>NC_090438.1:608636001-608939031 GCF_031143425.1 Pleurodeles waltl
TCTTTCTATATTATTTATCAATTTTCATGGTCGGTTTACTCCTATTTGCTTTAAAGGCACGAAAAAAATGAGGTGAAGCTGACGTTAGTATGCCGACGGGGACCTCTTATTGGCACGCTGAGGTCAGGCGGAGTCACGCGGAGCCGTGCCATTACGACGTCCTCGTCGACGTAGACAGCTAGGAAGAAGACTTTCCGTCGGATGCTGGCGCAAGGATCGAATTCATAAGGTGAGGAATCCACAGGTAGTCAGTGTATCCACCAGAAAAAGCGTTACCGAAGGTAAGCAACTTGTTCTTTTATAGATTTCAGCATTATCTTGCATTAATGTGTTCTTGCTAATTTGCTCACGTAAATTCTTATTTTCATGTTCTAACTGCCTACATCTCTCCTGCATTTTTCTGTAAGCAGATAAAAGTATCCAAACCCTTCTGTCAAGAACAAAAGGAACATCATTTCTTTCAAAAGGCACATTTTCTAAATATGCTTTATCACAGCAAGAAAACATGTTTCTCACTGCACCATCAGGCAGTTTAACTTCACATGCATTTTCAAACATGGTCTCCCGTGCTTCTGTAATTCTCTAAACAACAAAAAACAATTATACTTTTAAACCGTGCACTTAGATATCTTAAGTTTCCGACTCTGAAAACTGACGACTAAGCCAAAATGTTCTGCTTTCCCTCTTATCTCATAACCGAGCTTACAGAACCTCTCTGGAATGCACTTCTGAGTTTAAAGAAGACATTTATTGTTATTAATTCCCCACCCACAAGTTCCTGAGAGATGAAATTAGTAGATTGGAAGCACACGTTCAAAAGTAGTCGCAGCAATGAAAGCAAAATATATCAAAGTACTTCTCAGTTGCAATGTACACAGCAAATATAGGTGATTATATTTTAGCATAACTACAAAGCAAAGCATAAAAGGTCAAAATTCATCACCGTATGGGCAAGGCGGTAGGGCCTATATTCAGGTTCATCTTTCATGGATCTCCAAGTTGATGACTCCGGTTAACTGCGAGAAAGAGATTTTCTACCCAAACGGGAGACAGGCAACTGACGTCTAGTTGCTACCTCACCGTAGCCCAGAGTCATCCTTAAAAGCAAACTCAGTGTGTGTGCCGAAGAACCTTGGAGAGAAGCCAATTCTCCTGAGCTCACTCGCTCTCAGACTGGATTGCGAGGTAAACACAAAACCTATGTGCTCTTATCAGCTAAGGTCTGGTGTGAAGAAAACAGCTTGGTCCATCTTGTGGAAAAACACAGCTTAGAAAAACACAGCTCATCTGCAATGTCTCAACTGCAATGTCTAACCCCACGTTAAAGCCAATAGGCAGCTAACCTAAATATCAAATGTAATGTCTAATGTCATGTCAAAGCCAATAGGCAGCTAAGCTGAATACAGAATGTAATGGCTAATGCCATGTCAAAGCCAATAGGCAGCTAAACTGAATGTCTAATGCCATGTCAAAGCCAATAGGCAACTAAACTGAATACAGAATGTAATGGCTAATGCCATGTCAAAGCCAATAGGCAGCTAAATTGAACAAAACATATAGGTGGTCATTTTGACCTCGGCGGTCTTTTACCAAGACCACCGAGGGACCACCGTGCGGAAGACCGCCAGTGGTCATGGTTTGCCGCTCGGCCTATTATGACCATTGGCAGCTCTCTGTCCTTTTACGGACGGAGAGCAGCCAACAGCCATACTAGCGGGCGGCGGGGAAGTGGAGGTTGTTCCACCTCCACCGCCATGCCAACAGAACCCCGCCCAGCTAATCACGTCCTGTGATTCGGCGTGGCGATGTTCTGTTGGCGGTGTGGTGTCGGTGGAGCAGCCCCCATGGCTCCCATCACCTCCCGGAGGATCGTCGGACCAGGTAAGTAGATCGTCCGTGAGGGGAGGGGGGGATGTTGTGTGTTGTGTGCGTGCGTGGGGGTGTGCGTGTATGTATGTAGTGGGGGTGTGTGAGTGCGTGTATGCTTGCGGGGGTGTTGTGTGTATGGGAATGAGTGCGTGTATGTCTGTAGTTATGTCTGTATAGATGTGTGCGTGTATGTTTGAATGTTGATGTACGTGTCTGACTGTGTGTGTGGATGTTTGCATGTATGTTGGTGTGTGAGCGTGTATGTGTGTTGGTGGTGCCTGCGTGCGTGTCGTGTATGAGTGTTGTTATGTTGGGGGTCATGGTGGGGAGGGGGGTCCTGCCACCTTTGGGGGGTGGCAGGGGTGGTGGGGGGGCTAGGGGACGGAGTCGGGGTGGTGGTGGGGGGTGGGGGAGACCCCTATCAGTGCCAGGGAAGGAACTCCCTGGCACTGATAGTGCTTACCGGGTTTCATACCGCATGAAATCCATGGCGGTAAGCCGGGTCAAAATACTGGTGGAGGTATAGTGGCGGCCGCTGGGCTGGAGACCCCGGTCTCCAGCCCGGCGGTTGTCTCTGCCCTGGCGGGCGGAACGGAGAACCTGCGGATGACCATGGCGGTAACCGCCATGGTCATAATACAAAAAAAAAGACCACCAGCCTGTTGGCGGTCTTACCGCCGCTTCTCCACCTTCCGCCAGGGTCATAATGACCCCCATAATGTGCTACTGGTGAACATTGAGCAACTAATATGCGCAGTGGTGAAACACAAAGTCATTGGTCAAACACAATTAATAGCATCACAGCGTTGCACAGTGGCTGTTCTGATGAGGCTGCTGTCGGCTGCAAGGGCAATTAAAAGTCCTTGCACCAGGAAAGTCCACACAGCAGAGGTAATGTACCAGTTTAGATTGGGGCTGTGCTGCACAGCAAAGGAGATGTGTTGGATCCGCTGAGTCTACAGATGGGCTGGCAGAGCACCTTCAGGCCCACCTCCAAGGGTATAAAACTGGGGTGGCACCATTTGGCAGGTAGAACTCACAGATGGCAGTGTTCATCTGCTGGATTTGAGGTAGTGGGAAGTCTTGTTATATCCTTGACGCTTCAGATCAAGAGGCCAGCCAACTAGTGCTTGAAGTCATTCTGTGGTTCTCCTAGACTTTTGACCCAGGATACAGAAACCAAATTGGTGGGACAACAAAATACCATCTTTCTAAAAGTGGCATGTTTAGAATTATGATTAAAAATACAAATTTACCATAAAAGTGCAATTTTAATAACAATGCTTTAGACACCAAATTCGACCTGTCTACCTGCACCCAAATGGAAGCTACAGCATATTACATTCTGTAAGATAACTTCAATTTTATCCTATGGAAAAGGTAGGCCTTGCAGTGGTGAAAAAAGAATTTAAGAGTTTTTCACTACCAGGACACATAAAACCTATAAGTACACGTCCAACGTTTTAAATGCACTGCACTCCGCCCTCTGGGCCATGTAGGGCCTACCTTAGGGGTGACATATGCATTAGAAAGAATGATTTGAGCCTTGCAAGTGGTTTATCTTGCCATGCTGAATGACAGTTCAACACTGCACACACAGACATGTTTAGAAGGGCTACTTAAGTGGATGGCACAATCAGTGCTGCAGGCCCACTAGATGCATTTAATTTACAGTCCCTGGATGCATGTGGTACCATTCTACTAGGAACTTACAAGTGAATTAAAGGTTTCAATTCAATATAGGCCAATTCTGTCATGTTTGAAGGCACTGTTAAGTAAGCAGGGTCATAAGGCCAGCAAAAACAAGATCAGCAAAAATAGGAAAGGTGAAGACAAACATCTTGGGGGAAGACCACTCTAAGGGCCTCATTACGACCCTGGCGGTCATAGACCGCCAAGGTGGAGGCTGGAGGTAGCACCGCCAACAGGCTGGCGGTGCTACATCAGGTATTCCGACCGCGGCTGTGAAGCCGCGGTCGCCCAGCTGGGTCCGGCGGTTTCCCGCCGGATTTCCCCCAGCTGGGGGAATCCTCCATGGCGGCGCTGCATGCAGCGCCGCCATGGGGATTCCGACCCCCTTCCCGCCAGCCTGTTCCTGCCGGTGTAGAGGCTGGCGGGAACGGGTGTCGTGGGGCCCCTGGGGGCCCCTGCACTGCCCATGCCACTGGCATGGGCAGGGCCCCATTAAGATTTTCAGTGTCTGCTTGGCAGACACTGAAAATCGCGACGGGTGCAACTGCACCCGTCGCACCCCAGCAAATCCGCCGGCTCCATTTGGAGCCGGCTTCATCTTTGCTGGGGCTTTCCCGCTGGGCCGGCGGGCGATCTTTGAAGATCGCCCGCCGGCCCAGCTGTAAAGTTAGAATGGTCCCCGCGGTCATTTGACCACTGGGCGGTGTTTGGGCGGTTTCCGCCCGGCGGGCAGCGCCCGCCGCCCGCCGGGGTCAGAATGACCCCCTAAGTCTTTAATCACAACACTGTGACTTATTACATAAAATGTGTGTCTTGAATAAAGCCTGGCAAGTGCTCACTCCTGTAAGATCAGAAAAACGTTATTACACTTTTGATCATTATTTATTAAGCCACTTAACTTTTCAGCATCCAATTAAAAGTGAATTAGCCCATATTCCCTAAACATGTGAACCTGCATATGTTAAAAGTATGCAGAAAGACTACATTTTACACCTTTTGTACCTTTGTACTTCTCTTTGCCCAACTGGTGCCTGACTTACCAGAAGCTTCCTGCAATAGCCCACTCTGGGGACCCTCCCTATCTTAGGCATGTGCCCATTCCAAATATAGTTTTTCTATATCAAGATGGAATACTAAAAAAGAATTAGTAAAAGGAAATGAAGATCAGTGATCAATATCATTAACTCCCTATTTTCCTTGGATGCACTTTACATGTGCATTCTGCGGAAGAGGACGAGAAGACAAAAAAATAAAAAGGTACACAAACAGAAGAATTGGTGGCATGCCTAAACAGATATAGATATCCTATGAAAATCTAACAGATGCTGGTTTTCATTTCCATTTTTAAGTATTAATTCAGCTAGGATTTTATCTGTTTCCTGACCTGTGAACACCAAATTGAGGAAAATCACCCATAAGTACCTTACAGTTTGAGAAATGTTTAATGGCTTTCATGTGTTGGGAAGAATTGCGTTCACAACTGAATAAGTTAAAACAATTGATTATGATTTTTCTAGGCATGCAGACATCTTTCAGAAAGGTGGTTCCCAATGGGCACGCTGTATATCTGCATCTAAATTGATGTTAGTACCCAAATTGGTAAGAGTGTTTTTGAGCAACAGGATTTTAAAAGCTTTATCTCAGTTGATTCTGAAACTCCAGTAATCCACATTTGATTTCTCCTTCAAAAATTTCCCAGCTTTTTATTTTTAACTGCTTGCAGTTCAGAAGCATTAGAGTTTGCAGATTAGCTACAAGCATATCTTCTTGCTAGGGCCTCCGATCTCATGGATTTCAATGGTATAAGGAAATGCCTCCTTGGCATGGTTACCCCCTGACTTTTTGCCTTTGCTGATGCCAAGTTATGATTTGAAAGTGTGCTGAGGCCTGCTAACCAGGCCCCAGCACCAGTGTTCATTCCCTAACCTGTACCTTTGTTTCCACAATTGGCACACCCTGGCATCCAGATAAGTCCCTTGTAACTGGTTCCCCTGGTACCAAGGGCCCTGATGCCAGGGAAGGTCTCTAAGGGCTGCAGCATGTCTTATGCCACCCTGGGGACCCCTCACTCAGCACAGACACACTGCTTGCCAGCTTGTGTGTGCTAGTGGGGATAAAAAGACTGAGTCAACATGGCACTCCCCTCAGGGTGCCATGCCAACCTCACACTGCCTATAGGTATAGATAAGTCACCCCACTAGCAGGCCTTACAGCCCTAAGGCAGGGTGCAATATACCATAGGTGAGGGCATAAGTGCATGAGAACTATGCCCCTACAGTGTCTAAGCAAAACCTTAGACATTGCAAGTGCAGGGTAGCCATAAGAGTATATGGTCTGGTAGTCTGTCATGCACAAACTCCACAGCACCATAATGGCTACACTGAAAACTGTGAAGTTTGGTATCAAACTTCTCAGCACAATAACTGCACACTGATGCCAGTGTACATTTTATTGTAACATACACCCCAGAGGGCACCTTAGAGGTGCCCCCTGAAACCTTAACCGACTACCAGTGTGGGCTGACTAGTTTTAGCAGCATGCCACACACCAGACATGTTGCTGCCCACATGGGGAGAGTGCCTTTTTCACTCTGTGGCTAGTAACAAAGCCTGTACTGGGTGGAGGTGCTTCTCACCTCCCCCTGCAGGCACTGTAACACCTGGCGTTGAGCCTCAAAGGCTCACCCCCTTTGTTACAGCACCCCATGGCACTCCAGCTAGTGGATTTGCCCGCCCCCTCTGGCCATGGCCCCACTTTTGGCGGCAAGGCCGGAGGAGATAATGAGAAAAACAAGGAGGAGTCACTGGCCAGTCAGGACAGCCCCTAAGGTGTCCTGAGCTGAGGTGACTCTGACTTTTAGAAATCTTCCATCTTGCAGATGGAGGATTCCCACAATAGGATTAGGGATGTGCCCCCCTCCCCTCAGGGAGGAGGCACAAAGAGGGTGTAGCCACCCTCAGGGCTAGTAGCCATTGGCTACTAACCCCACAGACCTAAACACACCCCTAAATCGAGTATTTAGGGGGCCCCAGAACACAGCAAGCTAGATTCCTGCAACCTAAGAAGAAGAAGGACTGCTGAGCTGAAAACCTGCAGAGAAGACGGAGACACCAACTGCTTTGGCCCCAGCTCTACCGGCCTATCTCCCCACTTCTAAAGACACTGCTCCAGCGACGCGTTCCACAGGGTCCAGCAAACTCTGAAGCCTCAGAGGACTACCCTGCATCTGGAAGGACCAAGAACTCCTGAGGACAGCGGCTCTGTTCCCCAAAGACTGCAACTTTGCAACAAAGAAGGAACTTTGAAACAACACACGTTTCCCGCCGGAAGTGTGAGACTTTGCACTCTGCACCCGATGCCCCCAGCTCGACTTGTGGAGAACAAACACCACAGGGAGGACTCCCCGGCAACTACGAGACCGTGAGTAGCCAGAGTTGACCCCCCTGAGCCCCCACAGCGACACCTGCAGAGGGAATCCCGAGGCTCCCCCTGACCGCGACTGCCTGCTCCAAAGATCCGACGCCTGGTAAAGACTCTGCACCCGCAGCCCCCAGGGCCGGAAGGATCCGACCTCCAGTGCAGGAGTGACCCCCAGGTGCCCTCTCCCTTGCCCAGGTGGTGGCTACCCCGAGGAGCACCCCCCCCCTTGCCTGCCTGCATCGCTGAAGAGACCCCTTGGTCTCCCATTGAATCCTATTGCGACCCCGACGCCTGTTTGCACACTGCACCCGGCCGCCCCGTGCCGCTGAGGGTGTACTTTTTTTGCTGACTTGTGTCACCCCCGGTGCCCTACAAAAAACCCCTGGTCTGCCCTCCGAAGACTCGGGTACTTACCTGCTGGCAGACTGGAACCGGGGCACCCCCTTCTCCATTGAAGCCTAAGCGTTTTGGGCACCACTTTGACCTCTGCACCTGACCGGCCCTGAGCTGCTGGTGTGGTAACTTTGGGGTTGCCCTGAACCCCCAACGGTGGGCTACCTTGGACCCAACTTTGAACCCTGTAGGTGGTTTACTTACCTGCAAAACTAACAAACACTTACCTCCCCCAGGAACTGTTGAAAATTGCACTGTGTCCAGTTTTAAAATAGCTTATTGCCATTTGTGTGAAAACTGTATATGCTATTTTGCTAATTCAAAGTTCCTAAAGTTCCTAAGTGAAATACCTTTCATTGAAAGTATTGTTTGTAAATCTTGAACCTGTGGTTCTTAAAATAAACAAAGAAAATATATTTTTCTATACAAAAACCTATTGGCCTGGAATTGTCTCTGAGTGTGTGTTCCTCATTTATTGCCTGGGTGTGTACAACAAATGCTTAACACTACCCTCTGATAAGCCTACTGCTCGACCACACTACCACAAAATAGAGCATTAGAATTATCTCTTTTTGCCACTATCTTACCTCTAAGGGGAACCCTTGGACTCTGTGCATGCTATTTCTTACTTTGAAACAGTACATATAGAGCCAACTTCCTACAAATGACTTGTTGTTGAACTTTTGTTGCAATATCTGCTGAACTCAATTTATATGGTTTAAGCTTTTATAGCAACATTCATCCAATGAATCTTAGATAACGTTTAATGCTACCATGACTTTGGCCAGTAGACTGTAGAAACAGATTCCATATCAGCTTCACAAGTATCTTCTCCTTAAGCATTGAATGAAACAGCCAGCTTATTGTACAGTGCTGCCTTAAAACTTGCCAGACTCTCTGATATATGAGCAATGACCTATACTCTATTTTTTTTTCAATAATTTTTTACGCTTCAACCAGTGCTCATGTATATTGATCAACCAAGGTAAGCTCCTTCTCTGTCCAAGCAATTCTTTTTTCCTTATCCATTTTGTTAGAGCTCTGCTTGTTTAAACAAAACCTCTTCGGTTTTTAAAAAGGGACCTTACCTATAAAATGTGTTGGCATGCTTCATCATCGAACCCTCACCCTATAAATGACTCTGCATTTAGGTGGGCTCAACCAGAGATATGGGAGCTCTTTAAAACTGTAATAGCTACTTTTATTTTAATCAAGCTTTCTGATGGATACAACTACCTGTGGATTTCTCACTCATTGAATTTTCCCCTTACGCCAGCTTTCGACGGAAATTTTCTTCCTAGCTTCTGCACGTCGACGAGGATGTCACAATTGCCCAAGCGACGCCGTCTGACGTCATAGAGGCAATAAGAGGTCCTCGCCGATGTGCCAACATCAGTTCCCTTTTTTCCGTGCCTTCTAACGACGGTTATTCTTCGAGGGAGCTACTGTTTCTACTCTGCGTAGTTACAGTTACTGTTGCTGTTTCTTTTTAGAAAAGAAAGCATGTCGGGTTTTAAGCCCTGCAGGGAGTGCGGAGGCAAAATGTCGGTGACAGACCCACATGTAGACTGCTTGTGGTGTCTCAGCTCCGACCACGACGTGGAGAAATGTGACTCCTGTCAACGGATGAACCCGAAGGCGTTGAAGGAGCGTGAGGCGAAACTTTTTTGGGCAAAATCCAAGAAGAGGGAGAAGCGGCATCGGCGCAAGTCATCTTCTCCGAAGTCCCATCTGCGTCATCGCGACTCCCGGCGTCGTCGCGAATCTCGGCGCCGGTCGAGTAGGGACCGTTCGCACTCGAGGTCGCCTTCTATTCGACGCCGAAAGACATGGGAGGTTAGTCCCACCATCACTCCGCAGCCGCAGATGCCTCCTGCATCACCAGCTTCACCGGCTTCGCCGACTTTGCCTTTGAATCCACCATCTGTTTTTGAGGTTCCTCAACGTCAGGAGTTCTCAGCGGCTTCTCAGACGCCGGGGCCGGCGCCGATGTCACCTCAAGCCCAGGCTCCGCAGTATCCGGCTTTCCCGGCCCCAGGTGCTGACAGTTCCGCATTTTTAAATGCGATGTTTGCCATTTTTCAACAAATGGCTCCAGGTGGTGGACCGGCTGGTCCTTCGGGGCCATTGGCCTTCAATATGGGTGCTCCGGCTCCTTTACGACCGGCACCTTTCATGCCCTTCCTTCCAATGGGAGGTGCTGGCTCGCCGCCGGTTCCTTTGCCATCGACTTCACAGCCTGTGAAGCCGAGTAGACCTGCTGGTCCGGCGCCGGAGAGTTCTCCTGTTCATCGTTTGCCTCATACGGCGCAGAAGAAGTCCACGGCGCCGATGGATCCGGCGTCAGACGGATCCGAGGATCGGCGTCAGGCATCGATGTCAGCTGACGCCCTGTCGACGCCAAGGATTGAAGCCAGGCTACATTCAAGAAGGCTTGCTCTTCGCCTCCTTGAGGAGCAGGAGTATCGGAAGCAGGCCCTGGAGGAAGGGGAGATTAAAGAACCTCCGGGAGATCTCCAGGGTTTGGATACGGCAAGTGGCTTAGACACCTCTCCAGAATGGGACTTAACATCTCCAGGAGAATATACAGAGGAGGCTGCTTCATTCCACTCTGTAATAAGGAAAGCAGCTGAATTTTTGGACCTTCCCTTGCCGGTGTCTGAATCTAAACCCAATATATTGACTGAGGTGTTACATCCTGCTTCGAAGGTTGCGGAACAGCTTCTGCCATTTAATGAGGCTCTGTTAGAACCAATTTTGGAGATCTGAAAGAAGCTGGTGTCATCTTCGGCCGTTAATAGATCAGTGGCACGCAGGTATCGTGTGGCTCCTGCGGATTCGCGCTTTTTGTCTAGGCACCCGACCCCAGAGAGCCTGGTGGTTCAGGCTTCATGTTCATCTCGGACTGCCCCAGGCTCTTTTCCGGGGGTGCTTTCAGACAGTGACTCAAAGAAAATGGACCAATCTTCCAAGAAAGCTTTCTCATCATGCAGTATGGCTCTCAAGTCTACTAATGCCACATGCATTTTGGGCAGATACATCTACGCCCTAATGGAAGAAATAAAGTCGTCCCATACGGAGGTGCCTCAGGAGGTGTTGAGTCTGGTTTCAGATGCTCAAGCGGCGGCAACCCAAGTAATCCAGTCGGGGCTGGACACTACTGATTCTGTGGCCAGGGCTATGGGCACTGCTGTTGCTACGAGGAGACAGGCCTGGCTTCATTCCTCTGGATTTCATCTGATGTCCAGTCAGCCCTGCTGGATCTTCCCTTTGATGGGGATAAACTTTTTGGATCCAAGGCGTACTCTGCCCTTGAGAGATTTAAGGAGAGTAGGGCCACGGTGAAGTCATTAGGCTTGCAGGCCTCCTCTTCTGCTTCTTCGAGACTGTTCAGAAGATTTAGGGGGTTTGGTCGTGGCTCCTCCTCCTCCTTTCGAGGCAGATTTCAACAGCAACCCGCCACTGCTCTCCCCTATAGATCATACAAGGGGAGGGGTAGGGTCCGAACCAGAGGAGCCGCCCAGCAGCACTCTGCCTCTTCCTCTTCCTCTGGAGGGGTGCAGCATGGGAAGCAGCCTTAGTCTTCCACCAATTCCTTCACATACCACTCCTGTAGGGGGGAGGTTATTGAACTTTCTCCACAAGTGGGAGGATATAACATCAGACTCCTCAGTCACCAGCATTGTCGGGAAAGGCTATGCCCTTCCCTTTCGGGAGTTTCCTCCCCCCATCCCGCCCCGCCCATCCTACTGTTCAGAAGAGCATCTCCTGTTACTAGAACAGGAGGTTCTAGTCCTCCTTTCAAAGGGTGCAGTGGAGTTGGTTCCAGAGCAGGAGAGCGGTCAGGGTTGTTACTCAAGATACTTCCTGATCCCCAAGAAGGATGGTTGGTTGAGGCCAATCCTGGACCTGAGGATTTTGAATTGGTTCCTCAAACAGGAAAAGTTCAAGATGCTGACCTTGGCTCAGGTGCTTTTGGCGTTGAACGAAGGAGATTGGATGGTGTCTGTCGACTTGCAGGATGCTTACTTTCATAATCCGATACTCAAGTCGCACAGGAAGTATCTCCAGTTTGTGGTGGGATCGCGGCACTATCAGTTTGCGGTCCTTCCATTTGGTCTTACTTCAGCACCTCAAGTCTTCACAAAGGGGATGGCGGTGGTTGCAGCAGAGCTCAGAAGGAAGGGGATAGCGGTATTTCCTTACCTGGACGATTGGTTGATCAAAGCCAAGTCTCCGGAGCTCGTGCTACGTCACCTGCAGTCGACAACCCAGTTGTTGTTCGACCTGGGTTTTTCGGTGATCATGCTCAAATCTCACCTGGAGCCCTCTCAGCGCCTCCTGTTCATAGGGGCAGTACTGGATACAACATTGAATCGCGCCTTTCCTCCGCCTCAGCGGATTCAGGACATTCAGGCGTTGGTTCCAATGTTTCAAAGTCGAGCGGTCTTTCCAGTCCTCAAGGTCCTACGTCTGCTCGGTCTGTTTGCTTCTTGCATTCTGTTGGTCACTCACACTCGCTGGCACATGAGGGCTCTTCAGTGGTGCCTCCGAAAGCAGTGGTCTCAGCACAAAGGAGATCTCAAGGGATCTGTAAAGATCTCCAGGGACGCTGCAGTGGATCTAAGATGGTGGGTTGTGGACGGCAATCTTTCCCAAGGAAGGCCGTTCTCGAAGCTTCCGCCGGTGACCACAGTAATAACGGATGCTTCCGCTCTAGGGTGGGGAGCTCATCTGGGGGACCTGGAGGTCAAAGGTCATTGGTCTCCAGTGGAACAGATGTTTCACATAAATCTGTTAGAATTACGGGCAGTACATCTGGCTCTCAAGGCCTTCCTCCCTTCCCTTCGCGGTCAGTCGGTTCAGGTCCTGACAGACAATACTACCGCGATGTGGTATATAAACAAACAGGGAGGAGTAGGGTCGTACCTTCTATGCAGAGAAGCTCTGCGACTATGGTCCTGGGCAAGGGACCATCGGATTTGCTTGGTAGCAAACCATCTTACCGGAGTCTTGAACGTGCGTGCGGACAGTCTCAGTCGGCACTTCTCGACCGATCACGAGTGGCGTCTTCATCCAGATCTAGCCTGGCAAATCTTCCAGATGTGGGGAATTCCTCAGGTAGATCTTTTTGCCACTCAGGAGAACACGCACTGCCCGTTGTTCTACAGCCTCCAGTATCTGGTGCAAGGGACGTTGGGGGACGCGTTTCAGATGTCCTGGGGCGACAGGTTGCTCCACGCGTTTCCCCCCATACCTTTGATTCCTCGGGTTCTGAGGAAAATTCACCAAGACCGAGCCCAAGTCATATTATTAGCTCCGGATTGGCCAAGGAGGGTATGGTATTCAGATCTTCTCCAACTCCCTCTGTGCTCCTCTCACAGGGCAGACCTCCTCTCGCAATCGCAGGGGCAGGTTTTACAACCCCACCTCCAGAGCCTGCACCTTCATGCCTGGAGATTGAACGGGGCAACCTGAGTTCCTTTTCTCTCCCACCTGAGGCAGTGGATGTTCTTTTATCGGCCAGGCGACACTCCACTAAATCTATCTACGCTAGCAGGTGGGCAAAATTTGTGAATTGTTGTGGAGAGAAGCAAATTGATCCCTTACGTGCCCACTTATCAGATGTCTTGTCTTTTTTGTTGTCCCTGGCACCGAGGGGTTGTGCAGTGGCTACGGTCAAGGGCTATTTGTTGGCCCTGTCAGCCTTTTTGTGTCTTCTAGACCAACCTTCTTTATTTAAATCTCCGTTAGTATTAAGATTTTTAAAAGGCCTCACTAATAAGTTTCCTCCCACTCCTTTCATTATGCCTCAGTGGGATTTGAATTTAGTCTTAACGTTTCTTATGGGTTCACTGTTTGAGCCAATGCATTCTTGCCCCATAAGGTTATTGGTTTTGAAGACTATTTTCCTTGTTGCAATTACTTCAGCTAGAAGAGTGAGTGAGCTGCAGGCTCTTTCTGTCAAACCCCCGTATACATCCTTCTATGTAGACAAGGTGGTGTTGAGGACCAAGGCTGCTTTCTTGCGAAGGTTGTTTCACCCTTCCATTTGGGTCAGACTATTACTCTCTCCTCTTTTTATCCTCTGCCTCATCCTTCGAAAGAGGAAGAAAGGTTGCATCGTTTGGACCCGAGAAGAGCGCTAAGCTTCTACGTGGACAGAACGAAGGAGTTTAGATTGGAGGATCAACTCTTCATCGGGTACGTGGGAAAGAGGTGAGGAAGGGCAGTTCACAAGAGAACACTCTCCAGGTGGGTCATTCTTTGCATTAAGCTGTGTTATTCTCTGGCAAAGAAAGAACCCCCTGATGGAATAAGAGCTCATTCCACCAGAGCTAAGTCGACCTCTTCGGCCTTGGCCAGGGGTGTTCCTGTGGTTGACATCTGCAAGGCCGCAACTTGGTCACCCCTCCACACTTTTGCAAAGCATTACTGCTTGGATTCAGAGGTTAGGAGGGATGGCCATTTTGCACGGTAGGTGCTGCAGGATTTTTTGGTTTGACCATTCAGGCACCCTCCACCGAGTGCGGTACTGCTTTGGGACTCTATTCAATGAGTGAGGAATCCACAGGTAGTTGTATCCATCAGAACAACGAGTTACTTACCTTCGGTAATGCCTTTTCTGGTGGATACCCTAGCTCCCTGTGGATTCCTCACGGTCCCTCCCGCCTCCCCATTGCCTGTCTGGTCTTACCAAATTATCCTTGGGTGAGCTCCTCTTGGTAGTTTATGGCTTTCACATATAGTGTATATAATTATGTATATAAGTACATGTTTAAAAAAAAAAAAAGAGTAGAGAAAGGAATTTGTGAGATTGCTGTACATAGTATGTATGTATATAATTTTGCATATTGACATTTTTGAGCTGATGTTCTTATCTATTTGGTTTAATTAAATATTGTTGTATTAATATTTGTTTCAATTGCCTATTTCTCTCAGAGGCACGTAAAAAATGTTGGTACTGACGTCGGCACATCGGCGAGGACTTCTTATTGCCTGTATGACGTCAGACGGCGTCGCGTGGGCAATTGTGACGTCCTCGTCGACGTGCAGTAGCTAGGAAGAAAATTTCCATCGAAAGCTGGCGCGGGGGAAAATTCAATGAGTGAGGAATCCACAGGTAGCTAGTGTATCCACCAGAAAAGGCATTACCGAAGGTAAGTAACTCGTTCATTTGGTATAAAATGCACAATAATTGTGGACTATTCTACTCATAACAAATTTTCATTTCAAATCAAAATAGAATGAATTCTTCTTGTTTTGGTTGCCCACCCAAGATATAAAAACCTTGTGACTTTCTAACTAGATCACTCTACTACAAAGCAGCTAACAATGAAACCAATAGGCACACTTTTAAACACTTTTGAAGACGATCCTGGGTGGGTTACATGCACCAGTCAGAGCACAAACAAGGCATAGATTCCATATCCCATAGTAAAGTGTATAAAACTACAAAAAAATTTAAAAAAAACCTATAATGCCACAGAAGGATGGCATTTCTTTCCAGGTAACCTTACAAAGACTCCGCCCCATCCACCCTTTATCAGTGTATTGAAATCCTGACTAAAAAGCAAATAATCCAAGACAGAGACAACTCCCAACTCAAACTCTTTATCCTAAATATTCCAAGCAGACTAACTAAATACACGACCTGGTAACCAAGGAAGTTCAGCTACTTAAAACATACAAGGTTTAGATTGCATTGAATCAACAGTATGCACCCTAGAAAAAACAATCAGCCATGGGGAACATGGCGGCTAACAGCCAGCAGCGCAGACGCTGCTAGCATAGTCGTGGCGCTGCTTTAGCCTGAGCAGGCAGTAGAGTGAGGGAAAGGGTGGCTGGGGGCTGTTCCTTGTACTGCTGGGGGGGCTCTTACCTCATTGGCGGTATATGCCGCCCCGGATCAGGCCACGCGATAGTGTCCCGACCCGAGTTAGTACGCCAACATCCATAGACGCGGAGACGGCGAGGGAGAGTGGTGGCAATTGTGAGCGCGCCGCTCTTAAAGTTAGGAGAGTTTGAGCTCTCACCTCCAGGGTCGGGCTGAGAGGTGCGACCGGGGGTGTTTTGAGCAGAGGCAGCACAAGTCGTCAGGGGAGCCCAAGGAGCACACAGAGAGAGACGCTGCCTCCCAGGAGAGGGAAGGAGTCCATTTAATTCCTTCAAGCATGGGAGGAGCTTGACCCTGTTCAAAGAAACTCCCAAAGGATTACGGACACCATCTCTCAGGTACTGGGAGTTGGGGGAGCACTACAAGTTTAGAAGAGTTGAATATCCTGGAGGAGGGGGTCCCATATTATCTAGGGGTCCCCCAGGAAGATAGTGAAGTGGTGGGTCCGGCTGAGGACACTGCCAAGAAAATTGTACCCATTCCTCAGAAGGGGGTAATTTGTTTACCGTAAAAAAGAAAACTGGAGGAAGAAAAGGCCAGTTCTCCCCCCCTCTGCAACAAAGAATAACACCTTCACTCAGGTCTTATTTTAAGGCCAAGAACGCAGCCTCTATTATGGCTGCCCCAGTCACACCCCTCGCCCCTTCTCCATTGGGTTTAGATCCAAATGGAATTTTGCGAAGTGATTGTGAGGAGGAAGGGCAAATAAACTTTCCCTGGTCTGTTTCTCCACCTCTATCCACACTTTCACCAGGCGTAAAAGAGGGGGGCTTGGGTAAGTCGGCTCAGGTGCAGGTCTCCCTTGATATAGAAGAAGAAACTCCCCCTCAGATGAGAAACTGCATTCCAGGGAATTTAACAGGAGATTTATCTGAATCTTATCAAGAGTCATCGGAGGAGACAAATCTAATGTCCAGCCAGTCACCCTCTCTGGAATCCTTGCTGCACTCTATCAAATTAACTTAGGCAGGGTTTTCTGGTATCACAGACAAACCAGAAGGGGATTCAGGAGGTATGCGAGGCACTGGCAAACAAGATGGACCTGTTAACCCAACAAACTCAGATTTTGGAAAGACAAGTAGACCAACTTAATGAAGCAGTGGAGAAGCATACCAGGGAAATTGATGCATTAAAAACTATGGGAAGCCAGACATTTGAGAGGTTGGAAGTACTGGAGAATAATGCAAGAAGGAATAACATTAAAATAATGAATATTCCGGAAGGAGCTGTAGGAGATAATATTAGAATCTTGGTGGTAGATCTTTTGAAACAAAGCGGGGTATGGGAGGGACCTGAGGATGTACTAATTCAAGATATACATCGTGTTCATAGGGATCCCTTCTGGAAACCACTTAACAGGACTAAGCCTAGGAGTGTATTGGTGAACTTTCTTACTTATGTAATTAAGGAGAAAATCCTCTCTAAAGCCCTAAAAATGGGAACATTAGTGGCAAAAGGTTATTCCTTCGAGATAAGAACTGATGTGTCTTAGATTACTTCCAACAGACAATGGGAGGTAGGCAGGAGGATGGAGGAATTTAAGAAATTAGGGGCCACGGTCCAATTTAAATTCCCAGCGACCCTGAGAGTGATGAGAAATAATCAAATGTATAACCTACGTGATGTTCAGTAAGCAGATTCCCTTCTGGAAAAATTTAAGGAAAGCCAAAATTAGACTGGACTCTAAGCCCTCTCTGTTTTCTTTTCTTTCATACTTGGTATTTGATTGCAGGCTGAAGGGGCTAAGCAGCGCCAAAATGGCTTAAGAGCCAGTAAGATGGGGGGGGTTCTCCAGGGTGGGAGGATGATGGGATTTGGGAAGGTGGGGGGGTTTAAGGGGTGGGGTTTGGGGGGGAAAGAGGTGTGAAGGGATTGGAAAATGTGTACCTCACATTAAGGTGGCCCAGCCAGCAATAATGTTTACATAGAAGTCCGTAAATTTAAAAAAAATATATAACAGAGATGGCTGCAGGTAGTTTTCACATTTTTTCTTGGAATGTGAATGGGTTGAGAGTAAGTCAAAGAAGGAACCATATTTTACAATATATTAAGGATTCCCCGCCTCAGATTGTAATGCTGCAAGAATCTCACTTGGCAGCTGTTGAAGCCTATGAGATTTTTAAATCTTTGACTTGAGTTAGGCAAATGGTTTGCTCGAACAACACGTCACATTCAAAAGGGGTTGTAATCTTGGTTAAAAGTGCTCTTAAGGCTTCGATTTTACGTTCTAGGATGGATACGAAAGGTAGATGGGTTATGGCAGATGTTGGAGTTAATAAGGTCTTCTACACCTTAGTATCTTACTATGGTCCAAATGTAGATGACACAGCATCACTACAGGAAGTATGTAATGAGCTATCGGAGGCCCAGTACCCAATCATAATAGCTGGAGATTTTAATGCAATATTAAATCATGTATTGGATAAATCTACTGGAAGTAAAGCGTCTGGATGTCAAAAGTCCTCAGCACATATTATTAAGATAATAATGGAGCATTATGCATTGGTGGACATCTGGAGAGAGTTGCACGGACGCTCTCTTAGTTTTACCTTTCTTAACAAAAAGTATAAACATCATTTTAGGATAGATTACTTCTTATTGGCTAAGGCACTTAGGGCGTCCGTGGTGGATGTTCAACACATCCCAGCTCACCTATCTGATCATGCTGCAGCAATGTTGACTTTGGAGGAAGCAGGGCCATGGTTGCAAGAAGATGGACGCTAGATCACTCTCTTTTGAACAATATTAAAGTTGTAGAGCGTCTGTCGAGTGAAACCAAGTGGTTTTCTGAAGTCAATTTGAACTCTGCTTCCCCCTATGCGGTATGGGATTCTTATAAAGCTTTTATCAGAGGGATCCTGATTAGCATTTCTGCTCAGAGAAGCAGGGAATACAGGTTGGAAATTCAGAATCTCGAGAAACATTTTGAGAGCTTAGAAGGAAAGCTAGTGAAAGTACAGCTTGAGGGAAAGAATGACGACTTAATATTACTGGAGCTGTTGTCTGAGTGGGCCTCCCTGCTAGCGGTAATGGAGGCACGAGTAAAGAAAAGATGGGATGCAAGTAACTTTGCAAATGTTGAATATGGCGAGATAGCGGGGAACATTTTGGCATGGAAAGCAAAATCAGATTTTGCTAGGAATCAGATCTCAGAGATAAGAGACCCCACTACAGGGGTGATTTTAAGGGAACCCTCAGAGATTCAGAGAGCATTTAAGAGTTTTTTTGAAGTCTTATATACAGAGGACCTATTAGATGTAGCGGAGGTTAGGTTACCAAATGTACAGGAATAAAGGGTGGAAAAACTTGATGCTGAAAGACAGTCTCTTTTGGAAGAAGAATTTTTAGAGGTTGAAGTATCACAGGTCATTTAAAAAAGCAATAAGGGGAAAGCAGCTGGTCCTGATGGTTTACCTGCTGAATTCTATGTAAAGTTACGTGGGTTTTAGCCCCATTTCTTAAAGACGTCTTTAATTTAATTTGGAGGGGAGAATCCTGTCTCCCAATATCTTGGAATGAAGCAATAATTACCATCATTTTAAAACCAGGGAAGGACCCTTTACTTTGTGAATCATATAGACCAATTTCTTTACTGAATGACAACTATAAAATATTTACCAGTATCCTCGCTAATAGACTAGGGAGAAGTATTGTACCTCTGATTCAAGATGACCAGAAGGGTTCCATAAAGAATAGGTATATGCATCAACTATCTCATGAATTGATAGGGGTAATTGATATTGCAAGGGCATTTGAGCTACCTCTGGCAGTTATAACTCTTGATGCTACTAAGGCGTTTGACCGAGTGAACTGGAATTACTTTGATTCCATTCTAACACATTTAAATTTCGGACCAAAGTTTTCCGGGGTTTTAAAAAGTATTTATATTACCCCATCAGCGAGAGTTTTAATAAACGAGAACCTAACTACTCCTTTTCCTATTACCAGAGGGACTAAGCAGGGTTGCCCTCTTTCTCTGTTGCTCTTTGACCTATACATAGAGCCACTGGCCCTTATGATTAAAAAATATATTCTGATAAAACCATTTGTTTATATGGGATGGGAGAAGAAAATATCCTTGTATGCTGATGACATTATGATTTTTACTTAAGATCTCCCTTCGGCACTAGATAGACTTGAGGTGATAACACAGAATTTTGGTCAGGTCTCAGGATATGTGGTTAACATGTCAAAGACGGAGATAATGACATGGAATATGAATGTGCAGCACAGGTTAATAAAAGAGGAGATAAAATATCTTGGAGTCAAGATCTGTAACAATTTAGAAGATACACCATTAGTAAACTTGAAATCTGTAGCACAAGAAATAGATACACTTTTACTAAACTGGGTACATTTACCTTTGACTCTATATGGGAGGGAAAACTTAGTAAAGATGTTTATTGTCCCTAAACTTACTTTTCTTTTAAATATAGTTCAGTTGGAATTCAAGGAAAAGAGGATACGAGATCTGCAAGCAAGAATAGATAGCTTCTTATGGGCTTATAAGGGGATCAGGATTGCTAGGAAAAACTCTGTAGGAGACATGTTAAAGGAGGGATTGCCCTCCCTGATATTCAATTATACACATGGGCCTTCCAGTTAAAGAATGTAAAGGATTTACTAATAAGAGAGGGTGATTCCTCTCAGAAGAAAGCTATGTTGAAAGGTGAGGGGAAAGGGGAATGGAAAATTATGTATAAATTTGGTCACCCAAGGTTTTACAAAAGAGTAAGGTTGAAAACATTACAAGCTGCCACCTCATTGTGGGCTAAGATAAGGAGAATTACAAAGTTATCATACTATGGTACTTATGCCCCTATCTGGAATCCCCCAGAAACCCCAGACTGCCTTAAAGATGCTCTATCTCGTCCTTTGAAGGAGGCAGGCATTATAGAATGGGGAAGTATGGTATGAAGGAGTATTAAAATCTTGGGAGACTTTCACGTCTGTGATGCAGTGCTCATTATCCAGATTTAAATACTACCAACTAAAAACTTGGGTCAGATCTCTACAAATAAGGGGCAAAGAGACTAATGAGTTAGAGGAGTTACTAAATAAGAATCAGCCCGGCAAGAAGGAAGTTGCCACCTATTATAGAATATTTGTGGATAGCTTAGATTGTGAACATAATTTTCCTGGTCCTCTTTGGGAGGATGTGGTGAGCAGGGGGGGTATTGATATATTATGACATGGTCTTGGCAGCTCCTTTATAAAGTGGTCAAGCCGACATTTCTTAGGAAAAACATCTTTTTCTCTTACATAGAGCATATTATATGCCAAATTTTGTTTAAAAATTCACTATGAACGTTTAGGTATCCTGCAAGAAATGTGGGCAAGAGGGGGCGGATGATGTTCATATGCTTATGTCATGCCCACGGATCTTGAGTTTTTGGGTGGAGATTTTTGGGGTTATGACCAATGTTTTACAAGTACCGTTGACGGTCTCCCTGGTATTAGTTTTATTTGGGGGTTCTCTAGAACTGCAAAACCTCCCGAGCGCCCATAGGAATTTGCTGTTCTATTTAATACTCCTGGGCAGTAAGTATGCAGATATTGGATTTCCCCCACTCCACCAACTCGATTGGAATCGGTGTACGCAGTAACAAAAGTATGCAGGTTAGACCTTTGTAGAACTGGTGTTAAAAAGGTACAAAAGCTCTGGCAACCTTGAATGAATTGGCTCGCTCTGAGCACTTCTCCTTCAGTATAATGTCCAATGATTATTTCAAATTAGGGGTGGCATTCAGAAACCCCACCCCTATGGTTTTCGACTTCCGCATACTGATTGTCTCGGACTTACCATTGAGATCCTGGAACGCAGACCGGCTCAGATCATAATGGAAATATACAAAGAGATATGAGGACACAAACCCCCCCTCCCCCCCAAAAAAAACAGTATGCACCCTAATATGACCCAAACAGCAAAAACAGTTTAAAATCATTACCAATCATTTAAACTGTCATACCAATCCAAAACCACTAATCCCAAAATCAGAGGTGCTAATTTTAATGTCTTTCTGAAGTAACTAATTAGAGACTTGCTCTTCCTTCCATTAGTAGACATGCACTCCTATTAATCATGCTTTAAGATTATGCAAAGGAAAGAATACATACTAGACACACTACTGACAAATCCACATGCACAACTCAGAACTGTAGAATACGTGTGCAAAAGAAAATATACAACTTAAATTACCATAACTATAAACAAATTAGCAAAATACAATATCAGAAATATAGCACATTTCCTATACAATGTAACAAATATTACAGAATACGAACTCCACACTCCTTTGGGGATGTAGTATCCTTAAAGATACAAATTAGTACACTTAGAAATAATATATTAATTGAAAAATACACAAACAATAGTACCATATAAATACAATAAATTAAAGGCCTTACTTTTTTCATACAGTTCTGACAGTGTTGAAAAATACAAGCAGCACATTCCTTCATAGCAGGCAATGCCAAAATTAGATTAAAATGTGAAAAGGCTATTCCAGAAAAAAATAAATTTCTTTATCAAATCAAACGATATCCTACAAATTACAAAAAATATAAAAAAAACCTGTTATATGTAAAACTGAAGAATACTTATAAAAAAAGTTGAAACATTAAAAATTAAACAGCACATTTTTGTGGAAAGAAAATACTCAAAAATGTCACTTATTACCCACTTGTAACAGTAAAACAGTAAACTAATCCATAATTCAACAAATGTAATATTCCCACAAACTCTGTCTTTATTACAAACCCAAAACCACACATTAATCACTAAACAACACCTCCAAATATGTCTAATGCTAAAACAGCAAACACATAATGAGCTATTGCTAACAAACTTTAGCTGTTCCAACTACAAACAAGAAATTGAACTTACAACATTTAAAACTAACCCAAGACAACCTATCTAGTTCAAATAAATATAAAAATAGCGTTTTCTTACCTGACCTGATAAATAGAAACATGCAGCATCCCTTGATGCCTGCTGAGCAATGACATTAAGAATAGCATATACATTGTACTGAGTGGAAACCATGGTGGTGTAGTGAAACTGGAAAAAATCCTATGTATACATTCAATGTAAAAACCTAATTATTATTTGCAAAACATTGCTGCAGTTTTTAAAAAAAGCCGTTGGCCTGACTTAGAGTTCAGCAAAAGGGTATTCTGTCAGAAATGTGATGTCATGCCCAGCTTTTTGCAAGAGACATAAGATACAATGGACTTGTAATAAGGTAAAAGGGATATCTGTCATGTTTATGATGGAGTAACATGTAGGCTGAACTTTAAATCAGGCCCAATATTTTTTTAACAGTTTTGGAAAAACATATATGTAATGGGTGGAAACATTATGTAAATATGTTTATTGTTCAAAATAGTAGAAAGTTACAGTTACCTAAAATATTAAATATTTTATGTTAAATATGTTCCTAAAAGGAAAAAAAATACATTTTTCTCTGTTATGTAAATATTTTGAGTGAATTGAAAACTTGAATACTTTTGCACTTTAAAATAAATAAAATTATTTAACTCTAATTATATATTTTTCACTGAAAATTGCATGTCCACTTATATTTTATATTTATGTCTAACCATTGCACATGTATTTAAGTTTATAAATGAAAGTATAAATTATCCAATGCACATTTATTTATTTTTAAAGTAAAATAAATGTTATTTTAAAATACATATAAATATTTAATGTCATTAATTCATTTTCAACTAAATTAAAACAAACGAACAGGGGTGTAGCTTGGTCAGTATGATTAGGGAGTTAAAAGCTTCATATTTCCCAACAATTACACTAGAACATCTTGTTAGAGCACATTATTAGGCCTAGGCAGATCTCACAGACTTCCACTCTGCAGAATTCCGTGGAGTTGATTTAAAATTCTGTGGAATTCTGTGGTGGCGGAGTTCCATGAGCCGCGGAGAGGCACCCAGTCATGAATGCATCCGATTTTGGAAGCGCTAAGCAGGGTCGGGCCTGGTTAGCCAGGCCCGACCCTGCTTAGCGCTTCTGAGATCAGGCGCATTCAGGAGAGGGCTGTAGGCAGTGAAAGCTGCAGTTTCAGGCATGTTGTGCACTGGCCTGCCCAATGTGCACTGCACACAGGGGCAGGCTGGTGCACAAGAGGTATGGGCAGACTGGTGCACAAGAGGCCTGAAACTGCAGCTTTCGTCGCCTACGGCCCTGGTCAGAATTCAGGCTAAAGCCATAGGCAGTGTAAGCTGCCAATGCAGGCCTCTTGTACACCAGTGTGCGTGAAAGAAAAAATAAAAAAACAAGGACTAACCTGGGTCCTCATTGCCAGCGGCCTGGCGCTCTGCCTCCCTCTGCCCTCAGCTCCCTAGCATAGCCTGGGCTGCTGGCAGAAGGAGGCGTATCCTCCTGGATCTGGTGCTGCTGGCAGCAGCACTAACTCCATCGGAATGAGATATGCACTGCAGCCCAGTTACAGGGCACCCAGATCAAGTGCACAGTCTTGCTGTGTGGCCCATAACTTGGCTGCAGTGCACACACAGTGATCTCTGCTCCGCTGGCAGGGCTAATGGAGTTTTTGGGTTTAATGCAAATGCCAAAAACTCCGTTAGCTCCGCCAGCGGAGCAGAGCTTGCCGCCCACCCCTACACATTATATCAGAGGCTGGACATGAGGGGGACTTACGGGGTGGTGAAATGAGAGAGAAGTGAGCATTGCTAGGTTGTACTTAAAACTCAATATTATTCAAACTAATCAACATATTTTAAGCCCTCTAAAACATATACTAGGGAGAGTGTGTGTGTTTTGTCAGTGTGGGCATGTAAAAATCCCAGGCGAACCCGACAGACACTTCACATTACCAGACTGAAAGCACTAGTGCCCAAATATTTACTGCAGAATACATTTCTTAGGGGCGTAAGACCTCCAAACGTCCCCCCTGAACTGTGTCCCCTGCAAAAGAATGCACTTGTTATGTGAATAATGATTATTACATTAAACTGTTAAACACAATTAGTACTGTTTTTACTTCGTAGATATATAATAAATTGCTTTTTTTGTAAACTAAGGGCCTCATTACAAGTTTGGCTGTTGGACCGGCAGGCCACCATGTTGATGGTCCTGAAAAGACCTCCATGATGGCAGTCTTACATACGCCCTATTACGAGTTATACAGGCAGGCCCGTCGACCACCAGGCAAAAAAGGCATACCGGCAGTGGTGTGCAGGCCTGGAAATTGATGGTCTAACCTCCAGCCAGGACAGCCCAGCGACCAACCACTGACCATATTACAAGTCCAAAGTCACAGTGGCGGGCACCCATGGTGGTCAACCAATTGTGGTCCAAATCACAGTGGTCCGCAGTCACCAAAGTAATACACAACTGCACATTGGATGCATTTGAAAACCGCACATCTGACACACATTGCGCACTCAACACACCTGCAAAGGATTCTATAAAACACACCGTTTCATGGACCACAATTCTCACAGAATGACCCAGCAAGACAGAGTGCATTACAAAAATAATATAGAATGGGCACCTCTTTAATTTCTCTTAAAACACAAACCACACCCTGCACACACTTTTTCCAGTCACACACTTTTGCACTTTGCTGCTTTAGACACTGTCACATGTTACTGTTTGTTTTATCACTATGTCACCTATGAAAAATCTGCGTTTCACTGATGATGAGTTCAGAGTCATGGTGGATGAAATCATAAGAGTAGAGCCACAATTGTTAGGAGCACACGTCCTGCACTCTTCTCTCAGTAGGAAAATGAAACTGTGAAACAGGATAGTCGACAGAGTGAATGCTGTAGGCACCACCCTGCACACAAGGGAGGACATCAGGAAGAGTTGGAACGACCTCAGGGACAAGGTCCTTTCCATGGTCTCAAGGCACCAGCTTCAGGCCAATAAGACTGCAAGTGGCACACCTACTCCTCACTTACAACTCACTTCCTGGGAGGAGAAGGTCTTGGCCATTCTGCATCCTTAGGGCTTGAAAGGAATACCTGAGGGAGTGGAGTCTGGTAAGTCACAACAATAAAAATATCACTTAATTGTTATATCATGCATGCTCGTAACTCACCTACCACCACCTTTACTGTCACCCGACTCACCATTCCAGTGTCCACCTGTCTGGCATCTCACATTGGGGAAACAACATCTGTGTATAGTGTGTATAGTACAGGGACTGACAAGACTACAACTCCCAGCAGGCACTGTTATAATGACTCCTTACATCAGCATAGTGTTCTCTCCTGTTTGTGAACTCACTATTGAAGTGTACACAATTGAGAGGGCAACATTTGTATAGTGTTTGTAGCACAGGGACTGACAGGACTATAACTCCCAGCAGACACTGTACCTCCAACTTCAACCACCAGACCAGTGTTCTTTCCTCTGTGTCTCAACTCCCTATTGACATTTACTCACCTGTGAAGAAAGCATATGTAAAGTGTATGTAGTACAGGGAGTTACATGACTGTAACTCACAGAAGGCTCGCTCGCTGTCACTCCAGCCACTAGTACAGTGTTCTCTTCTCCAAACACTCATGGTTGGGAAATCACACATGAAGTGTACTCACCTGGGGGAATGACATTTACCAAGTGCATGTAGTAAAGGGACTGACATGATTGCTAAGGCCAGGAGGTTCTGTCTCAACAACTGCAAACACATGCCCAGTTTTCCCATGCCCAAATACCCCTGTCTCTTAACTCGCAAATGAAGTGTACTCACCTAGGAGGATCACTTTTGTATACTGTGTATAGTACAGGCAGTAACATGACTGCAACTCCCAGGAGGCCTTGTGTCTGTAACTCCAAACACCAATCTAGTGCTCACCTGTCTAAACACCCCTGTTTGGATCTCACAATTGATGTTTACTCACCGGGGAGGATACATTTTGTGTATAGTGTGTAGTGCAGGGAGTGACAGGACTTCTAAGCCCAGGAGCGCCTGTGTATGTAAGTCCAACCACCAGCCCAGTGTAAAATTGTCCAAATACACCTGTTTGGACAGTCCCAATTGAAGTTTATTCACCTGGGAGGATAACATTTGTGTATAGTGTGTGTAGTACAGGTAATGATAGGACTGCTAAGGCCAGGAGTGCCTATGTATGTAAGTCCAACACAGCACCATCAAAAAAACAGATACATTGTGCACCTTGGACCATCCACCCAAACAATTGGAATAGGTCTCATACACCCCAAAACTGTTCCCTATATTACCTGAAACAGTCCATATCCACTTCACATGTCAGAACAGCATCAGATACCTGCAATGTCACAACTCTGAAATGCCCACATGAGGATGTCATGGTGAAGGTACCTGGGCAAAGACAAGGATTATAGATTTAATAACATGCCTACAACACAAATTGAATAACAAACATCTGGAAATGAGGTTATATTGCAATGAGAGTGACACAAACAAAGCTGCTACATCAAGGTGTGGATATGTCCAAGTCTAACTTTTCATGCACCCTTTGGATGAATATTGGATAGCATTAGCTCCTCATTGTCTTGTAAAATCATTCTACTACATACGTTCTAACAACTACAGTACATTTTACAATCACAGTCATTACATCTCATGATATACTTACACTCATGAAAAGTAGTTATTGATGAGATCTTCCCGCAAGTCAACCCCTTCCTCCTCACCACTGTCATCCTAACTTAGCATTTCAAGAGGCTCACCCAGTGGCACTGCAGGCTCCTCATCTGGGATTTATGGGATATTCCTCCGCAGGACAATGCTGTAGAGCATGAAGCAGTCCACAATGATCTTACACACTTTATTGGGCGAGTAGAGGAGGGCTCAACCAATGAGGCCTAGACACCTAAATCCAGCCTTCAGAATCCCAAAATACCGCTCCACTACCCACCTTGTTCTTCCACGGGCCTCATTGGAGCGGACTTCCACTGGCGTATTTGGATTCCTTAGTGGCGTTAACAACCAAGGACGGTATGGATATGCTGAGTCTCTTGTTAAGGAATGAGACATATGGACATATGTGAAACTATGAGTCTCTTTTGTCAGAATTGTCGCACAAGACATTGCACACACAGAACCAGGACAGATGTAATTTACCAACCAGCCATGCCCTCTCTGGGTACATTCCTGACATCAGCTGGGGGACCGTGCTGTTCTGCATCATGAGGGCATCATGGACTGAACCCAGAAAACAGACAAAGACCTGAGAAATGTATAAGTCCGCCAAACATATAACTTGGAATGGATGGAATAGAAGTTCTTTCTGTTGTGGTATACTTGTTCATTGGGGCATGTGGGGGAACCAAGCCAACATGTGCATCATCAATGTGGGAGGCATGCAAAACCATAAAAGTAATCTTTCACATGGGCTAAATCCTGATGTTGGGAAACAGGATGTAGCTGTTGTAGGAAGCTGGCCTGGTGTTTGGTGGGTATCTAAAGTACTTAAACCTTATACCAGATCCAGGTATCCCCTATAAGTGTAGTGTAGGCAGTGTCTAGATGCCAGGCTCTTTAGAGGTAGCTGTGGATGAGCAGCCAATGCTTATCTAAGAGACATGCAAAGCTCATGCAATATTACTGTAGTCAGACAGCACTTACACACATGAAAGAATACACTCAGTGTCACAAAAATAAAGGTACTTTATTATGGTAACACAACACCAAAAACACTATAGAAGCAATACTCCCTTAGGGGGTAAGTAATACACAAGTTATATAAACTAATTGTCAGAAATAGGCATAAGAATAGTTAGATAACAGTGCAAATAGTGTAAAACACAATAGAGAATAGTGGCCCCAGTGGGAGCAGAAACCATATACTAAAGAAATGGAATGCGAGAGTGTCACCCCAACCTAGGTAAGTGGAGTGTGTAGAGGGCCGCTGGGGGTACTAAGAAAGCACAAAGGTAAGTACCACAACACTCCCAGCAACAAGGAAAGCGGGAGTAAATTACTAGAATTTCCCCAGAACACCCACTTAGAAGAAAAGAGAATTGCAATACCCAGAGATGACTGCAAGAAACAAATGGTGGATTTCTGGAGAGGAAGACCTGTGGAAAGAGGGCACCAATTCCAGAAGATACAGCAGAGTCCAGTGGGGGTAGGAGCCCCTACCCACCAAGCTGAGTTTAGCAGGAGCTTGTCGACGGTGAGGAAGGAAAGTCAGCACTGCAGCCCTGGAGTCGGAGTTGAGTTCCTGGATGATGCAGATGATGTCCCACGCTGGAAGAAAGATTGCAGTCGGGTTTGCGTGTCTGGATCCCACCAACAAAGCCTTGTCACAGGCAAAATTTGTGGTTGGCAGAAAGTGGTGCTGCTGGGGACCAGCGAGGCCCAGGAGGACTCAACCCAGAAGGGGGGATCAGAGGAGACCCTCTGCGTCACAGAGAGCTCACAGAAGCACAGGCAGCATGCACAGGAGTACCACAGGACGGGGACACAGAAGGTGCAAATAGAGCCCACGCACCACTACAAAAAGGAGTCCCACACCGCAGGAGAGCCACTCAGGGAGCTGTGCATCACAGGAAGGAGAGGAGTGCTGGGGACTGGAGCTACACAATGCCTGAAGCCCCTTTGGAGGAAGTGCCAACAAGCCTTGGCAGCTGCAAAGGACGCAGTGCACAGTGATATTGTCCTGCGGGGGAAGGCAAGGGCTTACCTCCACCCAAGTTGGACAGCTGGTAGAAAGGACCATCTGGACCACTTCCGACCACCACCTGTGTTGCAGATTCCATGTAGCTAAGCAGGAGAGGGGATGCCTGCAGCAAGTGGTCGTTACTGTTGGTGCCTACAGATGCAGGGGAGTAACCCCTTCACTCAAAGGGAGATTCCCTCTTCTTTCCTGTGCAGACTGACGACAGGCTGTCCTCAGAGGATGCACAACTGGGAAAATGTTGCAGAAGCTGGAAGGAGCCAGAGAAACAATGTTGCAGGCAAAGTCTTCATCTTTGTTGCAGATTGTTGGGTCATGAAGAGTCTAGATGCAATTTCTTTGGTCAGAAGTCAAAGTAAGGGATGCAGAGGAATCCTGCTCGGGTCTTGTAAGCCGAATCTGAGGAACCACCCAAAGGAGAGACCATAAATAGCCCTGAAAGGGGGATTGGTCCCCTAGCTGGGTGCCCACCTATCAGTAGGGTTTCTGACATCACCTGCCTGGCCTGGTCACTCAGATGCTCCTAGAGTTTTCGGCCAACCTTGAATCCGAGATGTCCAAATTAAGGGACCCTTCGGAGGAGCTCTGAGCACCACCCTTGGGGTGGAATGGAGAGCGAAGTGGTCACTTCCCTTTCCATTGTCCAGTTTCACGCCACAGCAGGGACTGGTGGTCCCTGAACTGATATTGACTGCTTTATGCATGGAGGGCACCAAATGTGCCATTCAAAGCTTACCAGTGGCCTTGGGTGGCTCCACCCCAAGTCCAGTAACACCCATTTCCAAAGGAAAAGGGTGTAACACCCCTCTCCCAAAGAAAATCCTTTATTCTGCATTCTTGGGATTGAGCTGCTCAAGCAACAGGAGGGCAGAAACTTGTCTCTGACGTGGCAGCAGCTTGGGCTGCCTGGAAAACCTCAGAAGGCTGTAGGAGCAATGCTGGGGGTCCTCTAAGGAGCCCCCAGAGACAATGGAATCATAAAACCAATACTTGCAAAAGTATTGGGGTATGATTCCAACATATTTGATACCAAACATGCCTAGGTTCAGAGTTACCATTATGTAGCTGGACATAGGTAGTGATCTATGTCCAGTATAAGCGTGAAACGGCGTCCCCGCTCTCACAAAGTCCAGTAAAATGGGTCTGGAGTTTGTGGCGGCACCTCTGCTACTGCAGGGGTGCCCTCACACACAGGTACCTGCACCCAGCCCTCTGGGCTGAGAGGGCCTGCTATAGGGGTGACTTAGAGCCACCTGGTGCAGTGGCCTATAGTGAAAACGGATGCATGCACCTGGTTCACACAGACTGCAATGACAGGCCTGCAGAACCCTTTGCATGGGCTCCCTATGGGTGACAGAATAACTGCTGCAGCTCATAGGGATCCCCTGGAACCACAATGCCCTGGGTACCTGGGTACCATATACTAGGGGCTTACATGGGGGCACTAGTATGCCAATTGTGGAATGAAATACAGAGTTTTGGGAGGGAGAGCACAATGTCTGGGGTCCCGGTTAACACAGTCAAACACACTGACATCAGGCAGAAAAAGGGGGTAACCATGCCAAGAAAGAAGGTGCTTTTCTACAGCTGTCCAAGTGTTTCAACATTGCTGAGAAGACATCCTTCAGCACCAGACTGAACATAGGTAGGAACATTCCACCAGCTAGGGCCACTGTATGTTTAAAGGACCCTGTGGCTAGGAAGGGCACCACTGACATGACACGTACAATGGGTGGTATGCTGGTTGGATAACTAATAGCTTGTATCTGATCTGGCTCCAGCTGGTGACATGTCTACTATTGTTTGTCTATCCAGGCGATAATATGTCATGATGTGCCTTTGCTCAATGGTCTGTAGGTCTGGCAGTGGATTGTAGACAAATGGTTGTCGCATCTTCCCTCTCCCTAGGTGCCTATACATGACAAGAAATGAGTTCTGACATTAGTCACTGTGCCCACAGCAACATACATGATGCATATCAGGGATTAAATGTGACATGACAATTGTGAATGGATGGACATGGCAAACAGTACACATCACAACTGCTCAAAACACAAAGGTCACATGTTGCCCCCTTGATTTGCCACACATGTGTACACATCATGTATCAGGAACGAAAGCAACATTGTGCCCCACAGATGCCACTCAGAATGTGACTGGATATCTTGAGTGCAAAAATTACCTTTTGACAGGGGTTGACTGTGCCCCACTGTAAATTTCCACATGTGCCCAGCAACATACTACAATGGTGATTGAAATGTAGGACCAACATAACCGAACTACAAGAGCAGGTTTTAGTGCTTAAAACAAAGTTATAGGAGGTGTGACACAGTTTATGACTCGTAATACTGCATTACTGGCCTCTAAAATTGTGGCTCCCTGGCCTACTACATTGGACATTAGGAACCGCCCACGACCGCTGGCGGAAGTCGTCATGGCAGTAGGCGGTAGCAACCGCTGTGGACACAACCTTAGGCTAACATTGTTGCCAGTGGCAGTCTTGGGCCGATGGCTGTGTCCATCGGCGGTGACGACAGCGTATGTGGCAGACGAGACTGTCATGATCTGAAAAACCCCACACTTGACTCCAGACACTGCTGCCAGCAAGACCTCCACTACCGAGCTGTTGTGTGCCACCTCTTGGAGCAATCATGCCACGTCCAACAGTGATAGGGCCCCAGTCTTCACACAAGAGGAGCTGGAGAGACTTGGGACTGGGGTCCTACCCCTTTAAAAACAGCTCTATGGTGCACCAGAGGAGCAGGTAAGTTCCTCATGTTCACTGTTTTCTCTGTTCCTCACCATCTTTTCCCTCCTCACAGCCTAGATTGTGCCCGTGTGTACCAGAATTTATACTTATGTGCCTGTTGTTGCAGTTTGTGTGGCATTAATGGGAGAGTCAATGTGCAGGTATTGGTAGCCAGTGCCATATGTTGAGTTCCTTCACATTGTGCAGTTTCTGTTTCCTGTGTTCCCTGAACAAACATGGGTTGGATGCACAGACCTAGGTTATGTGACATCACAGCCATCCAATGACATCTATTTCATTGACATTGTTGAATATGTGAGACAACATGTATGTGCTTGAGCTGAGTATGCTTGTTGTATGTGTCAATTGTGAGGATTGTAAGCTAAGTGTATCTTGCCACTCAGATTACTTCAGATATCTGCCCTTCCTGGTCTTTTTTCTGGAATATATGACATCACTCTCTTTGCCCTTCAGGTTGCCACACAAACACCACATGCTAAATTGCTGTTGGCTGCATACTACACTTTAATGCATGGTAGTGATGGGTATGTAGTGTCATGTAGGTTCAGTCTGCTCAAACTCCATCGATCAAGGCCTGTCACATGTATCTCCCAGTATGGGTCCTAGTCTAGGTTGGAGTGGAGTCACTGTGGTTATACAACTACTCTGGCACAGTGCCCATTCCCTGTACCCCAGCAGTTCTTGTCATGTGACCAATATGAGGCTATGCTATAATAACTTGGCCAGAATGTCTCATTCCTTTGATCAGATTGTGACTGGGTACAGGGGTGGATTACTGCTCTGTGATAGATATGCAGTTAGCATCAGTGTCTCTGACTCATGACAGGTCCATTACTCCCACAGCCCTGTTTTCACCTTCCCACAGGTCATATATGTCCTGTGCAGGCTCATTGCATGACTGACATTTCCACAGTGCAGAGAATGTGTTGTTTCCTGGGAGCCCATGATATGTTACTCAGTAGCTTGGTCAAATAGTAGAAACTGTACAGTGCATGCCTTTGTTTGTTGGATGCCATCTCTGTAGGATGGACTTGTATGTCCGAAAGCTTGTTCTGTGGTATGGATATATGATGCAGAACCACATCCTCTGAAGTGGCATGAGTCTGCATTTGCATTGCAAAGCGCTACAAAGGGACTGGATAGACACTTTCTGTGCCCACCATACCAGTCCCTTCATTGTCACCCATGTGTGTTGTCTGAGTTTGTACTCTGACAGTGACCTATAGGGAATGCATGCAGGAAGTCATTCAAACAGAGTGTATATGTGTTGGTCCAATTATACCTAAGTATTCTACCTTTCAGAAGCCACAGAGGTGTGAATGCCTCATGGTGGCTCACATTTCAGTCAGATTGCTAGAGCATGTCCCACAAGTTGTCAGTAAGCCTGCCTAGTCATTGCTGGGCTAGAGCGGGTGGTGGGTTGTCCTGCTGATTGGGAAATGTATGTCTGTAATCATGGCCCAGTACTTATTGTATTGTATATTCCACACTTGGGGAGTATTGACAGAATGGGAAAGGCCAAACTAGATATTTTTGACATGTATGTGACTCTGCCATTTGTGGTGGGACTGGTGAACATGATCTCTTGATTTGTCTTTTGCATACATGCAGGTCAACATCCATCAAACAAAAGGGCTATAGAGAGCCATCACCCAGAAGGTGCAGACCCTGGGGGTCCACAGCCGATGGGATGCCCACTGTCGCAAGAGGTGAAAGGACCTGAGATGCTAAGCCAGGAAGATTGCGGGGGCCCAGCTGGGGCTGTCCTCCTAACTTGGGCGTGATGCCTGTTGGACAATGACCCCCCCCCAACGGCCCCAATCCTGGCGGTAGACTATCCAGAGCTTGATGGACATATGAGGGCAGCACAACAGCCACAAGGGGGCAAGAAAATGGCATATTCCGGTCTGTCCCATAGCCAAGTGATTGAGTGAGGTTCTTAACAGCTCACCCTGACATTTAGGGATGAGCCATATGTCACACAGTAGATGAGAGATTATTTTTGTTGACATGTCATGTGTCTTATTCTGATGTACCAGGAACCTAGGACTGCACTGGGTGAGAACCTCAAACCATTAGCTTTGAAAGGACCCCATATGGCTGTGTACAGTTATCAATCATGTACAGTTTGCTGTGGTAGTTTGTGTATTTTCTATGCAACCGACCACTACTCCTCAGTGTTCCAGGCCAAAGGTAAGTAAGTGATGGATCACTGTCCTTAACCATGTGTCTGGATAAATGTGTATGTTAGCATCTGCCACCCAGAAATTTGCTTACTTCTGTGCCTGATGGGTCCTGGTGCCTCACTGCAGTCTGTAATGTGCAGGTATCCAACATACAGGTGACAAGGCTTACATTGTTCTTTGGACTCAGCTATGGATCACTACTTTTCCTTAGCAAGTGGTGACTATCCAATGACATGATTTATGTACCATGACTGTTGCCAACATTCCTTGGGCCTACATGACAGCATGTGTCCTTTTCTCTTTAGTATACATACATGAGATTCAGTTTCATGCATGGTCTAACTATGTTGATGGGATGAGGTCTTTATTCCCACATATATATATGGCAACCTGTACTGTATATGGAATAAGGCATTTACAATGGGGGTTCATGCCATGTTATGCCACATACAGGAGTGTGTCACCATTGTCTATTGGTGGACACATACCCTCAAGCATTTTAGCATATCATTTGGCATGTACAACTGCAGTAGCAATGAGGGACATGACAGGTAGGCCTAGATTTTAGAGCCACAATGTGAATATCTATGCCCTTGATGTGGCAGCATGTTGATAAGTGCACTGCACATGTGTCATGTTTAAGGTTTGTGCCCTGGCTATTAGCATGCATTATGGAGTGACTTGCATTAATGTTTCAGTCACATGTGTTTGGGTACAGACATTCATCCACAGACGTACTCTACAGGTCTTTGCAACTTCTGTGCCTCTCCAACATTCCAAGGACTAATGGCTTCTACTGAAGCACTCAGAGCATGTCATTGTAAGGGGTGCTAGACATTAGTGGTGATCACTCTGGGGTTTGATGATTCATAGTGTTGTGTATTTAGTGGAGATCTCTCCCTGACATCTTACACATGATGTGTACATTGTTCATTTCCATGCCACATGTGTGGCCTATCTGAGCAAAATCAATGATGCCTCCTTGACCCTGTTTGGACAGATGCCACTTGATGAAGTGTGCATAGTGGAACTGCTTCCAGTGTGACATGATTATTTCCTGTCAACTTCTCCTGGCTATTGTACTTGTGTAATCAACATGGCAAGATTTAGGAGCAGCAATATTTATGTTGGGTCCTTACGTATGTGACAAATAAATGTGTGTGCATGCCCTTGTGTGGGAAATGTGGGAATACATTTGACAATGGCCCATCATTATGTGACAACAGGTAACTGAGGTCTGCCCCATGGGGAAAAACCTTGTGGGTGATGAGGTCTCCTACTAGCTCATTGGTTACTGTAATTGAACAACTTCAGCCATGCAATTGTAGTTTTCATAGATCCTGATTTTCCAGTAGTCAACTTTTGACATTTCATTTGACATGCATGCATATGGTATGGCACATGTTTAGGCCACTCAGGTGGAGTTAGTAGTTGGAGCCCTACTTGACCTCACAATAATAATGTTTGCTAACCAGAGCTGTTATTCAAATATGTTCCTGGAAAAGTGATAACTCTATCTCTGTTTGTCATTGCAGCATCTGCACCAGCAAGTGAAGGAGATGGGGCCGATCCAAGTGGGGAAGCATCTGACCACAATACCTTGGGTCAAGAGACAACTGAAACAGAGGAAGCCAGTGGCCCAGAGGGCAAAGGGAGTGCCACAGGTGAGACCAGAATAACATCATCGGATTCCTCCTCCGGTGGCCACTCCCTAGTGGTGCCGCACTCACTGGGACATCCCACAGTACCATCCTTGTCTGCCACCCCCCGTTCTACCACTGCCATCCCTGTTGCTCACCACCCAGTTGGCCGTGCCTGCTCACCTAAGACGGTGGGTGTCTCCTTTGCCAAAGGCACCTCAGCCCCAGCCCCTGTTATATCTGCTGCCCTCAGTGAGGAAGCTATTGACCTCTTGAGAAGTATCTCTGTGGGTCAGTCAGCCATTGTGAATGCCTCCCAGGAATTGGCAACCCAACTACAACAAATCAAAGCATTCCTGGAAGGCATTCATGGTGCATTGGCTGGTCAACAGAGATCTTTTCAGGCTCTGTCCTCCTCACTGATGGCAGCCAGTCACCCCCCACCTTCCATCCTCCCTCCAGCTCCCTCTTCCTAGTCTAAATCACTCCTTCCCCTAACTAACAAAAGCATAAAGACAGATCCACAGACTTCCATCTTAACACCCAAAAGGACTGCACAAAAACACAAGCACCAAAAAACACACTGGCACACACACAAACAACATCCAAAAACAGACCGCAGCACTCACAACTTCCCCAGACACCCCCACCATCACACACACACTATCAGGCATACCCACAGGAACTATGCCAACAGTCATAGACATACCCACCACACCCATCATACCTGCAGACGCCACCCCAGCAGACCCCCAGATATCCATCTCTAACCCCATACCCGCAGACACCACAACCACAGATATATAGATATCCACCACATCCACCATTCCAGCAGTCACCACCCCAACGTACACATACCTACCCACCACGGCATCCCCCAGCACCTCCAACCCCTAAGCCCAAGACACATAAATGCCTTCACTCACCCACCCAACAGACAAGCACCACACACAAGCATACCTCCCAGAAGCATGCACCCACGGCATTCACACCTATAAAGCCTACAACCTCTCTCTCAACCTCCAAATCCCTACCCTCTTCTGATGATATCCCCATGTTCCTAAGAAAGTTTTTTTGTTTGACCTTGCCCTGATTCATAGTGTTGAGTATTTAGTGGAGATCTCTCCCTGACATCTTACACATGATGTGTACATTGTTCATTTCAATGCCACATGTGTGGCCTATCTGAGCAAAATCAATGATGCCTCCTTGACCCTGTTTGGACAGATGCCACTTGATGAAGTGTGCATAGTGGAAGGATCCGATGATGTTATTCTGGTCTCACCTCTGTTTCCTCCACGCCGTCCCAAACCCAAGAGGACCCCTCTCAGCTCCCAGACTGTCTCTTTCACTTCCAAGGATTCCCCTGCCAGCACCCATTCTTCTCCCTTGCCAAGAAGCAGGTCACTCCTCCCAAGAAGAAGCGCACCCCTCGTAAACCCAAGCCTAAATCCCCCCCCAAATCGGACCCAGTGCCACCCCCGACTGGATAATCCCTGAGGTGCCTGCCTGCCTCCTTGATACCCCTTCTTATACAGGTTCCATGCCAGTTAGGAGTCAAGTTTATGCAAAACACTATGCTATTTTATTATGGCTGACATGAACTGGACAATGGCCTTGGACTTTTTTGAATCCCGTAATTAATAAACCCAAAAGTTGTTTTGTTTTGAATACACATTTGCCCTGCAAATTCTTTACTACCATAATATTGTTCCTGAGTGACTTGTGTTGTGTGCCTACAATTGCAGGTGATTCAGCTGCTTGCTGCTCCTTTTGCTATTGTTGATACCCCTTCCTATGCAGGTTCCATGGCAGTTGGGAGTCAAGTTTATGTAAAACACTATGCTATTTTATTATGGCTGACATGAACTGGACAATCGCCTTGGACTTTTTTGAATCTCCTAATTAATAAACCCAAAAGTTGTTTTGTTTTGAATACACATTTGTCCTGCAAATCCTTTACTACCATTATATCGTTCCTGAGTGACTTGCGTTGTGTGTCTACAGTTGCAGGTGATTCAGCTGCTTGCTGCTTCTTTTTGCTTTTGTTTGCATTATCTTACTTGTGGACAGTGCTGGTGTCCCCAAAGAGGAAGTAATATGTTGAGTGTGTGTGCATGTTGGTGTGAATGCAATGGTGGTGTCATGGCGTTGTGTGGTGTTTGTTATGGTGAGTACTTCATCTTGTGTTGTCCAGTGTGAGCATGTAAGGTGTTGGACTTGTCCACTGATATGACTTATGTATTCATGTGTGCCAGCTTGAGTTGTGTTAGTGCTGACATGGGGTGTGTTCAATTGTCATATCTTGGATTGTGGTTGCCTATGCATGTATCCATGTAGCTGTGTGTACCCGTCAGCTGGTTCCTGTAGGGGTATGTTCCATGCATTTGTAGTTGTATGTGCTTTGTAGACTTCTACTTCCACATTGTGGAGATTGTCATGACATTTGTGTATGGTGCTGTTTGTCCTTGAGACACATGTAGCGCTCTTTACTGTGCACAGGTTGTTTTATTGGCATCTGCAAAGTTATATGTGTCCCAGTGCAGCCTCTTTCCCTGAGTGTTCCTTGTGCCCCATCCCAATAGTGCAAGTATTGTGTGGATATTGCCCTTTGTCTATTTGTCTCGCTGTGTATTGTGCATACCATTGTCCTTCTTTTGTGCTGTGATGTGTGTGATGTATGCATCCATTACAGAGTTGTTTAAGGGTGTTGTTTGTGTTTAATGAGACATTGTTACATATGTGTGCTGTATGTGATGGCAGTCCCTGGCCTGTGTGGAATGTGGGTGTGTGAGTTGTATTTGTATGTGCAATGTTTGTGTGTTGATAATGATGTGTGTGAGAATGTTGTGCAGTCTTCACTGTCCCTGTGTGTGAGATGAGTGGCCTGTGAATTTGTATAGTGTTGCGGTGCAGTGCAAGTGACCTGCCCAAAGGGGCGTATTGTGACTGTGCATGTATCCTTCATGATATCTGTTTCAGACGTGGGACATAATATCAAGTGTACTTGCTGCCCGTAGTAGCGTCCACAAAGGCATTGATTTTGGTCTCCTTCGATGATCACTAGCAGCAACAGGAAGTGCATAATGGGCTCCATGTCAGTATCAGATGTGTAAAGCTGCCTCGAGGCAGAGGGATTTCATCAACAGTGGCCCTTCATTGCCACACCTGGCTTTGTATGACTGGCTTTTCTGGGGATGTCCAGGCAAACCTGATCAACATGCCCTTCAATGGCTCATGGTGTTTTGGAGAAAAGGCAGACTCTGCGCTTGTACGGTTCAAGGACTCTTGATCTATGACTAGATCCTTGGACCTCTCACCGCCTGATTGCCAGCACTCTGCCTTTCGCCCCTTTTGAGGCCTCGGAAGGGGTGTGGTGCCATGCCACCCACAGATAAGCCACTGTCCTCCATCATCTCAGCATCCAGTGCAAGGACAAGGTCGTTGTGCCTTCAGACCCAGGGGGTCTAGCCAGAGGTCAGCCACCACCCAGCACCCCTCTCCCACAGCGCTCAAGACCTCCTAGTATGATTCTGCAAGACCATTCCCATCCAGGTGGAGGGAGGATTCAATTTCATTTACCTTACTGGTGGTCCATAACATCAGACAAATGTGTCTTGCAGATCATACAGAAGGGCTATTCCTTCCCTTTCCGTTCTTTTCCCTTTCTGCTTCCATTGAAAGAACGGCTGATGAAGGCTCATTTAATCTTGCTCCACGAGGAAGTTACGGATCTCTTGGAAAGGGTCCCAATGTCAGAAGTAGGCAGTGTTTGTTATTCCCGCTCTTTTCTGATTCCAAAAAAGAACAAGGGACTTCGCCCTGTCTTGGATTTAAGGGACGTCAATCTCTTCCTCAAAAAATAGAAGTTTAAGATGCTCAGTCTTGCTCAGTTCTTGTCTGCCCTAGACCAAGGAGACTGGATGGTAATGTTGGACTCACAGGATGCACATTTTCACATCCCCATCCTGCCCGCCCTCAGCCGCTACTTGTGGTTGAAGGTGGGCCACAAGCACTTTCAGTTTACAGTGCTCCTCTTCGGACTCACCAGTGCCCCTCAGGTGTTCACCAAAGCAATGGCGGTGGTAGCAGCTCAACTGCACAGGTAGGGGTTTTAGTCTTTCCCTACCTCGACGACTGGCTGTTGAAGGCTCCTACGCCCCAGGCTCTCGTCAACCACCTTCATACAACGGCGAACCTTTTGCATTTGCTGGGGTTCACTATAAATGTGCCAAAGTCCCACCTGACTCCCTCTCAGAAGCTCACTTTCATCTGAGCTGTTCTGGACACAGTGCAGTTTCGGGCTTATCCTCCAGAGCAGCTAGTCCAGGATATTCAGGTTATGATACTGATGTTTCAGCCTCTATCCTGGATTTTGGTGAGGCAGACTCTGAGGCTGTTGGGACTCATGGCATCCTGCATCCTGTTAGTCAAGCATGCTAGATGGCATATGAAGGCTCTGCAGTGGGACCTGAAGTTCCAGTGGGCGCAGCAACCTAGAAATCTTACCGGCATGGTTCAGATCTCGGAGGGAACTGCAAAAGACCTGCAGTGGTGGTTAGTGAACTGCAACTGGGTCAGAGGCAGACTCCTCTCCCTTCCCTAGCCAAATCTCATGTGTCACTTCTGGGATGGGGTGGCCATTTGGGTGAGGTGGGGATCTGAAGTCTCTGGTCTCCGACAGAATCCGGACTCCATATTAACTTACTGGAGCTCTGGGCAATCTGACTGACATTGAAAGCCTTTCTTACTGTTGTAAAAGGGAAGTTAGTGCCGGTGTTCACAGACAACACCACCGCAATGTGGTACTGCAACAAGCAGGGCAGTGTGGGGTTGTGAACCCTTTGTCAAGAGGCTGTGCGTCTCTGGACATGGCTGGAACATCAGGGCATAACCCTTGTGGTTCAACACCTGGCAGGTTCTCTGAAACCAGGGCGGATGAACTCAGCCGTCGGTGCCTAGCGGATCACAAATGGTATCTCCACTCGGAGTTGGTGCAAGGACTCTTTCAGCAGTGGGGAGAGCCTTGGTTAGATCTGTTCGCCTCTGCAGAGAATGTGCAATGTCAGCAGTATTATGCTTTAGAGTTTCCAAGGCAGCAATCGGTCAGCGACTCTTTTCATCGCAAATGGAGTTTAGGCCTCCTTTATGTCTTTCCGCCCATACCTCTTCTGCCCAGAGTTCTCAAGAAGATCAAAAACGACCGGGCCCAGGTAGTCCTAGTGGCTCTGGATTCAGCACAGACAGTGTGGTATCCTGAGCTTCTGAAAATGAGCATCAATCCTCCAAACAGGTTTCCCCCTCAGGAGAATCTTCTGTCACAGCAGCAGGGGAAGGTTCTCCACCCAAACTTGTCAATTCTTTGTCTACATGCCTCCACTAAAATGGTATGTGCCTGCCGTTGGAAACGCTTTGTAGATTATTGGACAGAAAGGTCTATTGATCCTCTTTCTACTTCTCTTTCTGATATCCTTCACTTTATACTATCTCCTGCCTAGCAGGGTTCCACCTTGGATACTCTCAAAGGCTATCTTTCTGCTTTATCGGTATTCCTTTGGCTGCCTGATCAGCCTTCACTTTTCAAATCTCCCATTGTAAATGGATTCCTCAAAGGGCTTGGACATATGTTTCCCCCTACGCCTTTTGTTATGCCCCAATGGGACTTAAATCTGGTCCTCACATTTCTTATGTGTGCCTTCTTTGAGCCCTTGCACAACTGTCCCCTCTGGCTGCTCACCATCAAGACAGCCTTCATAGTGGCAATAACATCTGCCAGGAGGGTGAGTGAGATGCAAGCTCTGTCATCAAAGCCACCATATCTCACTATCTACCCAGACAAGATGGTACTCAGAACTGGTGCCTCTTTCCTCCCCCAGGTGGTGACCCCATTTCATCTGGGTCAGAAAATCACCCTGCCCACCTTCTTTGCTCCACTGCATCCCTCTAAAAAAGAGGAGCAACTCTACCAGCTGGACCCAAAAGGAGCATTGTTATTCTACCTTGACCGCACAAAAGAGTTCTGGTGGATGACCAACTCTTTGTGGGGTACTTGGGAGCAAAGAAGTGTCGGGCAGTGCAGAAAACAACCATTTCATGCTGGGTAATTCTCCGCATTAAGATCTGCTATGCATTGGCCAGGAAGCAGCCTCCTGAGGTCTTGAGGCTCCCTCTACTGGGGCAAAGCTGCTACCACTGCGCTAGCTCGGGGCGTTCCAGTCCTGGATATTTGTCAGGCGGCAACGGGGGCATCTTTGCAAACATTTCCAAAACATTACTGCCTGGACAATCAGATATGGAGAGACAAACACTTTGCCCATTTGGTCCTACAGGACGTTTTAGTGTAGTAGAGGTATCCACAGCCCACCTCCAGGAGGTTATGGCTTGGGTATCTATTCAAAAGTAAGGAATCTGCAGATGGAAGCCTCTCTCAGCTGAACAAGTTACTTACCTTCAGTAATGCATTTTCTGGTAGAGACTCTATCTAGCTGCAGATTCCTTACACCCACCCATGCCTTCCCACACTACGGATATGACTAGTAAGGTTAGGATTTATCCCTTTTAGGGCCCTAGTTTTGCACACACAAACTGTTGGTTATATCCATGACTTTGCACTTCTGGTGTGGAAGTTTGTGAGTGAAAGAACTGATGTACCCGGGCCAGAGTGGTGCTTTATAGGCAACCGTGATGTCACAGATGGCTCCAAAGACACTCATAATGCCACACGGAGCTGAACGACACACACGAATCCGAAGGACGCCACCCAGCCACATACGCAGGGTTTTGCTCAGCAAAAAATTCCAGAGTCGAAGCCGACACCAGGGAATTCAAAGGTAAAGAATCTGCTGATAAATATAGGCCTATATTTATACTTTTTTAGAGCCAAGTTGGTGTCATTTTGTGATGCAAAAATCTGCGCTGTTAGACTGTTCATGCTTGGCGTGTTCTCCCTTAACTTTTTGCTTCTGTTTCCCAGGTTGTTGATGTGTGCTGGATTCAGATTTTGCTGTTTTTGTTACTCTGGGCACTTTTCCACTGCTAACCAGTGCTAAAGTGCAAGTGCTCCTCTACAAAATGTGTATTTAGTTGGCTTATCCATGATTGGCAAATTTGATTTATTAGTAAATCCATAGTACAGTGCACTAGAGGTGCCCAGGGCCTGTAATTCAAATGCTACTAGTGGGCCTGCAGCACTGGTTGTGCCACTCGCATAAGAAGCTCTGTAATCATGTCTCAGACCTGCCACTGCAGTGTCTGTGTGTGCAGTTTTCAACTGTAAATTCGACTTGGCAAGTGTACCCACTTGCCAGGCCTAAACCTTTCCTTTTCTTACATGTAAGGCACCCCTAAGGTAGGCCCTAGGTAGCCCCAAGGGCAGGGTGCAGTGTATGATTAAGGTAGGACATATAGGGGGTTATTCTAACTTTGGAGTAGGTGTTAATCCGTCCCAAAAGTGACGGAAAAGTGACGGATTTACCACCAGCCGTATTACGAGTCCATTATATCCTATGGAACTCGTAATACGGCTGGTGGTATATCCGTCACTTTACCGTCACTTTTGGGACGGATTAACACTCCTCCAAAGTTAGAATAACCCCCATAGTAATGTGTTGTATATGTCCTAACAGTGAAATGTTGCAAAATTGTTTTTTCACTGTTGCAAGGCCTGTCCCTCTCACAGGTTAACATGGGGGCTACCTTTAAATATGATTAAAGTGTAGATTCCCTTTGGAAGCGGATGGACATGTGGCGTTTGGGGTCTCTGAGCTCACAATTAAAAAATACATCTTTTAGTAAAGTTGATTTTAAGATTGTGGGGGTCATTCCAACCCTGGCGGTCGGTGTTAAAGCGGCGGCCAACCCGCAAACAGGCAGGCGGACAAAAAAATTGAATTCCGACCCTGGCGGGAACCGCCAACATAGGCCACCACTTTACCACTCCGACCGCCACGGCGGTACAGACAAGCAGCGCAGCGGTCACCACCAACAGACAGGCGGCAGACAATGTACCGCCCACCCTATCACAACTCACCAATCCGCCACCTTTTCCGGGGCGGGAGCCCCGCCGATAAAAACACGGTGGAAACAGACTTCAAACGGGAAAACGCTCACCTCCATACACCCCACGAGGAATCTGGACAGCATGGAACCCGAACTACACATCCTACCAGCTATTGTCTACCTGCTCCTCTACCAGGAGCACGAACGCCGGCGCAGAAGACAACGGTGAGTACTGCACCTACGACACAGGGGAGGGGGGAGGGAAAAAATTACGGGGACACACATACGCCACACACCCACCCCCACCCTCACCCACTACAACACACACATCAATGCAGAGCAACAAGTCAGAGTGACACCCCCCAACCCCCCCGGAAGAATGCAAAGACAAAATAAAATGATCATTAAAAATGAAGTATAATATAGCATAATTGAAGTTAAGTGAAATATGAAAATATAAATGAAATATATTACATCATGAACAATATATACATAGGTCAAAAGTCCAGCCCATATTGGCTATCATCCATTGTTCGTGGGCCAATGGGCCTAAACACATGGGCAAAGCCCACACACGAGACCCGATTCCATTGGAGAGAACACTGCAGGGGCATCAGATAGTAAAACGGCAGGCACCTCAGGGGAAGGGAAGGGGGGCACCTCAGCCAGTTCAGTCCACGACGCCAGATCCACGAGGGGCCTCCACAGCCACAGTCTCACAAGTCTCTACAGTGGGTGTGTTGCCCACTGTACCATCCTGGGGAGTGCAAAGCCACAGTCCATCAAGGGGATTACAGACTCCACTGGTTCTGGAGGAGGCATGGTGCCCAGAGTGCTTCGTGAAGCCCTGGCCGACACAGATCCGGCCCTGCCAATGGGCCAGCGGTGCTTGAGATGAAGGGCCCAGCGGAGCGGTGCTTGACAGGAAGGGCCCAGCGGAGCGGTGCTTGACAGGAAGGGCCCAGCGGAGCGGTGCTTGAGATGAAGGGCCCAGCGGAGGGGTGCTTGAGATGAAGGGCCCAGCGGAGCGGTGCTTGAGATGAAGGGCCCAGCGGAGCGGTGCTTAACAGGAAGGGCCCAGCGGAGCGGTGCTTGACAGGAAGGGCCCAGTGGAGCGGTGCTTGAGATGAAGGGCCCAGCGGAGCGGTGCTTGACAGGAAGGGCCCAGCGGAGCGGTGCTTGAGATGAAGGGCCCAGCGGAGCGGTGCTTGACAGGAAGGGCCCAGCGGAGTGGTGCTTGCCACGGCGGGGCCCAGTTCGGCGGTGCCTGCCACGGCGGGGCCCTGTTCAGCGGTGCTTGTCACGGCGGGGCCCTGTTCAGCGGTGCTTGTCACGGCGGGGCCCTGTTCAGCGGTGCTTGTCACGGCGGGCCCTGTTCAGCGGTGCCTGCCACGGCGGGCCCTGTTCAGCGGTGCCTGCCACGGCGGGGCCCTGTTCAGCGGTGCTTGTCACGGCAGTGCCCTGTTCAGCGGTGCCTGCCACGGCGGGGCCCTGTTCAGCGGTGCTTGTCACGGCGGGGCCCTGTTCAGCGGTGCTTGTCATGGCGGGCCCTGTTCAGCGGTGCCTGCCACGGCGGGGCCCTGTTCAGCGGTGCTTGTCACGGTGGGGCCCTGTTCAGCGGTGCTTGTCACGGCGGGGCCCTGTTCAGCGGTGCTTGACATGTGTTCCCAGGGAACCAGACCGGGCCAATATTTTCCGCTCAGTCGCCATCCGACCTTTCGCTTGCGGGGCCCTCCTATGCTGGAGTCCTGGGCCCGTGGGTGTCCTCCTTCACACCCGAAATGGGGCTGGTGGGGCCCTCCTGGGCAGCTCGCCTGCTGCCGGAAATGTCCGCCCTGCTGCCCTTGCCCTCCTTTGCCAATTCTCTGGGGCCCTTGCCTCCCTTTGTGGATGTGCCAGGTGACAGTGCCAGGGTATTGCCTTTGGGGGCTGCCGTCTCTGGCCTCTCGCGCCGGCCCTTCCCTTTTTTAGTTTTTTTCCCAGGGGGTGGGCTGGCTGTCCCCTTGCTGCTGGCCGATGTTGCTGCCCTAGAAGCTGGTGGACTCCAATAGCCCCGGACTATGGTCCTTGTAGGTGCAGGGCTTGTGGTGGCTGAGGTGCTGTTTGGATTCTTCCGAGATGGAGGGGGTGGGTCAGGTGATGCAAAGAGGTTCAGTTTGGAGAGGAAAAACTTTTTAGGAGCAGTGGGAAGGGTAGGTGCAGTGGGTATGGGAGTGGAGGAAGAGGATGTGGTTGTAGGAGAGTCAAGTGTGCTGTCTTTGGGTGCAGGTGCTTGTGACGGAGGCTGTCGTGAGGTGGATGGCTGTTGGGTGGGTGGCTGCCTGCGTTTGTGTGGTTTGGAAGAGAGGGTGACAGACACACTGGGAGAGGACACAGGGGACGTGTAAATGGCAGTGGGGGTGGTGACTGCACGTGTGCAGAGTGTTCTGGTGGGTGTGCTGGTGATGGACGTACTGGCTGATGGTGGTGTGCATGCAGGTGCGAGTGGAGATGTCACAGGGAGGGAGGAGGGAGACGAGGAGGAGGGGGACACAGTGGAGGCAGTGGCTGTTGGCATGTCTGCATGTGGATGTTGCATGTGTGAATGCTTGTGTGATCTGTGGTGCTTATGTCTGGATGAGCTGCCCTTGGGTGTTGATGTGTGTGCAGGCTGGTCTGTAGGTGTGGCTGGGATAGGCAGAGGAACAGGGGAGTGGGACTGGGATGAGGAAATTGGAGGGGGGAGGCAGGAGACAGGGACAATGGCTGCCGTCAGTGCTGAGGCCAGAGCGTTGAACGATCGCTGATGGGCAGCCTGACCCGAATGAATGCCCTCCAGGTATGCATTGCTCCGGTGCACCTCTCTTTCTACACCCTGGATGGCATTCAAAAGGGTAGACTGCCCAACAATGAGCGTCTGGAGGAGGTCAATGATCTCCTCACTGAGGGCAGCAAGGGTAACTGGGGCAGGGCCTGAGGTGCCTGGGGCGAAGGAGATGCCCGCCTTCCTGGCCGAGCGGGCACGGGGCGAACGCTGAGGGGCTGCTTGGAGGGCGGAGCTGGTGCGCGGGGTGGCGGCTGTACCTGTTGTAGCGGTGGCCACGGATGTTGCCACCACCACAAGGGAGCTCCCTTCCGAGGACGTGTCTGTGTCGCTGACGTCTCCACGGGTCCCCGTTGTGGAGCTCCCCTCGCCCTCCGTCTCACTGGTGAACTCGGAGTTGGTTGCATGGCCCTCCGGTGCCATGTGAGATGCAGCTCCCTCGTGCTCCGATGCCACTTCTCCTCCGCCAGATGATGCTAATGCACACATGAACAGGAAGACCACAAAAAAGGGGGGGGGAGAAAAAATGACATGTTGAGTGCATGCATTGGCGACACCGTTGGCGGAGAGGACAGACACAGAAGCCCCCTGCACTACGCCGCGCACTCTGTGTACACTATTCAATTATTGTGACTTGGCCTACAAGCCTATGGACGACAACTGCACACATAGGTGACCCAGGGCCATGGATAGCTGTACTTAGCACCCTACAGAGGTGGGGGCACAGGGCCATGCCTTACGGAGGGGACCAGACTACAGAAGTCGCCCTGGCCTAGAGATACCCACAGCCCTCCTCCCCCACCCAGACACCTCCACTGTGCGCTAACATAGCAGAATGTGCTGGTACTCACCCCCTTGTGTCTGCTGTGATGTCCTCACGCGCCCATCCAAATCGGGGTAGGCCACCGCCAGGATCCGGGACATCAGGGGGGTCAATTGACGGGAGCCACCCCTCCTACGTTGGGAATCCCCAGCAGAGCCTCCGCGGTCTTCCTGCTTCCGCAGCGGATGTCCTCCCACCTCTTGCGGCAGTGGGTGCCCCGTCTGTTGTAGACCCCCAGGGTCCGGACGTCCTTGGCGATGGCACGCCAAATGTCGATCTTCTGATGGGCGCTGACCTATGTGACATGGACAGGGTGGGGAAAAAAAAACATCATTTTCTGCATGGTCGATGTGAGTGGCCCCCCCTCCCTAACCTTGCCATATGGCACATGCTCTCATCTGTCATGCGATGCATGCCTCATTCGCTCCCCTCCCCACCATCTTTCATCCACCCCACTCAACACAGGCATTGCCCACAAAGCATGGTCCCAGTGTACTTACCTGTTGGTCTGGAGGACCGTAGAGTAGCGCATACTGGGGGAGGACCCCATCCACAAGTTTCTCCAATTCCTCAGATGTGAAGGCAGGGGCCCTTTCCCCAGTCGCAGCAGCCATTGTATCTTCCAGACCGAGGTCACAGCAGCACTTGCAGTATAGGTCCTCTCCTGTGGATGATCAGGTCTCGAGTGATTAAGCAGATAGAAGATGGCGGTCACGCCCGCGGCGGTGCGTACCGCGACGGTGCGTACTGCGACCGCCGGCGCACATCGTCATTGGCTCCTGAGACCCATAGGGTTCAATGTTAACCAATGCTGCTTTGCGCCGCGGTCTTCGACTGCCTACCGCCACGGTGTGCCACGCCAGCGCATTGACCTCACATCCCATTGTCACACTTCACAGGTCAGGCAGCCACCATTTCAAGGGCCCACGTGGCTTAATTTGTACTGCGTCAGACAGGCCTAGGCCTTGCATTGCCACTCATACAAGCCATTCAATGCATAGCGATTCGTGCTCTGTGCAAGCTGTGGTTACGTGCCTGTGGGTTGCTTGACTCTGTGCTCCATGTTGTCCTTCCTAGGCACCGTCCGCTGGGACTTGCGAGGAGATGGAGGAATGTTCCTGTGTACAGACCGCTGGTGGACCTGTCGACAATGGAAGAAAGACATGTCATACTGACATACAGACTTGACCGAGCCACTATACAGCAACTGTGTGTCCAGCTGGAGCCAGACCTGATGTCCCCCATTCGCCAACCCACAGGGATTCCCCCTCTGGTGCAGGTTCTGTCAGTGCTCCATTTTTTGGCAAGTGGATCATTCCAAACAACAGTGGCCATATCATCAGGGATGTCTCAGCCTATGTTTTCTAAGGGTTTGTCCAGAGTGTTGTCTGCCCTGATGAAATACATGCGGAGATACATTGTTTTCCCTCAGGTGGGCGAATTGGCTACAGTGAAGGGTGATTTCTATGCCCTTGGACATATCCCCAACATCATTGGTGCCATTGATGGGACCCATGTGGCTTTGGTTCCCCCCAGTGAAAGTGAGCAGGTGTACAGGAACAGAAAAAGTTATCATTCGATGAATGTCCAGGTGGTCTGTTTGGCTGACCAGTACATCTCCCATGTAAATGCAAAGTTCCCTGGGTCAGTGCATGACGCGTACATCATGCGAAATAGCAGCATCCCTTACGTGATGGAACAGCTACAGAGACACCGTGTGTGGCTAATTGGTGACTCTGGTTACCCCAACCTGTCGTGGCTACTGACCCCAGTGAGGAATCCCAGAACAAGGGCAGAGGAACGGTACAATGAGGCCCATGGGTGTACTAGGAGGGTGATAGAGCGGACCTTCGGCCTCCTGAAGGCCAGGTTTAGGTACCTGCATATGACAGGTGGATCCCTAATGTACTCACCAAAGAAGGTGTGCCATATCATCGTGGCCTGCTGTATGCTTCACAACCTGGCTTTGCGACGCCAGGTGCCTTTCCTGCAGGAGGATGGTCCAGATGGTGGTGTTGTAGCAGCTGTGGAGCCTGTGGAGAGTGAAGAGGAGGAAGACGACGGGGACGACACAGACAACAGGGACACAGTGGTACAACAGTATTTTCAGTAGCACACAGGTATGAATCAACCCCGCCATTTTACATTTACTTAAAGTCTCCTGCCTCTCTACTGTCTCTGTTTCCCCCCAGTTCCTGTTAACTGAGTTGTGACTTTCCCTTCTGTTTTCAGAGCTGTGGGCCCCACTGCGTGACCTCTGCTTTGTTTGCCCATGAACTACAGCTGTGTGCCAGTGGTATGTTGTCATCACAATGTAACTGAACATTTTGGCACCGTTATGTCTAATGCATTTGTTCAAAATACAAGCAGACTCCAGATTTTTTAAGTGCAATAAGTGATTTTATTAAAGTGCTAAATTTAGGGACATGATTGTAAAACGGTGATGGGTGATGGTGGAGTAATGTCCATGGCAGAGTCCAGTTTTCAGTCTCACAGGTGCATTGTCCATATGCCTGTGGAAGGATGGTGCAGGGGCAGTTTAAGTTTGGACAGGGTGACAATGTGGGACAGTGGGATGACATCAGGGGGTATCGTTTGCTGGCGGGGGTCTTGTCATCCTACTCTGTCTTCTTGTGAGATCTCAGGTACCGCTTGCGGGGTGGTTCTTCTTCTGCAGCAGGTGGGGTTCTGGTGGCCTGTCGTTGTGTGGGGGCCTCCTGTCCACTAGCGCCGGCGGAGGTGGTGGGCTGTTCCTGGTCCAGGCTAGTGACAGGGGCCCTTTGTGGTGCCACATGGTCCCGCAATGTGGTGACTATCTGGTTAAGGGCCACCACGATGGTCCCCATTGCGGAACTAATGTTTCTCAGTTCCTCTCTGAACCCCATGTACTGTACCTCCTGCAGTACCTGGATCTCCTGGAATCTGGCCAGTACCGTCGCCATCGTCTCCTGGGAGCGGTTGTATGCTCCCATGATGGAGGAGAGGGCCTCTTGGAGAGTCGGTTCCCTGGGCCTGTCCCCCCCCTGTCGCACAGCAGCCCTCCCAGTTCCCCTGTTTCCCTGGGCCTCTGTCCCCTGGACCGTGTGCCCACTACCACTGCCCCCAGGTCCCTGTTGTTGTTGGGGTGGTGGGTCAACCTGGGTGCCCTGTAGTGGTGGACACACCGCTGATTGATGTGTCCTGGAGACAGAGGCATGGGCCCGCTGGGTGGGAGCTGTGCTGGTGTTCCCAGAGGGGGTTAGGTCTGCTGTAGCCTGTGGCTGTCTGTGGGGAACCGACTGTCCCGAGGTCCCCGATGGGCCGGGCTGGTCATCTGGGTCCAGGGAGACAGAGCTGCTGTCATCACTGGGGGCCTCTTCTGGGGGTGGGATGGACATCTCTGGACCCTCCTGGGCGGTGTGGTGGCGTTTGGGTCCTGCAGGGGTATAAGAGTATGGTTATTGCTTCTGTGTGTGCCATTTCGTGTATTGGTTGGGTGGCCGTGTACCCCAGTGCTGGCATTCCCTTGTGGGGGCTTTTGTGACGGTGGCTTGTGGGGGAGATGGGTATGTGCAGTGGGCATGCTTTGGTGATGGGTGTCCATGCTTTGGGGAGGCATGCAGGGCTATGTTTTGGGATGGGTGGGTTGTGATGGTGAGCCATTTGCAAGGAGTTGGTGTGATGGGGGTGGGGGTGCGGGTCGGGGTATGATTTGGCATGCAGGTGGGGTAGGGGGAATGAAGTAGTGAAGATTTGACTTACCAGAGTCCATTCCTCCACCTACTCCTGCGAGGCCCTCAGGATGCAGGATGTGCAAGACTTCCTCCTCCCATGCTGTGAATTCTGGGGGAGTAGGTGTGGGTCCGCCGCCAGTCCGCTGTACCGCGATGTTGTGCCTTGATACCATGGAACGCACCTTCCCCCGTAGGTCGTTCCACCGCTTCCTGATGTCGTCCCGATTGCGTGGATGCTGTCCCACAGCGTTGACCCTGTCCACTATTCTGCTCCATAGCTCCATCTTCCTGGCAATGGTGGTGTGCTGCACCTGTGCCCCGAAGAGCTGGGGCTCTACACGAACTATTTCCTCCACCATGACCCTGAGTTCGGCGTCAGAGAACCTGGGGTGTCTTTGGGGTGCCATGGGGTGGTGTGGATGAGGTGAGGGGTGGTGTATGTATTGTAGAGTGTGGTGAGTGTGGTGGTGTATGGTGTTTTGTGCGTGGGAATTGTGTGGGTGATGTTGTGATTTGCCTCTGTGTGATGGTCTACTCTATGCTGTGCTGTCTCTCTCTGTCCTTCAGTCGCAATTGTGGTCGTAAGGGTTTGTGGATGATGTGGGTGTGTGTTTTATATTTAATTGGGTGTGTGGGAGTGGTGTGTGTATGTGTCTCAGGTGTGTGTATTTTGAATTGTCCAATGTGGTAGTGTTTTGTAAAGGTGTGTGTATTTTTACCGCGGCGGTGTGTACCGCCAATGGAATACCGCGGTTGAAAGACCGCTGCGGGGATTTGTGGGTCGGAATGGCATGGGCGTATTTCTGTTGGCGTGACGGTGGAGGTTTGGTCATCGCCAGTTTTGTGCTGGCCGTTGCTGTGGCGGACTTATGTTGATGTCGGGTTTTTGGCGGTTTGCCAGTTGCGGGTCAGAATGACCGTGGCGGTTTACCGCGACCACGGCGGTGTTATGGCGGTCTTCTGACCGGCGGTAAGCGCCTTTTACCGCCGAGGTCAGAATGACCACCTGTGTGTTTGAAAATGCCACTTTTAGAAAGTGAGCATTTTCTTACTTATACCATTTCTGTGACTCTGCCTGTTTGTGGATTCCCTGTCTGAGTCAGTTTGACAGTTGGGCTGGTTGCACCTCACAATAGACAATGACACAAAGGGAGCTGGGGTGTAGTCTGCATTTCCTGATGAGCCATCTGTGCTAGGAGGGAGGGGAGGAGTGGTCGTTCACACCGGAAAGGGCTGTGTCTGCCCTCACACAATGCATGGTGAGTATCTGGGGCATGGCCTGGGCAAGGCAGGATTTCACATTCAGGAGAGACTTTGCTTTGAAGTAGGCCTACTTCAAATGAGAATTTGGCTATAAGAAGGGCACCTAAAACCACCGACTTTAGAACACTTCTGGAAACCAAGAGGAACCTCTGCCTGGAGAAGAGCTGAATAGCTGAGGAAGAAGAGCTGCCCTGCCTGTGAGTGTGCTTTGTGGAGCTATCCTGCAGTTGCTGCTTCTGCCAGAGTAAGAAGGCAAAGACTGGACTTTGTGTGCCTTCCACCCTGTGAAGATCTCCAAGGGCTTAATTTAGAGCTTCCCTCCAGTTGTTGGAAAGTCTCAGGGACAGCAAAGACTTCTCTCTGCCAGCACCTGGAGTCTCTGGAGAGACTCCTACTCTGCCAAGTAGTGCCCATCCAGTTCCTGGGACCCTGTAAGGAGAAGCTGACAACCTAGGAGGAAGAAATCCACGCACAGAACGCCATGCGGGGGAACAATTGATGCGACTCTGATCTGCGGCTGAAAAATCGACGCGCCCCCGGATTCGCGGCTGAAAATCGATGTTCGCATGCAACGCGACCGAAGAAACAATACACGGAGCTGGAGAAAGAACTTGCAGCATCGCTGACGGAGGCTGGGAGATCGCAACCCGCGCTGCATGGTTTTCGGCCCATCGTGCGGCTGGATTTCCAACGCAAACACCGCTGGGTGTGTAAAAACAATGCAAGGCCTGCCCGGACCCGAGAGTGCTGACTGGATCGACGCATCACTCTCCTGTGGAGAGAAGAAACGACGCGCCCGACCGACAAAAGGAGAAACGACGAAAGGTCTTGCTCATGAGTGAAATTGACGCATCGATTGCCCTTTTTGACTCACATTCGCCCGTGCGGGGTTATTTCTGATGGACGCAACTACTTGTGGATTCCTCACCTAATGAATTCTCCCAATGCGCCAGCATTCTATGGAAATTTTCTTCCCAGCTCTGCACGTCGATGAGGACATCACAATTGCCCGACTCCCACGCGATGCCGTCTGACGTCATCGAGGCAATAAGAGGTCCTCGCCGGCGTGCTGACGTCAGTTCCCTTTTTTCCGTGCCTTCGAGTAACAGTTTTTTCTCCTGGGTCTTGGGGAGCTACTGTTTCTTGGAATAGATAATTTATTTTTAAAATGTCTCCACCTTGGAAGTCTGGATTCAAGCCTTATAGGGAATGCGGGCCGTATGTCGGTAACGGACCCGCATAATGACTATTTATGGTGCTTGAGATCAGAGCATGACGTGGAAGAGTGCGGTTCCTCTCAACAAATGAACCAAAAGGCGTTGAAAGAGTGTGAAGCCAAGCTGGTTTTGGCCAAATCGAAGAAGGAAAAGCACCGACATCGGAAGTCTTCTTCGAAATCTTCACATAAGACACGGTGTCATCATGACTCTCTGCATCGGCATGGTTCCCGACGTCGTTCGGGGAAAGATCAATCTCGTTCAAGGTCTCCATCTGCTCTGCGTCGTACAATGTGGGAAGTCAGCCCGACAGTGACGCCACAGCCTCAAAGTCCTCAGGCTTCTCCGGCGCTGTCGGTTTTTGAGGTGGACAAGCCTCGCCAGAGTCCTGCCTTCTCGCCTGCACAATCAGAGGTGCTGTATCCAGTGCCGACATTGCAGTCAGTGCAGATGCCGGAGGGGTGTCCTGCTTTCCTGGCTCTGGGAGCGGCTCCGGCGGCCTTCTTAAACGCGATGTACAACATCTTCATTTCCATGGCTCCTGGCGGTGCACTGGCTGGTCCTTCAGGTCGATTGGCTTTTGGTCTGGGTATTCCGGCTCCATACAAGCCGACGCCTTTTATGCCATTCTACCCGGTAGAAGGGGCTGGTCCGGCGCCTGTGCCTTTGACGTTGCCGAGGAGACCATCGACGTCGGTAGTTTCAGGTGATCCAATGGCGCCTTTGACTTCGCCACGACTTCAATCGACGCCGGCGAAGAGGGCTCGACATTCCATGGCACCAATGGATCCGGCGTCGGAAGAATCTGAAGATCAGCGTCAACCGAGGTCGTCGGTGTTGGCTAATTTTTTATCGACGTTGAGGATAAAGGCCAGGTTGCGTTCGAGGAGGAAGGCTCTCAGACTGTTGGAGGAGCAGGAGTATCAGAGACAGCTCCTAGAGGAAGGCGAGATCGCAGAGCCCCTGGGGGACTTTCAGGGTTTGGACTCTGCCAGCCGTCTTGATACTTCCCCAGAGTGGGACTTTGCTTCTTCAGGTGAGTTCACTGAGGAGGCTGCTTCATTCCACTCAGTGGTGAGAAAGGCAGCAGACTTTTTAGATCTCCCGTTACCTGCAGCTGAGATGAAGACCAATATCCTCACAGAGGTGTTACAGCCGGCCTGCCTTTTAATGAGGCTCTGACTGAACCAATTATTGAGGTGTGGAAGAAACCAGTGTCTTCAACTGCGGTTAGCAGATCTGTGGTTAGGAGATACAGAGCGTCCCCTGGGGACCCAGGCTTCCTCTCTAAGCATATGACTCCGGAGTGTCTGGTGGTTCAAGTATCCTGCTCCTCGCGCTCAGCTCCTGGTTTGTTCCCTGGGTCTTCATCAGACAGGGAGTCAAAAAGGGTGGAACAGTCTGCGAAGAAGATCTTTTCTTCTTGCAGTATGGCCCTGAAGTCGGCTAACGCCACTTGTGTGTTAGGAAGATATATCCATTCTTTGATGGATGTGGCTAAGGCTGAGATGCCAGATTTGCCCCAGGACATGCAGGGCCTTTTGGCTGATGCACAAGCGGCAGCGACTCAGGTCATTCAGTCAGGGTTAGATACTGCGGATTCAGTGGACAGGGCGATGGAGACATCCATTGCAACCATGAGACATGCTTGGCTGAGGTCACCTGGTTTTTCATCTGATGTGCAAACCACTCTTTTAGACTTGCCATTTGATGGAGATAAGCTATTTGGTTCGAAAGCTGACTCTGCCTTAGAGGGCTTCAAAGAGAGCAGCGCTACGGCTAAGTCCCTAGGTTTGCAGGCTTCAACCACAACCCCGTTCAGGTCATTTAGAAGGTTGAGGGGGTTTGGACGAGGCTCTTCCTTTCGGGGGAGACCCCAGCCTGCAGGCCAGCAACCATCTAAGCTTCCCTATAGGTCATTTAGATGGAGGGGTAGAGTTCGAACCAGAGGAGCCACCCAGCAGCACCCTGCCTCTTCCTCATCCTCCGGAGGGGTGCAACAGGAAAAGCAGTCTTAGTCCTCCGTCCATTCCTTCCCATACTGCTTCTGTAGGGGGAAGGTTGCTTCATTTTCTCCTCATGTGGAAACTGATCACATCGGATTCCTGGGTCATCAATATTGTGGAGAAAGGTCATGCACTTCCCTTTCGGGAGTTTCCTCCTGCCATCCCTCCCCATCCCTCCTTTTGCACAGAAGACCATCTCCTGTTATTGCAACAGGAAGTTCAGACCCTATTATCAAAAGGTGCAGTGGAGTTGGTTCCAGAGCAGGAAAGGGGTCAGGGTTGTTATTCAAGATATTTACTGATCCCCAAGAAGGACGGTTGGTTGAGGCCTATCCTGGACCTGAGTGTTTTGAACTGGTTCCTCAAGCAGGAGAAGTTCAAAATGCTGACCCTAACGCAGGTGCTTTTGGTGTTGAACGAAGAAGATTGGTTGGTGTCTGTCGACTTGCAGGATGCTTACTTTCACACCCCTATTCTCAAGTCGCACAGGAAGTATCTCCAGTTTGTGGTGGGGTCACAAAATTATCAGTTTGCGGTCCTTCTTTTTGGTCTTACTTCGCGCCTTGAGTCTTCACGAAGGGGATGGCAGTGGTTGCAGTGTATCTCAGGAGAAAGGGGATAGTGGTTTTCCCTTACCTGGACGATTGGTTGATCAAAGCCAAGTCTCCAGAGCTTGTGTTGCGTCACCTGCAGATGACAATCCAGTTGTTGTTCAATCTGGGCTTTTCGGTAAACGTGTCCAAATCTCATCTGGAGCCCTCTCAACGCCTCCTGTTCATAGAGCTGTACTGGACACAACGTTGAATCAGGCCTTTCCTCCGCCTCAGCGGATTCAGACATTCAGGCATTTATTCCAATGTTTCGAAGTGGAGCGGTTGTTCCAGTCCTCAAGGTCCTTCGTCTGCTCGGTCTGTTTACCTCATGCATTCTGTTGGTCACTCATGCACGCTGGCACATGAGGGCTCTTCAGTGGTTCCTCCACAGGCAGTGGTTTCAACACAAAAGGGATCTCGAGGAGTCGGTAAAGATCTCCAGAGACACTGCAGCGGATCTACAATGGTGGGCTGTGGACGGCAATCTTTCCAAAGGAAGTCAGTTTTCACTGCTGCCTCCGGTGACCACGGTGATAACGGATGTTTCCACTATAGGGTGGGGAGCTCATTGGGGGACCTGGAGATCAAAGGTCATTGGTCTCCAGTGGAACAGATGTTTCACATCAATCTTTTAGAATTGTGGGCGATACGTTTAGCTCTCAAGGCCTTAATCCCCTCCCTTCGCGGTCAGTCGGTCCAGGTTCTGATGGACAACACTACTGCGATGTGGTACATCAACAGGGAGGAGTAGGGTCGTACCTTCTCTGCAGAGAAGATCTACGGCTTTGGTCCTGGGCACAGGACCATCAGATTGCGTAGTAGCAAACCATGTGGCCAGAGTTCAAAACGTACATGCGGACAGTCTCAGTCGGCACTTCTCAGCCGATCACAAGTGGTGTCTCCATCCGGACCTGATTCTTTACATCTTCCGGATGTTGTGATTTCCTGAGGTAGACCTCTTTGCCACTCGGGAGAATGCGCACTGCCTGTCGTTCTGCAGCCTCCAGTATCCAGTGCAAGGGGCATTGGGGGGCACGTTTCAGATGCCCTGGCAGGGCCAATTGCTTTATGCGTTTCCCCACATACCCTTGATTCCTCGGGTTCTGAGGAAGATTCGCCAAGACCGGGCGCAAGTCATTTTGATAGCTCCGGATTGGCCACGAAGGGTGTGGTACGCGGACCTTCTCCAACTTTCTCTATGCCCTCCGCTCCATCTCCCTCACAGGGCAGACCTCCTCTCGCAGTTGCAGGGGAAGGTTCTACACCCCCACCTCCAGAGTCTGCACCTGCATGCCTGAAGATAGAACGGGGCACTCTAAGTTCCTTTTCTCTCCCGCCAGCGGTGGTGGACGTTATTTTATCGGCCAGGCGACACTCCACCAAATCAATCTATGTTGGCAGATGAGCAAAATTTGTGGCTTGGTGTGGAGAGAACCAAATTGATCCTGTACGTGCCCATTTGTCGGACATTTTATTATTTGCGTTGTCCTTGGCGCAGAGGGGTTGTGCAGTTGCGACTGTTAAGGGCTATTTGTCAGCACTGTTGGCCTTTCTGTGCCTTCCTGATCAAATCCCCTAAAGTTGTAAGGTTCTTGAAAGGTCTTACTAATAAGTTCCCTCCCTCTCCTTTTATTATGCCTCAATGGGATCTCAATTTAGTACTCACTTTCTTGATGGGTTCACCGTTTGAGCCTTTACCTTCATGCCCCTTAAGGTTTTTAGTGTTAAAAAATGTTTTTCTTGTAGCCATCACATCAGCTAGGCAAGTGACTGAACTGCAAGCACTTGGCGTAAAACACCCTTTCACTTCCTTCCATGCGGACAAAGTGGTGCTGAGGACCAGGGCACCTTTCCTTCCGAAGGTTGTTACACCCTTCCATTTAGGACAGACCATTACGCTCTCATCCTTTTATCCTCATCCCCATCCATCGAAAGAGGAGGAGAGACTTCATAGGCTTGACCCTAAAAGAGCTTTAAGTTTCAACGTTGACAGAACAAGAGAGTTCCGAGTGGAAAATCAGCTCTTCATCGGCTACGTGGGGAAGAGGAAGGGCAAGGCGGTCCACACGATTACACTATCCAGGTGGGTCATTCTTTGCATTCAAATTTGTTATTCTTTGGCAAAGAAGGTTCCTCCTGTTGGAATTAGAGCCCATTCCACCAGGGCTAAGTCGGCCTCCTCGGCTTTGGCTAGAGGTGTTCCTGTGGCTGAGGTTTGTAAGGCTGCAACTTGGTCTTCCCTCCATACTTTTGCGAAGCATTATTGCTTGGATTCAGAGGTTAGAAGGGATGACCATTTTGCACGATCCGTGCTGCAATATTTCTTGGTGTGACCATTCAGGCACCCGCCTCCGAGTGCGGTACTGCTTTGGGACTCTATTCATTAGGTGAGGAATCCACAGGTAGTTGTATCCATCAGAAGAATAAGTTACTTACCTTCGGTAACGCCTTTTCTGGTGGATACACTAGGTACCACCAGTAGTGTGTGTATAAGACTATATGAACACTCTTTTTGCTTTTTAATTGATAACTTGACTTGTGTATTGTGGATTTTTGTTAGTTTGATCTTGTTTTGTTTAGATAAATGCTTTCTATTTTTCTAAACCTGTGTTGTGTCATTTTGTAGTGTTTTCATTAAGTTACTGAGTGTGTTGGTACAAATACTTCACACCTAGCACTCTGAAGTTTAGCCTACTGCTCGTGCCAAGCTACCAAGGGGGTAAGCAGGGTTAGCTGAGGGTGATTCTCTTTTACCCTAACTAGAGTGAGGGTCCTTGCTTGGACAGGGGGTAACCTGACTTCCAACCAAAGACTCAATTTCTAACAGGCGCAAACTTACAAAACATAATTGAATTTGGTAAGTTTGCGCCGCTTTTGCATTAAAAAATGATGCAAATGCAGCGCTAGAAAAGTATAAATATGGGCCAGAGTCTCTACCAGATAATGCGTTACCAAAGGTAAGTAACTTGTTCATTGAATACCTAAAGTTCATGTAAAATGTTTCTTCCACACCTTTTAGTTAGTAATCGTATATGGTGAGCCTGCTACTATTGCAATTTTGATTCCACCAATTGTCATATGACAAATTGGTTTGTTTTTGGACATTATGGGGGTCATTCTGACCTCGGCGGTAAAAGGCCCTTACCGCCGGTCAGAAGTCCGCCATTCTACCGCCGCGGCCGCGGTAAACCGCCACGGTCATTCTGACCACCAACTGTGAATCCGCCAAAAATCCGACATCCAAGGAAGGCCGTCTCATCAGCGGGCCGCGGAAAACTGGAGATGACCAAACCTCCACCGTCACGCCAACACAAACACGCCCATGCCATTCTGACCCACGAATCCACGCGGCGGTCTTTCAACCGCGGTATTCCATTGGCGGTACACACCGCCGCGCTCAAAATACACACACCTTTACAAAACACAGCCACATTGGACAATTTGAAATACGCACACCTGAGACACATACAAACAACACTCCCACACATCCAATCAACTATAAAACACACACCCACATCACCCACAAACCCCCACTAGTTGGAAATCGGAGCGAAGGCGAGAGCGAGAGAGATAGAGATAGAGAGAGCGAGCACAGCAATAGAAAACCCCAACACACACAGGAACCCAACTTCATCACCCACACCACATCTACGCACACATCACCACATATCACCACGCACATCACCACAAACACCACCCCACACCTCATCCACACCACCCCATGGCACCCCAAAGACACCCAAGGTTTTCGGACCAAGAACTCCGGGTCATGGTGGAGGAAATCATGAGGGTTGAGCCCCAGCTCTTCGGCACACAGGTGCAGCACACCACCATAGCAAGGAAGGCTGAGCTATGGCAAAGGATCGTAGACAGGGTCAACGCTGTGGGACAGCATCCCAGAAATCTGGAAGATATCAGAAAGCGATGGAACGACCTACGGGGGAAGGTGCGCTCGATGATCTCCAGGCACAACATCGCTGTGCAGAAGACTGGCGGCGGACCCCCACCCACTCCACCCCAATTCACAGCATGGGAGCAAGAGGTGGTAAACATCCTGCATCCTGATGGCCTCGCTGGAGTACACGGAGGAATGGACTCTGGTAAGTCGAATCTCAACTACTTCACCCCCCCCAACCACCAGCATGCCAACCCCCCCCCCCCCCTCACCCCCAATCTCAACCCCCCAGCACACAACCTCCCTACCAATGTCTCACCAGCACAACCCACCCTAAACAACACCAACCCCTGAATGCCAACACAAACCATAGACAGCCACCACCAAAGCATGACCATTGCACATACCCATACACCCCCCCCCCAAACCCTCACAACACCTCCCACAAGGGAATGCCAGCACTGGGGGACAAGGGCACTCAAAATGCACGCCATGGCACACACAGAAACAATAACCATACTCCTTTACCCCTGCAGGGCCCGAACGCCAACACATCACCACGGAGGGTCCAGATTTGTCCATCCCACCCCAAGAACAGGCCCCCAGCGAGGACAGCAGCTCTGTCGACCTAGAACCTGACGACCAGCCCGGACCATCGGGAACCTCTGGACAGTCGGTTCCCCACACACAGACACAGGCCACAGCAGACCCAAACCCCTCTGGGAACACCAGCACAGCTCCCACCCAGCGGGCCCATGCCTCTGTCTCGCGGACGCATCAATCAGCGGTGTGTCCGCCACTACAGGGCACCCAGGCTGACCCAACACCCCAACAACAACAGGGACCTGGGGGCAGTGGTAGTGGGCACACCGTCCAGGGGACAGAGGCCCGGGGAAACAGGGCAACTGGGAGGGCTGCTGTGCGACAGGGGGTGGAGGACAGGCCCAGGGAACCGACTCTCCAAGAGGCCCTCACCACCATCATGGGAGCATATCATCACTCCCAGGAGACGATGGCGACGGTACTGGCCAGGTTCACCGAGATCCAGGTACAGCAGGAGGAACGGTACATGGGGTTCAGCAATGAACTCAGGAACATCGCTACCGCTATGGGGACCATAGTCCAGGCCCTCAACCGGATAGAAACCACATTGCGGGACCATGTGGCACCGCAAAGGGCCCCTGTCACTAGCCAGGAACAGCCTACCACCTCCGCCGGCGCTAGTGGTCAGGAGGCCCCCACAGAACGACGGGCCACCAGAACCCCACCTCCTGTTGAAGAACAACCACCCCGCAAGAGGAACCTGAGATCTCAAAGGAAGACAGAGTAGGATGCCAAGACCCCCGCCAGCCTAATATCCCCCCGGATGTCATTCCACTGTCCCACAGTGTCACCCTGTCCAACCTTGAACTGCCCCTGCTCCATCCTTCCACAGGCATATGGACAATGCACCTGTGCGACTGAGAACTGGACTCTGCCATGGACATAACTCCACCCTCACCCATCACCGTTTTAATATCATGTACCAATATCTAGCACTAAAAATAAATCACTCATTGCACTGAAATCATTCTGGAGTCAGCCTGTATTATTTACAAATGTATAACACATTACTTATCAATAATGTTCTGTTATTTATGTGATGACAACATACCGATGTCAATAAGCATTAGTCCATGGGCTAACCAAGCAGAAGTCACGCAGTGGCTCATACAGCACTGAAAAGGGAAGGGAAAATCAAACATCAGTTTAAAAGAACTGGGGGGAAATACACAAAGTAAAGATGCAGGGGGCTTTCAGTAAATGTTAAATGGCGTGGGTGATTCCTACCTGTGTGCCACTGAAAATACTGTTGGATAACTCTGTCCCTGTTGTCTGGGTCGTCCTCTTCGTCTTCCTCCTCTTCACTCTCCGCAGGCTCCACAGCTGCTTCAACACCACCATCTGGACCATCCTCCTGCAGGAAAGGCACCTGATGTCGCAATGCCAGATTGCGGCATGGCCCTGTGCTCCCGGCCCCCACCTCTGTAGGGTGACAAGTACAGCTATCGATGGTCCAGCATCACACATGTGCGCCTTTGTCGTCTCTAGACCTGTTGTCCTAGTCAGAAGTACTGAGTAGTGTACCCCGAATGCGCGGCTTAGTGCATGAGGCTCCTGTGTCTGTCCTCTCCGCCAACGGTGTTGACATTGCATGCACTCAACCTGGTCTTCGTTTTTCTCCCCCCACCCTTCTTCTTCATCTTCTTGTGCATGTGTGCATTAGCATCATCAGGCGGAGGAGAATTGGCATCGGAGCACGAGGGAGCTGCAAGTCACAAGGCCCCGGTGGGACCAGGAACAGACACCGAGGGCACCAGTGATCCGGAGGGCGAGGGGAGCACCACAACGGGGACCGGTGGTGACACCAGCGACAGCGACACGTCCTCGGATGGGAGCTCCCTAGCGGTGGCGGCAACATCCGGGCCCCCCGCCTCTACAGGTACAGCCGCCACCCAGCGAACCAGCCCCGCCCTCCCAGCAGCCCCTCAGCCTACGCTCCGTGCCCGCTCGCCCAGGAAGGCGGGCGTCTCCTTCGCCCCACGCACCTCAGCCCCTGCCCCTGTTACCCCTGCTGCCCTCAGTGAGGAGGTCATTGACCTCCTGAGGACCATCATTGTTGGGCAGACTACCCTTTTGAATGCCATCCAGGGGGTAGAAAGGGAGGTGCATCGGAGCAATGCCTGCCTGGAGGGCATTCATTCGGGTCAGGCTGCCCATCAACGATCGTTCAATGCTCTGGCCTCAGCACTGACGGCAGCCATTGTCCCTGTTTCCAGCCTCCCTCTTCTGACTGCCTCCAGCCTGTCTCTGTCTCCTGTTCCTCAGCCTATCCCATCCACACCATCAGACCAGCCTGCACACACCTCAACACCCAAGGGCAGCTCATCCAGACACAAGCACCACAGAACCCACAAGCATTCACGCAAGCAACACCCAGATGCAGACATTCCAACAGTCACTACCACCTCTGTGTCCCCCTCCTCCTCGTCTCCCTCCTCCCTCCCTGTGACGTCTACACTCACACCTGCATGCACACCACCATCAGCCAGTGCTTCCATCACCAGCACACCCTCCAGTCCAGTCCGCACACGTGCAGTCACCACCCCCACTACCATTTACACGTCCCCTGTGTCCTCTCCCACTGTGTCTGTCACCCCCTCTTCCAAGACACACAAACGCAGGCAGACACCCACCCAACAGCCATCCACCTCACGACAGCCTCCAGCACAAGCACCTGCACCCAAAGACAGCACACCTGACTCTCCTACAACCACATCCTCTTCCTCCACTCCCATCACCACTTCTCCTACCTTTCACCTTGGTCCTAAGAAAGTTTTCCTTGCTAATCTTGACCTCTTTCACTCCACTGACCCACCCCCTCCATCTGCAAAGAGTCCCAAGAGCACCTCAGCCACCACCAGCCCAGCTTCGAGTGTCACTGTGGTGCATGGGTTCTGGAGCCCACCCTTTGCGAGCAGTGACACTTCAATCAGCAGCAAGGGGACAGCCAGCCCCCCACCAGGCAAGAGGACCAGGAAGCTAAAGGGCCGCCGTGAGAGGACTGACACGGTTTCCCCCAAGGAGCAAAGTTCACCCACTTCACCAGCCACAACATCTAGGGGAGGCAAGGGCCCGAGAGCCCCATCTAAGGAGCGAAAGGGCAGCAGAGCGGAAAAGTCAGCCAGCAGGAGCGCGGAGCAGGAGGGGCCCACAAGCCCCATCCCGGGTGTTAGGAAGAACACCAAAGGGCCCAGGACTCCGTCACCGAAGGGTCCAGCAACAGCACGGTCGGAGGGCGACTGAGCAGGGAGTCCAGGCCAGGTCTGGCTCCCTTGACCTACTGGACGAGCACCGCTGAACAGGGCCCCGCCGTGCAGAAGAGCACCGCTGAACAGGGCCCCGCCGTGCAGAACAGCACCGCTGAACAGGGCCCCGCCGTGCAGAAGAGCACCGCTGAGCAGGGCCCCGCCGTGCAGAAGAGCACCGCTGAAGAGGGCCCCGCCGTGCAGAAGAGCACCGCTGAAGAGGGCCCGCCGTGCAGAAGAGCACCGCTGAACAGGGCCCCGCCGTGCAGAAGAGCACCGCTGAAGAGGGCCCCGCCGTGCAGAAGAGCACCGCTGAACAGGGCCCCGCCGGGCAGAAGAGCACCGCTGAACAGGGCCCCGCCGTGCAGAAGAGCACCGCTGAAGAGGGCCCCGCCGTGCAGAAGAGCACCGCTGAACAGGGCCCCGCCGTGCAGAAGAGCACCGCTGAACAGGGCCCCGCCGTGCAGAAGAGCACCGCTGAAGAGGGCCCCGCCGTGCAGAAGAGCACCGCTGAACAGGGCCCCGCCGTGCAGAAGAGCACCGCTGAACAGGGCCCCGCCGTGCAGAAGAGCACCGCTGAAGAGGGCCCCGCCGTGCAGAAGAGCACCGCTGAAGAGGGCCCCGCCGTGCAGAAGAGCACCGCTGAAGAGGGCCCCGCCGTGCAGAAGAGCACCGCTGAACAGGGCCCCGCCGTGCAGAAGAGCACCGCTGAACAGGGCCCCGCCGTGCAGAAGAGCACCGCTCCGCTGGGCCCTTCCTGTCAAGCACCGCTCCGCTGGGCCCCGCCGTCTCAAGCACCGCTCCGCTGGGCCCCGCCGTCTCAAGCACCGCTCTGCTGGGCCCTTCCTGTCAAGCACCGCTCCGCTGGGCCCCGCCGTCTCAAGCACCGCTCCGCTGGGCCCCGCCGTCTCAAGCACCGCTCCGCTGGGCCCTTCCTGTCAAGCACCGCTCCACTGGGCCCTTCCTGTCAAGCACCGCTCCGCTGGGCCCCGCCGTCTCAAGCACCGCTCCGCTGGGCCCTTCCTGTCAAGCACCGCTCCGCTGTGCCCCGCCGTCTCAAGCACCGCTCCGCTGGGCCCCGCCGTCTCAAGCACCGCTCCGCTGGGCCCTTCCTGTCAAGCACCGCTCCGCTGGGCCCTTCCTGTCAAGCTCCGCTGGGCCCCGCCGTCTCAAGCACCGCTCCGCTGGGCCCTTCCTGTCAAGCACCGCTCCGCTGGGCCCTTCCTGTCAAGCACCGCTCCGCTGGGCCCCGCCGTCTCAAGCACCACTCCGCTGGGCCCTTCCTGTCAAGCACCGCTCTGCTGGGCCCCGCCGTCTCAAGCACCGCTCCGCTGGGCCCCGCCGTCTCAAGCACCGCAATGCTGGGCCCCGCCGTCTCAAGCACCGCTCCGCTGGGCCCTTCCTGTCAAGCACCGCTCCGCTGGGCCCCGCCGTCTCAAGCACCGCTCCGCTGGGCCCCGCCGTCTCAAACACTGCTCCGCTGGGCCCTTCCTGTCAAGCACCGCTCCGCTGGGCCCTTCCTGTCAAGCACCGCTCCGCTGGGCCCCGCCGTCTCAAGCACCGCTCCGCTGGGCCCTTCCTGTCAAGCACCGCTCCGCTGGGCCCCGCCGTCTCAAGCACCGCTCCGCTGGGCCCTTCCTGTCAAGCACCGCTCCGCTGGGCCCGCCGTCTCTAGCACCGCTCCGCTGGGCCCTTCCTGTCAAGCACCGCTCCGCTGGGCCCTTCCTGTCAAGCACCGCTCCGCTGGGCCCCGCCGTCTCAAGCACCGCTCCGCTGGGCCCCGCTGTCTCAAGCACCGCTCCGCTGGGCCCCGCCGTCTCAAGCACCACTGGCACAATGACAGTGCCGGATCTGTCTTGAGCTACTGTTCACGGTTCACTGTGCCCACCATGCCTCCTCCTTGACCGGTGGAGACTGTTATCCACCTGATGGACTGTGGCTTTGCACTCCCCAGGATGGCACAGTGGGCAATCCACCCACTGTAGAGACTTGAGAGACTGTGGCTTTGCACTCCCCAGGATGGCCGAGTGGGCAAGCCACCCACTGTAGAGACTTGAGAGACTGTGGCTTTGCACTCCCCAGGATGGCACAGTGGGCATGGTGGCCCCTTCGTGGATCTGGCGTCGTGGACTCATGTGGCTTAGGTGCCCCCCCCTTCCCTTCCCCCTGAGGTGCCTGTAGTTTTTTCATCAGATGCCCCTGCAGTGTTCTCTCCAAAGGACTCAGGTCTCCTGTGTGGGCTTTGCCCTTGTGTTGATACACTTTGGCCCACGGACACTTGGAATATCGTTAGATGTGCAGGACTTATTGCCTCGGTTTATCGTATGCACTGGATATTGAATTGTTTTTTTTTTATTGTTATTGCTATTTGACCGTGACTTATCAGTGGTTTTTATTTCCCATAAATTTCGAGTCACAATTTAATTATGTCCTTGCTTTTTTTACGGGGGTTTGGGTGGTGTCACTGTGACTTGTTGCTCTGCCTTGGTGTGTACATGGTTTGGGGGGGTGGGTGTATCGGGTTTGTGTGTGCACGTAACCTTTCGTCCTCCCCCCTCCCCTGTGTCGTAGGTGCAGTACTCACAGTTGTCGTCTGCGCCGGCGTTTGTACTCGTGGTAGATGAGCAGGTAGACGAGAGCAGGTAGGATGTTTAATTCGGGTTCCATGCTGTCCTCCTTCCTCGTGGAGTGCGTAGAGGTGCGCGTTTTCCCGTTCGTAGTCTGTTTCCGCCATGTTTTTATCGGCGGTGCTCCCGCCCCGGAAATGGTGTCGGATTGGCCGGTCATAATAGTGTGGGCGGTACATTGTCTGCCGCCTGTCTGTTGGCGGTGACCGCCGCGCTGTTTGTCGGTCCCGCCGTGGCGGTCGGAGTGTTAATGTGGCGGGCTGTGTTGGCGGTTCCCGCCAGGGTCAGAATTCCATTTTTTGGACCGCCGGCCTGTTGGCGGGTTGGCCGCCGCTTTATCACCGACCGCCAGGGTTAGAATCACCCCCTATGTCTAAGTTTAATACTGGACAGTCTATACACAAATCTCCTTTGTTTTCATTTTCATTATTCTCAACAAAATGCTCAGAATCAGGTTTTTCTGAAATTAATCTTACACTCTTTTTCCTGCAAACTTTTGCATAATGTCATAATAATCCACAAAACAAATATACGGCTCTTACAGCCGGACAATTTTTATTTCTAGCAAGATGTTCCTTGCTACTAAATCTGAAACAACTAAAGTTTTGTCCTTAGCTACCCATTTTTGTTTTCTGTTTCGCTCCTTGACTACTTTTCTCTTTACTATTAAGCGTATTAGCAATCTTATACATAGATTCACTATCCTTTGTGTTTGGATCTGCTACACTGGAAGTAGATGAAGCAGCTTTAGCACACCTTTCAGACAGTTAACATTTTCTGTCAATTGTAATTATATCTTTCAGAGAACCATCACCATTTACTCATAGCCTACTTGTAAGTTTGAATTATTGGCATGCATAATTATCTGATCACGAATGAGCTGGTGCCATTTTTTTGTTGTGCTGACACATAGTTGTTGATTGGTTTTGATTTACCCTGTTTTCTCTGAAACAAATTATACCTATCTATTGCTGCACATACAGTTGGTTGATAGTAATTGTCAAGATTCTCCAATGTATTAAAAAAATTTGTGTTCCCCTCCTGATCCTGTTTTCTTTTCATCTGATTGAAAACCCGTAATCCTTCTGGTTCTAGTCTTTGTAAAAGTATCTTCTTTTTCCTAGAAGCAGGAAAATCTTCTGATCCTTCCTCCTCAAAGGCTGAAATGTAATTTAGAAAAGACTCTTTCCACTCCGGCCATTTCATTTGGGGTTCACCTGGACTAGGTAGAAATAGTAGTGATAAAGTAAGAGAAAGCGTGTGTGCACACATCTCACAGTACAACTTACAGTGATAAACTAAGGTACAGCTACAATTACGTGTGTCTCTCTCTCTCTCTATATATATATGCATCAGCGTATCCTCACACATCGAAAGGAAAAGCTCGGACACCTTTGGTGAATTGCAAACACTCTTTACTATCCACAAGATTCTTCCTCCCAATGCGTTTCAGCCGTATCCTTGATCACGGATGGTATGGCCATAAAATGTACATATTAAATACTAAAAAACACAGACATAAAAAACAGACTAACATCCTGACACAAACATGCTGCATTGAAAAGCGCCCGCCATGATAGAATGTTAGACCATACCAGTTTCATTATTATTTTCAATACATTTATCAGCGTGTAAAGTATACATACCATGCTGGTTCTACTAGGAAGTCACATTATAAAATGATTCCAAATACTTGAAGGCATCAAGTTTGTGCCCATATATTGCACAACTATTATATTTATATACATGACCCTGTCTCCAACTGTTTACATTAGTATATATATCAAACCTACAAGATTCATTGTTATTGCCAAGTACATTCTTTTGCAATGGAACATATATACCATGTAAACTCAATTCTCAATCTGAATTAATTATTTCATGGGTTTTTAGCAAAACTCATAATAATATGTCTCCTCAGTTGATTTATAGACATATTCTCAATTTACATATTATTTACTTAACCATACTGCCCAAGTGGGGTAATATATATTCATCACTCCATTTTCCCCTGATGAATTGCTTCCCACTATTGTTCTTAAACCGTCTGACAACCTGTTTAAGATAAGCCTTATTCTCTCCGCCCCAATATCTGTGTTTGACCTCATATAAACACCACCCAAGAACACCATATCATGTACTGTATATATTGTATCTACACCTCAATCCTATATAAGATCAACTAGCTCAATTTATTTTCCTTTTTCTTCTAACCCAGATGGACACTCATTTCTTCACTCAAGTTCAGACCAAGGGGGCTCAGGGTAGTAAACTTGATTTTATATTTTGACTCCAATATATGTAACATTTTCTGTCTGTCTCCTCCATGCTGGGCTTTATCTAATCAATTACCACAAAGCTGAGCAAATTGTCATTCCCTTGATGTAATTCCTGGAAATGTCTCACTACCGGGTAATTACAATCATAATTACGAATTGCTCTCATGTGTTCCAACACTATCTTTTTAACCCTATGAACAGTACTTACCATGTATATTTGATCACATGGGCATCTCAAACATTATACACAGAAGTCGGTATTGCAGTTAAAGTGCAGTGTAGGGGGATCGATGTAATCCCACTCTTACCCTACCTCGCTTTCGGAGGGGAAAGGTTTGTGACTAAGAGCCCTGTGAGACCCTGATCCCCGGTCCACTTTAAAGGCACTGACTTTTCCTTATGTAGATCTAGATTAGACCTACAGGCCCTTAGAGTATCCTTAATAGGGAAGGATAGACAGGTGCTACTGCGGGAGACACAACACGCTCCGAATCTTCAAACCACCTATGCCCTGGATGATTCGGGTTGGCTCTCGGGAGCTCTTGTTCAAGAACAGGGAACCAGGGACTTACTCCAACCTTCTTCCTAATAGAGGTTTAAAAATAATTTCTTGGACTGCTGGCGGGGTAAAAAAAACTATCTTACCTCAGTACACTTAAACCAGATTTAATCTGTCTCCAGGAGACTTGGGCAGACACAGATCTATTGTGGGACGACTATTCTGTAGTCAATTGTAAGGCCTCTTCGTCTCGAAGAGGTCATGCTAAGGGGGGGGGGGTAGCTTGTCTACTGTACAACTCTCTCAATTGGGACTATTCCTGCTATAAAGATCCCAGCAACCTCTTTATGGCACTTACGATTCATCTGCATAATACTACGCTAGGTCCTACTTCACTGCTTTTAATTAATGCTTATGTGCCCCCAGAGGCTGTATATGATTCTCTGTTAGAAAGGGTCTTTGCCTTTATTGAGGATTCCTTAGATACTGAGTTCCCTCCACTGATAGCACTAATGGGAGATTTAAATTGCAAAGTCTCCAATTTCGCCTTATGTCAAGTGCGCGATGTAGAGAGAGAAACAGCGCTGCGTATTCCAGATTGTGTTTTCCCCCCTTTAATTAAAACAAACAAAAGAGGTAAACTTCTCCTCAGTCTTCTAACAAAAAATGACTGTATTATCGCTAATGGTAGGTCCACTTCGGACTCCCCTGCCTCCTTCACACATATTTCTTCACGGGGAAGGTCCATTCTGGACTACTTAGTACTTGGTTATTCCTCTTATTGTCTATTGGAAGATCTTAAGATATTATTTTCCCCCTATAGCGATCATAACCTGATTTCTATCACTCTAGAAACCTCCATATTGTCTCTAGACTCATGGAAATCTGGTGGGTTTACCCAGAGTTTTTCTAATAAGACTGGGAGGACCCAATGTAATTTTAAGAGGATAGCTGGTGTCACTGCGATTTTAGCACCTGTAGTTGCTAACTTGACTAGTTGGGAGGGAATGGAGTTGCAATACTTCTCTGATCTCCTGATGCAATTGGTGTCTAACAACTTGTCTGGTGGGCATAAAGTCGCCCGGAAAGCTATTCCCCGTGCATTGCTTGACCTAAACAGAGAAATAAATAACATGGTTAGGGCCCAGTTTTTAGTTTTCTTTGAGGAAAGGAAAATCAGGGTTGCTCTATTAAAAAGGAGAAAGAAGCGGCTGAAGATCCGCCTTGCAAAAGAAGCGGGGGACAGGCTCTGGATTAAGCTCCGGGAAGCTGCTACAAAGGGCCAGGCTAGGCGTTTCTGGGCATTAGTGGGTCAAGGTTGTGGGTCTAGAATTCGTCCCCCCCCTGCTCCAATCTCCAAAGCCCGATGGTTAGATTTCATCTCCTCCCTGTATGCTTCAAATGGGGTCGAACCTTTACGGTTTCCAGAGTCTCCAGGTATTCTCACTTTCCCTCCCCGTCAATAAAAGAGATTGACTGTGCTATCGGTGAAATGCGCCCCTCCGCTGCAATGGGGCCAGATGAACTGCCTTTATCAGTTATAAAACAGGATAGGAGCTCTTGGACTAAGATTTTACATGTGGTCTTTAGTAGATGCTTCTATTCCAGATGTATTCCTCCCTCGTGGGTCGGCAGTATAATTGTACCCTTATTTAAAAAGGGTGATCAATCTTGTCCTGGTAATTATCGTCAGATTGCCCTCCTTGATGCAGTGGGAAAAGTTTTTACCAAATGTCCACTCTCTAGACTAATGTCTTGGGCGGAGGAGAATAACATCATCCCTTTGGAACAATCCGGATTCAGACGCAAACATAGCACTCTAGATAACATCATGGTGCTGCAAACCATTACTGAAAAATATGTAAAACTGAGAGGGGGGGTTGTTTATGCCGCTTTTATAGACTTCTCCACAACTTTTGATAAAGTAGACAGAGATCTTTTATGGACTAAGCTATGCAGCCTGGGGATACCTTTACAACTTCTGGAGTTAATAATTGCCTTCCACTCCAACACCTGGTGCAGAATCCTCTTGGGGGGTGATAGAGGTTTATCCCGTAAGATTTTTACATCTAATGGGTTAAAACAGGGATGCCCATTGCCTCCCCTGCTCTTTTACCCCTATATTTCAGATCTCCCCTCCTTTTTGTCCAAGGGCAAGGGTTTTCCCCCACTGGTGGATGGGCGTCCAATTTGTTGCCTGTTGTATGCGGACAACATCTTAATCCTTGATTTAACCCCCAAAGGCCTACAGAACCGCTTGCAGCGATTATCAAAATATTCTGACTTACATTAATTGAAGGTTAACGTATCTAAAAGTAAGGTCCTTTGTTTCTTGGGGAAAAAAAAGATGACCTTCCCCAATTATCAGTGGACATTGGGCAACCAAATCCTTGAAATCGTCAAATCTTATCCCTTTTTAGGGAAAATAGTGAGCGGGAACCTTAGCGATGTTGCCCACATCGCCTCTAATAAAGCAAAGGCTGAATGTCAGGCAAGAGGTCTGGGGGCCCTTTATACAGCTACAGGGAGAGAGCACTTCTCTTACCTTCTATCTGCTTATCGAGTTAAAATTCCTGCATCCCTGCTATATGGGGTGGAACTCATTGATACCTCCAAATGGGGGTTCTTAAATCAGGCAGAAGGTAAAATTCTCCGAAGATTACTAGCTATTAATACAGCAGCCTTAGTGGCGGCTCTGAGGCTGGAAATGGGGCTTCGAAGCGCGTATGCTCAAGGATTAGCGGGGGTTATACGATTGGCTACCTCAATTTTAAAGAGTGAGGAAAACTCTTTAAGATCATTTCTGAAGAAATAACTTTTCTTAGATAATAGCAAGCCCAAAGTTGCCTTTTGTAAGAATTTTTCTACTGCCCTGGAGATGCTGGAGCTGGATCACAGCCAAGTTCTAGAACTCTCCCCATTGCTCTTGAGGGTGACTTTGAAGAGTGCAACGTGGGCCTTGAGCTTCCGCCAAGACTTGGAGTGCTGTAAAAAAAGAAGTTTTTCTGCGAATATAGTTAACACTCTAGTAATAAAAAAAACACAACCGTACTTCACTTGCAACATCCCCCATAGTGTTAGGCGCTTTTGGACGTTGCTCCGACAGGAATTGCTCCCTTTGAATACACTATTGGCAAAATGGTACGGTACTGCAAAAGAGTGTAACTTCTGTCTGGCGGATTCCCAAGATTTACACCATCTATTATTTGTCTGCCCTTCTCTTGCCTCATTTCGGCGTAAATGGCTAGATCCAATCCGTCTTCAGTTTTCTCTATTGTAGGTGCCCGAGTTTCTCCAAGCCCTGTATGATCCTCCGAATGAAAGTTTTTGTTTTAAAATATTTAATTTTTGTAATTGTTTTTTAAGCTTATTTTAAGAAACTTTTGTTGTAAGGCATGTCAGGTGGAATAGGATTTTGATGCAACATTTCACTATATTTTTCATTTATCTCACCTTTTGGTACTCGATTGGATGTAAAGTGTAAATTGCAGATCCGACCTTCTGCTCACCAATATTGTAAATTTTATGTGGTTCTCAGCTAGATGTAAATGGTAAATGCAATTTTTCTGCTTTCTTCTTTTATGTGGACATCAGTCGAGTTCCAAATCATAAATAAAATAATTGAATTAAAGTGTCCCTTAATCTGATAATCTTTATGTCCATTACCCAATCTGACAATTGTGCAGCTGACACTATATTTACATGCTTTGTATTGTGTACAGCAACAGAATACAACCGGACTCCCTTAGGCTCTCTCTGTATTATTCAAACTTGTCACCAAGTTCTGGCTGAAATTGTCTCTCAAAGACTTTCCCTTACGCAAGGTAACCAATGGCATTTGGAATATATGTGTCTAAAATGGGATCTGTCTGCAGAATATGCCAGCTCTTTGTTAGAATTTGTCTCACAGTATAAGCTTGATTAGAATATGTTGTAATAAATCTTAATTTATCCTCCTCTTCTCAACACTCCTGTGCTTTGTACAATAAGGTGGTCATTCCAACCTTGGCGGTAAAATCAGCTTACTGCTGTCAGAAGACCGCCACCATACCGTCGCGGCCACGGTAAACCACCACAGTCATTCTGACCCACAACAGGCAAACCGCCAAAATACAGACATCCACAAAAGTCCGCCACACCAAAGGCCAGCGAGAAACTGGCGATGACCAAACCTCCACCGTCACATCAACAGAAATACGCCCACACTATCACGACACACGAATCCACGCGGCGGTCTTTCAACCGCGGTATTCTATTGGCGGTACACACCGCCACGCTCAAAAGACACACACACTTACAAAATACAACCACATTGGACAAATCAAAATACACACACCTGATACACATACAAACACCACTCCCACACACCCAAGACAATATAAAACACACACCCACATCACCCTCAAACCCTCACTCCTCCAGAATCGGGACCACGCACTGAGAAATAGAGATCCGAGCACCCAGACGCGCATTTTACTTTCACCCAGCAATATTACCACGCACTTCACACAACACACCAATACACATCACCACACAATCCACCCCACACATCACCCACACCACCCCATGGCACCGCAAAGACACCCCAGGTTTTCTGAGGATGAACTCAGGGTCATGGTGGAGGAAATTGTACGGGTAGAGCCACAGCTCTTCGGGACACAGGTGCAGCACACCACCATTGCCAGGAAGATGGAGCTATGGAGCAGAATAGTTGACAGGGTAAATGCAGTGGGACAGCACCCAAGAAATAGGGACGACATCAGGAAGCGGTGGAACGACCTACGGGGGAAGGTGCGTTCAATGGTATCCAGGCACAACATCGCAGTGCAGCGGACTGGCGGCAGACCCCCACCTCCTCCCCCAGAATTTACAACATGGGAGGAGCAGGTCTTGGCGATCCTGCATCCTGAGGGCCTCGCAGGAGTATCTGGAGGAATGGACTCTGGTAAGTCTCATCTTCACAACTTCATCCCCCCACCCCACCAGCATGCCAACTCATACCCCCACCCTCACCCTCACCCCCATCACACCTACTCCTTGCAAATGTCTCACCATCACAACCCACCCATCCCAACCCCAAGCCCTGCATGCGACCACAAAGCATGGACACCCATCACCAAAGCATGCCCATTGCACATCCCCATCCCCCCCAAACCACCGTCACAAAAGCACCCACACAGGATTGCCAGCACTGGGGTACACGGGCACCCACCCATTGCACGCTATGGCACACACAGATGCAATAACCATCCATTTATACCCCTGCAGGACCCGAATGCCACGTCACCGCGCAGGAGGGTCCACAAATGTCCACTCCACCCCCAGAAGAGGCCCACAGAGATGACAGCACCTCTGTCGACCTGGATCTAGATGACCAGCCCGGCCCATCGGGGACCTCGGGACAGTCGGTTCCCCTCAGACAGCCACAGGCCACAGCAGACCTTCCCCCCTCTGGGAACACCAGCACAGCACCCACCCAGCGGGCCCATACCTCTGTCCCCAGGACACGTCAATCAGCGGTGTGTCCACCACTACAGGGCACCCAGGTTAACCCACCACCCCAACAACAGGGACCTGGGGGCAGTGATAGTGGGCACACGGTCCAGGGGACAGAGGCCCAGGGAAACAGGGGAACTGGGAGGGCTGCTGTGCGACAGGGGGGGGACAGGCCCAGGGAACCCACTCTCCACGAGGCCCTCTCCTCCATCATGGGAGCCTACCATCATTCCCAGGAGACGATGGCGACGGTCCTGGCCAGGTTTCAGGAGATCCAGCTCCTGCAGGAGGAACAGTATTTGGGGTTCAGGGAGGAACTACGAACCATCAGTTCCGCCCTGGGCACCATTGTAGGGGCTCTGAATCAGGTAGTCACCACATTGCGGGACACTGTGGCACCACAAAGGGCCCCTGACACTAGCATGGACCAAGAACTGCCTACCACCTCTGCCGGCGCTAGTGGACAGGAGGCCCCGCCACAGGACCAACAGGCAACCAGCACCCCACTCCCTGCAGAAGAAGAACCACCCCGCAAGTGGGCCCTGAGATCCAGGAAGAAGACAGAGTAAGATGCCAAGACCCCCACCAGCAAAGGATACCTCTCTGATTGTCATCCCACTGACCCACATTGTCACCCTGTCCATCCTTAAACTGCCCCTGCTCCACTTCCCACAGCCATTTGGACAATGCACCTGTGATAATACTAGTCTGGACTCTGCCATGGACAATCCTCCACCATCACCCCTCACCGATTTGCAACCACCCACCAATATAGAGCACAGAAATAAACACAGGTATTGCACAAAACATTCTGGAGTCTGTCTGTGATTTAGTACAAATGTATTAGAGATTACTGTGCCAAAATGCATATTTACATTGTGATGCCAACATACCACTGTCACACAGCTGTAGTCCATGGGGAAACAAAGCAGATGTCACGCAGTGGGGCCCACATCTCTGAAATTGGAAGGGAAAGTCACAACTCAGTTAACATACACTGGGGGAAAAGGACAGACAGTAGAGACGTAGTAGTGGTTAAGTTTATGTAATATGCCGGTGTGGATTCTTACCTGTGTGTCACTGAAAATACTGCTGTGTTACTGTGTTCCTGTTGTCTATGTCGTCCTCTTCGGCTTCCTCGTCGTCACTCTCCACAGGCTCCACAGCTGCTACAATACCACCATCTGGACCATCCTCCTGCAGAAAAGGCACCTGGCGTCGCAAAGCCAGGTTGTGAAGCATACAGCAGGCCACGATGATCTGGCACACCTTCTTTGGTGAGTAGAATAGGGATCAGGAGGCCGAAGGTCCACTCGATCACCCTCCTAGTTCGCCCATGGGCCTCATTGTAGCGTTCCTCTGCCCTTGTCCTGGGATTCCTCACTGGGGTCAGTAGCCATGACAGGTTGGGCTAACCAGAGTCACCAATTAGCCACACACTGTGCCTCTGGAGTTGACCCATCACGTAAGGGATGCTGCTATTCCGCATGATGTACGCGTCATGCACTGAGCCAGGGAACTTGGCATTCACATGGGAGATGTACTGGTCTGCCAAACACACCATCTGTACATTCATCGAATGATAACTCTTCCTGTTTCTGTACACCTGTTCACTCCTGCTGGGGGGTACCAAAGCCACATGTGTCCCATCAATGGCACCTATGATGTTGGGGATATGTCCAAGGGCATAGAAGTCACCTTTCACTGTAGGCAAATCCCCCACCTCAGGGAAAACGATGTAGCTGCGCATGTGTTTCAGCAGGGCAGACAACACTCTGGACAACACCTTGGAAAACATAGGCTGAGACATCCCTGATGATATGGCTACTGTTGTTTGAAATGACCCACTTGCAAAGAAATGGAGCACTGACAGCACCTGCCATAGAGGGGGGATCCCTGTGGGTTCGCGGATTGGTGACATCAGGTCTGGCTCCAGCTGGGCACACAGTTCATGGATTGTGGCTCGGTCAAGCCTGTATGTCAGTATGACATGTCTTTCCTTCATTGTCGACAGGTCCACCAGCGGTCTGTACACGGGAAGATTCCTCCATCTCCTCGCATGTCCCAGCGGACGGTACCTATGAAGGACAACAGCGAGCACAGAGTCAATCAACCCACAGGTACGTAACCACAGCTTGCACATAACACGATTCCCAATGCATTGAATGGCTTGTATGAGTGTTGATGCAAGGCCTAGGTATGTGTGACGCAGTAAAAAGTAAGCCATGTGGGCGCCTGAAATGGCGGCTGCCTGACCTGTGAAGTGCGACAATGGGATGTGAGGTAAATGCGCTGGCATGGCACACCGTGGCGGTAGGCGGTCGAAGAACGCGGCGCAAAGCAGCATTGGTTAACATTGAACCCTATGGGTCTCATGAGCCAATGACGATGTGCACCGGCGGTCGCGGTACGCACCGCCGCGGTACGCACCGCCGCGGGCGTGACCGCCATTTTCTATCTGCTTAATCACTCGATACCTGATCTTCGACAGGAGAGGACCTACACTGCAAGTGCTGCTGTGACCTCGGTCTGGAAGAGACAATGGCTCATGCGACTGGGGAAAGGGCCCCTGCCTTCACAGCTCAGGAGTTGGAGAAATTTGTGGATGGGGTCCTCCCCCAGTACGCGCTACTCTACGGTCCTCCAGACCAACAGGTTAGTACTGAGGGAGCATGCTTTATGGGCAATGCCTGTGTTGAGTGGGGTGGATGAAAGATGGTGGGGAGGGGAGCGATTGAGGCATGCATCAAACGACGGTGAGAGCATGTGCCACATGGCAAGGGTAGGGATGGGGGGCCACTCACATTGAGCATGCAGATGGTGATGACTATTTTTCCCCCCCTGTACATTTCACATAGGTCAGCGCCCACCAGAAGATCGATATTTGGCGTGCCATCGCCAAGGACGTCCGGACCCTGGGGGTCCACCAGAGACGGGGCACCCACTGCCGGAAGAGATGGGAGGACATCCGACGCTGGAGCAGGAAGACGGCGGACGCTCAGCTGGCGATGGCCTCCCAACGTGGGAGGGGTGCCAGTCGGACTTTGACCCCCCTGATGTCCCGGATCCTGGCGGTGGCCTACCTCTATTTGGATGGGCGCGTGAGGACATCACAGCAGACACAAGGGGGTGAATACACTCTCATTCTGTTGACTTTGCGTGCAGTGGAGGTGTCTGGGTGGGGGAGGAGGGCTGTGGGTATCCCTAGGCCAGGGCGATTTCTGTAGGCTAGGCCCCTCCGTAAGGCATGGCCCTGTGCCCCCGCCCCCAACCTCTGTAGGGTGCCAAGTACAGCTAATCAAGGCCCTGTGTCATCTATGTGTGCAGATGTTGTCCATAGGCTTGCAGGCCATGTTCCACGGATTGAGTAGTCGACCCCAAGTGCGCGGCGTAGTGCAGGGGGCTTCTGTGTCTGTCCTGTCCGCCAACGGTGTCGCCAATGCATGCACTCAACATGTCTTTATTTTCCCCCCCCCCCCCTTTTTTGTGGTCTTCCTGTTCATGTATGCATTAGCATCATCAGGCGGAGGAGAAGTGGCATCGGAGCACGAGGGAGCTGCATCCCACATGGCCATGGAGGGCCATGCAACGGACTCCGAATTCACCAGTGGGACGGAGGGCGAGGGGAGCTCCACAGCGGGGACTCGGGCAGGCATCAGCGACACGGACTCGTCCTCTGAAGGGAGCTCCCTTGTGGTGGCGGCAACATCTGTGCCCCCCGCAACAACAGGTACAGCCGCCACCCACCGCACCAGCACCGCCCTCCCAGCAGCCCCTCAGCGATTGCCCCGTGCCCGCTCACCCAGGAAGGTGGGCATCTCCTTCGCCCCAGGCACCTCAGGCCCTGCCCCAGTCACCCCTGCTGCCCTCAGTGAGGAGGTCATTGACCTCCTGAGGACGCTCACTGTTGGGCAGTCTACCATTTTGAATGCCATCCAGGGTGTAGAAAGAGAGGTGCACCAGAGTAATGCATACCTGGAGGGCATTCATTCTGGTCAGGCTGCCCTACAGCGATCGTTCAACACTCTGGCCTCAGCACTGATGGCAGCCATTGTCCCTGTCTCTAGCCTCCCCCCTCCAACTTCCTCCACCCAGACCCTATCACCTGTACCTCTGCCTATCCCTGACACACCATCAGACCAGCCTGCACACACCTCAACACCCAAGGGAAGCTCAGGCAGACATAAGCACCACACATCACACAGGCATTCACCCAAGCAACATCCACATACAGACATACCAACACCCACTGCCAACACTGTGTCCCCCTCCTCCTCGTCTCCCTCCTCCCTCCCTGTCACGTCTCCACTCACACCTGCATGCACAACATCTTCAGCCACTACGTCCATCACCAGCACACACACCAGAATCCCCCGCACACGTGCAGTCACCACCCCACTACCATTTACACGTCCCCTGTGTCCTCTCCCAGTGTGTCTGTGACCCCCTCTTCCAAGATACACAAACGCAGGCAGCCACCCGCCCAACAGCCATCCACCTCACGACAGCCTCCAGCCCAAGCACCTGCACCCAAGACACCAGATTTCATACTCCTACAACCACAACCTCTTCCTCCACTCCCATACCCACTACCCCTACCCGTCCCACTGCTCCTAAGAAGCTTTTCCTGTCCAAACTGAACCTCTTTCCACCAACTCCCCCACCCCATCCATGTCATAGGACTATAGTCAGCACCTCAGCCACGACAAAATCGGGCCCTGTCATGACAGTCTGCCATGGACTGTGGAGTCCCCCACCCTCCAGGGCAGCAAGTTCAGTACGGAGCCAAGGTACGGGCAGCCGACCCCCGGAGAAACATCCAAAGATAGGCAGTGGCCGGCGCGAGAGGGTGAAAACAGCAGGGACTAAAACCCCTACCATGGCTCCGGAAGGAAGTGTGGAGACAGCTGGCACACCGCCCAAGGTGGGGAAGGGACACAGGCGATCAGGGAAGGCTGGGAAGGGCAGCACGCCCGACAACACCGCCATCAGCCCAGCTGGCCAGGAGGGCCCCGTCAGCCCCATCCCAGGTGGGCAGGAGGGCCCCGCCAGCCCCATCCCAGGTGGGCAGGAGGCCAGCAACAGGCCCGGCACTGCAGCCCAGGAGGGCCCCGCCAGCCACAGGACAGATGGGCAGGAAGGCTCCGCCAGCCACAGGACAGGTGGCAAATGACCTCCATGTCATGACCAGATCCGCTGCACTGGGCCCTTCATCTCAAGCACCGCTGCACTGGGCACCGCCGTCTCAAGCACCGCTGAACTGGGCACCGCCGTCTCAAGCACCGCTGAACAGGGCACCGCCGACTCAAGTACAGCTGAACTGGGCCCTTCATCTTAAGCACAGCTGAACAGGGCACTGCCGTCTCAAGCACCGCTGCACTGGGCCCTTCATCTCAAGCACCGCTGAACTGGGCCTTTCATCTCAAGCACCGCTGCACTGGGCACCGCCGTCTCAAGCACCGCTGAACTGGGCACCGCTGTCTCAAGTACCGCTGAACTGGGCCCTTCATCTCAAGCACCGCTGAACTGGGCCCTTCATCTCAAGCACCGCTGAACAGGGCACCGCCGTCTCAAGCACCGCTGAACTGGGCACCGCCGTCTGAAGTACCGCTGCACTGGGCCCTTCATCTCAAGCACAGCTGAACAGGGCACCGCCGTCTCAAGCACCGCTGCACTGGGCCCTTCATCTCAAGCACCGCTGCACTGGGCCCTTCATCTCAAGCACCGTTGAACAGGGCACCGCCGACTCAAGCACCGCTGAACTGGGCACCGCCATCTCAAGTACCGCTGAACTGGGCCCTTCATCTCAAGCACCGCTGAACAGGGCACCGCCGTCTCAAGCACCGCTGAGCTCTGCACCGCCGTCTCAAGCACCGCTGAACTGGGCCCTTCATCTCAAGCACCGCTGAACTGGGCACTGCCGTCTCAAGCACCGCTGCCCCATGAGCGGCAGGGGCTGGCCCGCATCTGTGTTGGGCAGGGCTGCACGAAGCACTCTGGGCACAAAGCCCCCTCCAGAACCAGTGGAGACTGTTATCCACTTGTGAGACTGTGGCTTTGCACTCCCCAGGATGGTCCAGTGGGCAAACCACCCACTGCAGAGACTTGTGAGACTGTGGCTTTGCACTCTCCAGGATGGTCCAGTGGGCAAACCACCCACTGCAGAGACTTGTGAGACTGTGGCTTTGCACTCCCCAGGATGGTCAAGTGGGCAAACCATCCACTGCAGAGACTTGTGAGACTGTGGCTTTGCACTCCCCAGGATTGAACAGTGGCCATGGAGGCCCCTCGTGGATCTGGCTTCGTTCACTCATCTGGCTGAGGTGCCCCCCCTTCCCTTCCCCCTGAGGTGCCTGTAGTTTTGCTATCTGATGCCCCTGCAGTGTTCTCTCCATTGGAGTCGGGTATCTTGTGTGGGCTTTGCCCATGTGATTTGGGCCCAGTGGTCCACGGACAATGCATGCTACAATGCTCGGACTTGTACATTTATGTATATAAGATTTTTTGATGTGTAGATATATTTTTAAGCCAGTTATACAATATATTCAAATGTTTAGAATCATTTCCTTTTGTATTTGCATTCTTCCGGGGGGTTTGGGGGGTGTCACTCTGATGTGTTGCTATGCATTGATGTGTGTGTTGTAGTGGGTGAGGGTGAGGGTGGGTGTGTCGTGTATGTGTGTACCCGTAATATGTTCTTCTCCCCCCTCCCCTGTGTCGTAGGTGCTGTACTCACCGTTGTCTTCTGCGCCGGCGTTCGTGCTCCTGGTAGAGGAGTAGGAACACTATCGCTGGGAGTATGTGGAGTTCGGGTTCCATGCTGTCCTGATTCCTCGTGGGGTATATGGAGGTGGGCGTTTTCCCTTCGAAATGGCTGTTTCCGCCGTGTTTTTATCGGCGGGGCTACTGCCCCGGAAAAGGTGGCGGATTGGTAGGTTGTGATACAGTGGGCGGTACATTGTCTCCCGCCTGTCTGTTGGCGGTGACCGCCGCGCTGTTTGTTTGTGCCGCCGTGGCGGGCGGTGTGGTAATGTGGCAGTCTCTGTTGGCGGTTTCCGCCAGGGTCGGAATTCCATTTTTTACCCCGCCAGCCTGTTTGCGGTTTAACACCGACCGCCAGGGTTGGAATGACCCCCTAAGTCTTCTCTCAACATGTTATCCACCTTTGATTTTGCCTGCATGATGACATCATTGCTACATCCCCTCTCCTTGAATCTGTTGCACATCATCTCACTCTCGTGTTGATAGTCCTCTCACGTACTGTATATAGTCTAGCTCTCAATAGTTCTCCATAATGGATACTCATTATCAACTTTGGTGGGTGTGCACTCTTTGCATTTATAAGACTGTTACCTGCTGTGGCTTTTCTATGCAATCTGGTACTCAAAAGGTCCTTCTTAACTACTACCTCTACATCCAAAAATTTGATTTGTTTCTTACTGTGTTGCTCACTCAACTTGAGGTTGTATTCATTTTCATTTAGGGTAGCCACAAATGTAATTGCGGAACAAAAAGAAATTAAGTCAAATTAGTGTTATATTAGAAATACTTAGCAATACGTTAATAATTCAAAAACAGTATTTACAAAATATACAATCTGTACAAAAGGCGGGACAATGTCCACTCAAAATGTCCGTGGCCCACTGGGCCAAAACACATAGGCTAAGCCCACACTTGAATCCTGCCTCAATACAGAGAGAACACTGCAGTGGCATCAGGTCGAAAACACACAGGCACCTTAGGAGGATGGGGAAGGGGGAGCACCTCAGCCGGAAGACGGTACAACACTACTGCTCCTGGAGGGGGCTCCATGCCTACAGCGATGTCCTGGGGAGTCCAAAGCCACAGTCTCTCTAGTGGGTGGTTTGCCCACTGCTTGGTCCTGGGGAGTGCAAGGCCACGGTTTCTCTACTGGGTGGTTTGCCCACTGCTTGGTCCTGGGGAGTGCAAAGCCACAGTCTCTCAAGTGGGTGGTTTGCCCACTGCTTGGTCCTGGGGAGTGCAAGACCACAGTCTCTCAAGTGGGTGGTTTGGCCACTGCTTGGTCCTGGGGAGTGCAAAGCCACAGACTCTCAAGTCTCTCAAGTGGGTGGTTTGCCCACTGCTTGGTCCTGGTGAGTGCAAAGCCACAGTCTCTCTAGTGTGTGCCGGTTTTCCACAGGTTCTGGAGGGGGCTTGGTGCCCAGTGTGCTTCATCCTGCCAAGGATAGGGTAAGTGGAAGCCCTCTTCCACTGGTTCTGGAGGGGGCTTAGTGCCCAGTGTGCTTCCTCCTGCCAAGGATAGGGTGAGTGGATACCTTCTTCCACTGGTTCTGAAGGGGGCTTAGTGCCCAGTGTGCTTCATCCTGCCAATGATAGGGTGAGTGGATGCCTTCTTCCACTGGTTCTGGAGGGGGCTTGGTGCTCAGTGATGCAGCACATGTGGTGTGCAAGGTCACAGTCACTCACCTTGGTGTCAGATCCACACGATTTTCTGTGGGCAGGATGCATGACACACCATGGATGCATGACTAAAGTCCATCTGCTGATGGGGATGGTTGTACAGTGGTTGCAGTGCTGGTGCAGGTGGCAGTGCTGACAGTGGTGGGAGGAGGCTCCAGCCCTTCCCCTGCAGCCTCAGACAGCTGCCTACTGGGGCTGCTGCTGCTGGTGGCGGTGCTGCTTCTGGTGGTGCAGGTGGCGGTGCTGGCCGCGGGGCAGCTGGCAGTGGTGGCCACGGTGCAGCTGGTGGTGGTGGCCGCGGTGCAGGTGGCGGTGCTGCCAGTGGTGGGGGGAGGCTCCAGCCCTTCCCCTGCAGCCTCAAGCGGCTGAAGTGCCCTGCCGGGTGTTCTGTGTCCCTTCCTGCCCTTGGCAGATGGTGGTGCCCCCTTGCTTCTGCCAGCTAGAGTCTTTGCCTTGGCCTTGCTGGCTGGTTGTGCCTCCTTCTCCTTGCTGGATGGTCTCCCCTTTTTGCCCTTTCTTGGTGGCGCAACCTTCTTGTCCTTGGCAGGTGTTGGTGGCACACTGGCTGGCCTGACGGGTGCCTCCTTAGAGCCTTTCTGAGCTTCAGAAACCACAGTGGATGTTGACCTGGTGGCTGAGGTGCTGTGCTAGGTTCTGGCCACCCTAGCCCGAGGTGAAGGACGTGGGGGGAAGGGTAGAGAATAGGTCAATGCTGGTGAGGAAAAGCTTCTTAGGGACACTGGGGCGGGAAGAGGGTGGATGTTTGGGAGTGGAGGAAGAGGAAGTGGTTGTAGGAGGTGTCAGTCTGCTGTGTTCGGGCACACGTGCATGAGATGGATGCTGTTGTGAGGTGGATGGCTGTTGGGTGGGTGTGTGTTTGCGTTTGTTTACTTTGGGAGGAAGGGTCACAGACACAGTGGGAGACGACACAGGGGACGTGTGCATGGATGTTGGGGTGGCGACTGCCAGTGAGGGGTGTGTAGTGATAGGCGTGCTGGTGATGGAGGTAGTAGATGAGGATGTAGTGCATGCAGGTATGAGTGGAGACGCTACTGGGAGGGAGGTGGACAACGAGGAGGGGGACACAGTGGAGGCAGTGGATGTTGGAGTGTCTGCTTCTGGTGTTTGTGTGAGTGCCTGTGGGATGATGTGTGGTGCTTGTGTTTGCCTGTGCCACTTCTGTGTGTTGATTTGGGTAAATGCTGGTCTGAAGGTGTGCTTGGGATAGGTTGGGGTTGAGGGGATTGGGACTGGCTAGAGGAAGTTGGAGGGGGGAGGCTGGAGACAGGGACAATATCTGCCATCAGTGCGGAGGCCAGAGCCTGAAATGCTCTCTGTTGGGCCGCCACGCGAGAGTGAATGCCCTCCAGGCATGCATTTGTTTGTTGCAAATCCCTCCTGGGTGAGCGGGCACGGGAAACACGCTGAGGGGTTGCTGGGAGGGTGGTACTGGTAGGGGGGGTGGCGGCTGTGCCTGTTGTTGGGGTGGGCACAGAGATGTGTGCCACTGCCAGGGAGCTTCCATCGGAGGAGGAGTCACTGTCTGAAGTGTCCCCTCCTGTCTCTGTCGTGGTGCTCCCCTCGCCCTCCATCCCACTGGTGCCCTCACCGTCGGTGGATTCGGCCTCCAGGCCCATGTGGGATGCAGCTCCCTCAGTTGCTGGTGCCTCTGCTTCTCTGCCAGATGATGCTAATGCACACAAGGACAGGGTGACAAAAAAGGGGGGGAGAGACAGAGGATACACTTGGTCGATGCCAGCAACATCACTGCCGTTGGCAGACACAGGGAGCTGCCCTATGCACTAAGCCATGCACTACCAGTTACACAGCTAATCACCAGCCCATGGGGTACAATGCCTAACTTCATGAGCTGCACACCTTAAACCCACAGGACCCTGTCCAGTAGTAGATGCCCACTAACACTATTGGGGTTGGAGTGCTTCAGAGCCTGCCCAACAAGGGACCTACCCTGCCAGTTCGCCCTGGCCTAGGGGCACCCACAGCCCACATCCCCCACCCAGGTAAAACCTTAACGCATGCAAAGTCATGATTCGGAATCTGTACTCACCCCCTTGTGGCTGCTGTGATGCCTTCAAGCGCCCATCCACCTCCGGATTGGCCACCACCAGGATGCGGAACATGAGGGGGGTCAGGGTACGACCGGCACCCCTTCCTCGTTGGGAGGCCAGCCCCAGCTGGGCCTCCGCCGTCTTCCTTGCCCAGCGGCACAGGTCCTCCCACCCTTTGTGGCAGAGGGTGCTCCGCCTGTCAAAGACCCCCAGGGTCCGCACCTCCTTGGTGATGGCACGCCAAATACCCTTTTTCTGATGGGTGGTGACCTGCAGGGAAATATGCATAGAAAAAAAGGATTAGTCATATCGTCCAGACTGTTACACTCAAGTCCCACATTATCCCTCACATCCCCTTACGCACAGACATTGACCACCAGACATGCTGAACTCTACCCAGAACCCCTCTGTCCCCCCTACACAAGGCACACACACACAGCACTCCATCATGCTCACAGTGTACTCACCTGTTTGTCAGGAGGACCACAGAGTGAAGTATACTGGGGTAGGACCCCATCCACCAGTCTATCCAACTCCTAAGCGAATGCAGGGGCCCTTTCCCCAGACACTCAATCCATTGTCGCTTCCAGACACAGGTCACAGCAGCACTTGCAGTATAGGTCCTCTCCTGTTGAAGGTCAGGTAGCAAGTGATTGACCAGTTAGAAAATGGAGGTCACGTCCACAACGGTGCGTACCGTCACCGCCGGTGTACAACGCCATTGGCTCCTGGAACCCATAGGGCTCAATGATAACCAATGCAAAGTTGCACGGCGGTCTTCGACTGCCGACCGCAACGGCGCACAATGCCAGCGAAATTACCTCATTTCCACTTGTCTCTCATCAGAGGTCAGGTAGCCACCATTTCAGGGGGGCACAGGCCATGGCACCTAACTGAGTCACAGCAGACATTGGCACATCAACTGATTTTTGAATTCAAATACTGTTTCTGTAAAGGAAGAAATGCATTTTTATTGCAACATATGTGTGATTATGACCTTCTGCTCACCATTTTTCACCCTAGAGTTCAACCGCTGAGGACGAATAGGAGATGGAGACATCCCCCTGTGTACAGACTCCCTTGTGAACCTGGCGACTATGGAGGAAAGACAAGTTATCCTTTTCTACAGACTTGATTGGGTCACAATCCAAGAACTGTGTGCCCAATTGGAGCCAGACCTGATTTCAGCTATCCGCCATCCTACAGGTATCCCCCCTCCAGTGCAGGTCCTGTCAGTGCTCAATTTCCTGGCGAGTGGTTCCTTCCAAACAACAGTGGCCATGGCATCAGGGATGTCTCAGCCAATGTTCTCCAATGTGTTGACCAGAGTGTTGTCTGCCCTGCTGAAACACATGCGCAGCTAAATCGTATTCCCCCAGGTGGAGGATTTGGCCACAGTGAAAGCTGACTTTTATGCCCTCGGACATATCCCCAACATCATTGGAGCTATTGAGGGTACCCAAGTAGCATTTGTCCCCCCACCCCAGGAGAAATTAACAAGTGTTCAGGAATAGATAAAGCTTTCACTCTCTGAATGTGCAGATGGTGTGTTTAGCGGACCAGTACATCTCCCATGTGAATGTCAAGTATCCTGGATCTGTGCATGACGCCTTTATCTTGAGGAATAGCAGCATCCAATATGTGATGGCTCAACTCCAGAGGCACCGGGTGTGGCAAATAGGTGAGCCCAAGTTCCCCACCCAGTATATGTTGGTGAATGGGTATGGGGTTGTCCCTCAGGGTGAGTGTCTGGCTAACAGGTTTCCCTCGATATTTGCAGGTGACTCTGGTCACCCCAACCTCTCATGGCTACTGACCCCAGTGAGGAATGCCAGGACAAGGGCAGAGGAACATTACAATGAGGCACATGGGCGAACAAGGAGGATAATTGAGAGAACCTTCGGCCTCCTGAAGGCCAGGCTCAGGTGCCCCCATCTGACTGGTGGATCCCTGTACTACTCACCGAAGAAGGTGTGCCAGATCATCATTGCATGTTGCACAACCTGGCTTTGAGACGCCAGGGCCCTTAACTCCCGCACTTGGCACACTACAGAGCAAGCATATATCATGCAATTCCTTAAATATGGCACACTGAAGTACATGCATGAAAAGACTTTGACAACGTCTTATGTAGTGGATAACATTTGGCCGCTTTATTAATATGGACAAGCGTGCAACTGCCCATGATAGTATATATTGAGCATGAGACCCAATCACTGTCAATCAACATTTGTACTTATGCCAATAAAACATCAGCTTGTTCCTTTAATACATCTAAGTTAAAACTTTTCACAAATTGCAGTGAGTGACTGGTGGGCCCTCAAGTCCTGGCCTCCATTTGTCACGTCTCCTTTTGCCCTTCGATTGTTTAGGCAGTCCCACCTTTCTTTTTTTGAGGGGCTCACTCCAATAGAGTTTTGTTTTACCATGTTGTTTTAGGGGGTAGCTTCAAGTTCTTTGGATTAGGCCCAACTCGCTACCTGGCGTGTCCTATGCCCTGCCATCCGACTTGGCGGGTCTGGGCTGCGAGTGGCATGTTCCGCTTACTCCCCTTACTTGGTCATCTTACACCTTGCCGTAAGGCATCCCCAGGTGTGTGGCTTTTGTTCACACACACCCTTACTAGGTGTGTCTTCTGATCAATTATTTGGTAAAACCTTGTTTATTTTCTGTTTGCCCCTTGTATCTGTCCGGCATTGTGACTGGATGCATTCTCGTCGGGGTGGGAGGGTGGTGTTTTTCCTCTTCCAGAGTGCGTTGTCCCGATCGTGAATGAAACCCCACGGGACCACGCTCCTTAAATGCACCTTTCTTCGCCCCCCTAACTTTAAATTTGCTGCTTTGATTGGGGGTTTTAAAAGATAGCGCCCCCACCCCCCATTGGTTGTTTGGTTCCTGAACTTCCGCCCCCCCTGCTGGCACAACTGGGGTGGGGATGACCACCACCTAGTTGACGCGCATCCTCCCTGAAAACCAGTTTGACCGTTCCCTGCCGGGCTAAGGCGGACGTTAAGGCACCGGCCCTTTATGCCTCCTACAGGGGCGGCCTTTGCACTTTCTGCAGGAGGATGAGCCTTGAGATGGCCTTGTGGCAGCGGTGGAGTCTGTGGACAGTGAGGAAGAGGAGGCAGAGGATGAAGATGTGGACAACAGAAGTTCACTCATACAGCAGTACTTCCAGTGACACACACGTAAGACACTGTCACTTCACTTTACAATGCAGTTTTCTGTTGGACATTGAAAATGGCAGCATGATTTCTCCTATGTCTATGGCCACTTACTGTACCCTTTGGCACCTCAATTTTCAGATCTCTGTTCCCCACTCTGGCTCCTGGTATGTTTACTTCTGCCCACTACAGGTCATACCAATATATATATAACTGTACATATAAATTGCAATGTTTACAGATTGTTGAACTAATACATATTTCAATCAATTGACAGACTCCAGACTTGTATTTGTTCCAAGGGTGTTCATTTAAGTGCTAAGAGGTTGAGGGGGATGTGCAATGGGCTGGGTTGATGGTGGAGGAATGTCCAGATAGAGTCCAGTCTCTTTGTATCACAGGTGCATTGTCCAACGGGGCATAGGAAGGGGAGTAATGGCAGTTCAAGGTGGACAGGGTGACATAGTGGGACAGAAGGGTGACATTCAGGAGAGTCCTATTTCCTGGCGGGGTCTTGGCAATGTTCTTTGGCTTCTGCCTTGTTCGCATTTCTTTTAGAGTTTAAAAGTTTGTAAAAGTTTAGATTAAGTTCTAGAAATAGTTTTAGATTTTTAAAAAGTATCCCAACTTTGAGAAAAATTATGTCTAGCACAGATGAAATGGTGGTGGAACTCAACCTCACCCCTTACCTGCATCTAGGGATGTCAGAGTTAAGGACTCTCTGTAAACTAAAAAATATAAAGAATGGGTCAAACCCTACCAAAGTTAAGCTCCAGGAGCTTTTGGCAGAGTTTGCAAGAGACCACCTCTCTGAGGATAACCCTACAGAGGGGAAAGCTAGTGAGCAGGAGGATGATTCCCTCCCTCCTGTCCTAGTTAGGGAGGCCAGGGTCCCTCAAACCCTGACTCCACAAGTGAAAGTCAGAGATATTGGTTCTCTCACAGGGGAGTCCAGTAACTCTGGAAGAATTGAGGGCAGCCTCGATGAAGATGACCTCCTGTTAGCCAGGTTGGCCAAAAGATTGGCTTTGGACAGACAGCTCCTAGTCATAGAGAGGGAAAGACAAGTGATGGGTTTAGCTCCCATCAATGGTGGCAGCAACATAAATAGGGTCAGAGAAAGTACTGACATGCTAAAAATCCCCAAAGGGATTGTAACAAAATATGAAGATGGTGATGACATCACCAAATGGTTCACAACTTTTGAGAGGGCTTGTGCAACCAGAAAAGTAAACAGATCTCACTGGGGTGCTCTCCTTTGGGAAATGTTCACTGGAAAGTGTAGGGATAGATTCCTCACACTCTCTGGTAAAGATGCAGAATCCTATGACCTCATGAAGGCTACCCTGATTTAGGGCTTTGGATTCTCAACTGAGGAGTACAGGCTTAGGTTTAGGGGGCTCAAAAATCCTCGAGCCAGACCTGGGTTGATTTTGTTGACTTCTCAGTCAAAACACTAGATGGTTGGATTAATGGCAGTGGTGTAAATGATTATGATGGGCTGTATAACTTGTTTATGAAGGGACACCTTTTAAGTAATTGTTTCAATGATAAACTGCATCAGCATCTGGTAGACCTAGGTCCAATTTCTCCCCAAGAATTGGGAAAGAAGGCAGACCACTGGGTCAAGACAAGGGTGACCGAGACTTCCACAGGGGGTGACCAAAAGAAAGGGGTCACAAAGCCTCCCCAGGGGAAGAGTGTTGAGACATCCAAGGGAAAAAGTAAAGAGTCTTCTACAGGGCCCCAAAACCCTGCACAGGAGGGTGGGTCCAAAGCCTCTTCACAATCCTCATCTGGGCACAAGAGTAAAAACTTTGATCCCAAAAAGGCCTGGTGTCTCAGCTGTTGTCAGCATGGACACCAAACTGGAAACAAAGTCTGTCCCAAGAAAAGTTCCACTTCAACTACTACTCCAGTTAGCACTGGAATAGCCAGTCTCCAGGTGGGATTAGGTCACACTGAAGCTACATTAGTCTCAGAGGGTGGGGTGGACCTAGCCACACTAGCTGCCTGGCCGCCTAACATGCAAAAATACAGGCAGCAGCTCTTAATTATTGGGACTAGAGTAGACGCCCTGAGGGATACAGGTGCCAGTGTCACTATGGTGAAAGACAAACTGGTTTCCCCAGGGCAATACCTGACTGGACAAACTTATCCAGTCACCAGTGCTGACAATCAGACTAAAGTACATCCCATGGCTATGGTAACTTTAGAATGGGGAGGGGTCACTGGCCTGAAACAGGTGGTAGTCTCTTCTGCTATACCAGTAGAATGTCTGCTTGGAAATGATCTGGAGTCCTCAGCATGGGCTGAGGTAGTACTCAAAACCCATGCAGCCATGCTGGGTATCCCTGAACTGGTGTGTGTCAAGACTATGGCACAGTGCAGGGCTCAGGGTGAAAAAGAAGTGTTGGAGTCTGGAATAATGGCCCAACCTTCCAAGAGACAAGGAAAGAAGACTGGGGAACCAGCTCAGCACAGAAAAAGAAACAGAACCTCTCTTCTCAGGAAGAAGTTCTATCCCGTGAGGGGACTGAGTCCATGGAGCTGGAACCTTACCAGGTTGAGCTCTTGGGCCCAAGGGGACCCTCAAGGGAACAGCTGTGCAAGGGGCAAGAAACTTGTCCCTCTCTTGAAGGCCTAAGACAGCAAGCAGCTAAACAAGAAAAATGAATTGTCATTGGAACACACAGGGTCTATTGGGAAGATGGACTCCTTTACACTGAGGCAAGAGATCCCAAACCTGGTGCCACTAGGAGAGTGGTAGTACCTCAGGAGTTTAGGGAGTTCATTCTGACCTTAGCCCATGACATTCTCCTTGCTGGGCATTTGGGACAAACCAAGACATGGGAGAGGTTAGTCAACCATTTCTATTGGCCAAACATGTCCCAGAAGGTAAAGGAGCCTTGTACCTCCTGTGTCACCTGTCAAGCCAGTGGTAAAACAGGTGGTCATCCAAAGGCCCCCCTCATTCCGCTTCCAGCGGTGGGGGTCCCCTTTGAAAGAGTGGGACTGGATATAGTGGGTCCACTTGAACCTCCTGCAGCCTCAGGGAATCAGTATATCCTAGTAGTAGTAGATCATGCTACTAGGTGCCCTGAGGCAATTCCCCTCAGGTCCACTACTGCCCCTGCTGTAGCCAAAGCACTCATAGGTATTTTTACCAGAGTGGGATTTCCTAAGGCGGTGGTTTCTGACAGAGGTACCAACTTCATGCCAGCTTCCCTCAAACACATGTGGAATGAATGTGGGGTGACTTACAAATTCACCACACCATATCATCCACAAACCAATGGTCTTATTGAGAGATTCAACAAGACATTGAAGGGCATGATCATGGGGGTCCCTGAAAAACTCAAAAGGAGATGGGATGTCCTCCTGCCATGTCTGCTTTTCGCCTACAGAGAGGTGCCTCAGAAGGGAGTAGGGTTTTCCCCCTTTGAACTTCTGTTTGGCCATCCTGTTAGGGGACCACTAGCTCTTGTAAAAGAAGGCTGGGAGAGACCTCTTCATGAGCCTAAACAAGATGTGGTGGACTATGTACTAGGCCTACGTTCCAGGATGGCAGAGTACATGGAAAAGGCAAGCAAAAACCTTGAGGCCAACCAACAACTCCAGAAGATGTGGTATGACCAAAAGGCTGCTATGGTTGAGTTTCAGCCAGGGCAGAAAGTCTGGGTTCTGGAGCCTGTGGCTCCCAGGGCACTTCAGGACAAATGGAGTGGCCCTTGCCCAGTGCTAGAGAAGAAGAGTCAGATCAACTACCTGGTGAACCTGGGCACTAGCAGGACCCCCAAGAGGGTGAACCATGTTTACCGCCTAAAACTCTTCCATGACAGGGCAGATGTAAACATGTTAATGGTTACAGATGAGGACCAAGAAGCAGAGAGTGAACCTCTCCCTGATCTCCTCTCCACTGACCCTAAAGATGGCACAGTAGATGGAGTGATCTATTCAGACATCCTCTCTGGCCAACAGCAGGCTGACTGCAGGCAAGTCCTCCAGCAGTTTGCTGAGCTCTTTTCCCTAACCCCTGGTCAGACACACCTGTGTACCCATGATGTAGACACAGAAGATAGCATGCCTGTCAAAAACAAAATATTCAGACAGTCTGATCCAGTTAAGGAAAGCATCAAAGTGAAAGTCCACAAGATGCTGGAGTTGGGTGTAATTGAGTACTTTGACAGTCCCTAGGCTAGCCCAGTGGTCTTGGTCCCAAAACCTCACACACAAGATGGCAAGAGAGAGATGAGTTTCTGTGTGGACTACAGAGGGCTTAATTCTGTCACCAAGACAGATGCTCACCCCATTCCAAGGGCAGATGAGCTGATTGACAAATTGGGTGCTGCCAAATACTTGAGTACCTTTGACTTGACAGCAGGGTACTGGAGCAAAAGAGAAAACAGCATTCTCTACACCTGATGGGCACTACCAGTTTACTGTGATGCCCTTTGGCTTAAAGAATGCCCCTGCCACCTTCCAAAGGTTGGTGAATCAAGTCCTTGCTGGCTTGGAGTCCTTTAGTGCAGCTTATCTTGATGATATTGCTGTCTTTAGCTCCAACTGGCAGGATCACCTGGTCCACTTGAAGAAGGTTTTGCAGGCCTTGCAAGCAGCAGGCCTCTCTATCAAGGCATCCAAATGTCAGATAGGGCAGGGTACTGTGGATTACTTGGGACACCTTGTATGTGGAGGCCAAGTTCAGACGCTCCAACCCAAGATCCAGACTATTCTGGACTGGGTAGCTCCAAAAACCCAGACTCAAGTCAGGGCATTCCTTGGCTTGACTGGGTACTAAAGGAGGTTGGTGAAGGGATATGGATCAATAGTGACACCCCTCACAGAACTTACCTCCAAGAAAATTCCCAAGAAAGTGAACTGGACCATTGACTGTCAAAAGGCCTTTGACACCCTGAAGCAAGCACTGTGTACAGCACCCGTTTTGAAAGCTCCAGATTACTCTAAGCAGTTCATTGTGCAGACAGATGCCTCTGAACATGGGATAGGAGCAGTCCTGTCCTAAACAAATGATGATGGCCTTGACCAGCCTGTTGCTTTATTAGCAGGAGGTTACTCCCCAGGGAGCAGCGTTGGAGTGCCATTGAGAGGGAGGCCTTTGCTGTGGTCTGGTCCCTGAAGAAGTTGAGACCATAGCTTTTTGGTACTCACTTCATAGTTCAAACGGACCACAGACCTCTCAGATGGCTAATGCAAATGAAAGGAGAAAACTCTAAACTGTTGAGGTGGTCCATATCCCTACAGGGAATGGACTTTATAGTGGAACACAGACCTGGGATTGCCCATGCCCATGCAGATGGCCTTTCCAGGTTCCACTTAGAAAATGAAGACTCTCTTGGGAAAGGTTAGTCTCACCCTCTCGTTTGGAGGGGGGGCTGTGTAAGGAAATGCCTCCTTGGCATGCTTACCCCCTAACATTTTGCTTTGCTGATGCTAAGTTTTGAATTGAAAGTGTGCTGGGACCCTGCTAACCAGGCGCCAGCACCAGTGTTCTTTCCCTAAACTGTACCTTTGTCTCCACAATTGACACAACCCTGGCACTCAGATAAGTCCCTTGTAACTGGTACCCCTGGTACCAAGGGCCCTGATGCCAGGGAAGGTCTCTAAGGGCTTCAGCATGTCTTATGCCACCCTGGGGACCCCTCACTCAGCACATGCATACTGCCTCACGGATTCTGTGTGCTGTTGGGGAGAAAAAGACTAAGTCGACATGGCACTCCCCTCAGAGTGCCATGCCAACCTCACACTACCTGTGGCATAGGTAAGTAACCCCTCTAGCACGCCTTACAGCCCTAAGGCAGGGTGCACTATACCACAGATGAGGACATAAGTGCATGAGCACTATGCCCCTACAGTGTCTAAGCAAAACCTTAGATATTGTAAGTGAAAGGTAGCCATAAGAGTATATGGTCTGGGAGTTTGTCAAACACGAACTCCACAGTTCCATAATGGCTACACTGAAGACTGGGAAGTTTGGTATCAAACTTCTCAGCAAAATAAATGCACACTGATGCCAGTGTGCAATTTATTTTAACATACACCCAGAGGGCATCTTAGAGATGCCCCCTGAATACTAATCAGACTTCTAGTGTAGGCTGACCAGTTTGTGCCAGCCTGCCACACACCAGACATGTTGCTGGCCACATGGGGAGAGTGCCTTTGTCACTCTGTGGCCAGGAACAAAGCCTGTACTGGGTGGAGGTGCTTCTCACCTCCCCCTGCAGGAACTCTAGCACCTGGCGGTGACCCTCAAAGGCTCACCCCTTTTGTTACAGCGCCCCAGGGCATCCCAGCTAGTGGAGATGCCCGCCCCTCCGGCCACTGCCCCCACTTTAGGTGGCAAGGCTGGAGGAGATAATGAGAAAAACAAGGAGGAGTCACCCACCAGTCAGGACAGCCCCTAAGGTGTCCTGAGCTGAGGTGACCCCTGCCTTTAGAAATCCTCCATCTTGAGTTTGGAGGATTCCCCCAATATGATTAGGGATGTGCCCCCCTCCCCAAAGGAAGGAGGCACAAAGAGGGTGAAGCCACCCTCAAGGACAGTAGCCATTCGCTACTGCCCTCCGAGACCTAAACACCCCCCTAAATTCAGTATTTAGGGGCACCCCAGAACCTAGGAAATCAGATTCCTGCAACCTGAAGAAACAAGAAGGACTGCTGACCTACAAGCCTGCAGAGAAGACAGACGACAACAATTGCTTTGGCCCTAGCCCTACCGGCCTGTCTCCAACTTGAAAACCTGCAACCAGCGACGCATCCGACAGGGACCAGTGACCTCTGAAGCCTCAGAGGACTGCCCTGGATTAAAGGACCAAGAAACTCTGTGAACAGCGGCCCTGTTCAAAACCAGCTACTTCTTTGCAACAAAGAAGCAACTTTCAAAGACTACACGTTTCCCGCCGGAAGCGTAAGACTTCACACTCTGCACCCTACGCCCCCAGCTCTAGATTCAGAGAACCAGCACCTCAGGGAGGACTCCCCGGCGACTTCGGGCCCGTGAGTAACCAGAGACGACCCCCATGAGCCCCCACAGCGAAACCTGCAGAGAGAATCCAGAGGCTCCCCCTGACCGCGACTGCTTGTAACAAGGGACCCGACGCCTGGAACCAGCACTGCACCCGCAGCCCCCAGGACCTGAAGGAACCGAACATCATTGCAGGAGGGACCCCCAGGCGACCCTCTGCCTAGCCCAGGTGGTGGCTGTCCCGAGAAGCCCCCCTGTGCCTGCCTGCACCGCTAGAGTGACCCTTGGGTTCCTCCATTGTTTTCTAAATAAAACCTGATGCCTGCTTTGCACACTGCACCCGGCCGCCCCTGTTCCGCTGAGGGTGTGTTTTGTGTGCCTACTTGTGTCCCCCCCAGTGCTCTACAAAACACCCCTGGTCTGCCCCCCGAGGACAGAGGGACTTACCTGCTGGCAGACTGGAATTGGAGCACCCCTTTTCTCCATAGGCGCCTATGTATTTTGGGCACCTCTTTGACCTCTGCACCTGACCGGCCCTGAGCTGCTGGTGTGGTAACTTTGGGGTTGCCTTGAACCCCCAACGGTGGGCTGCCTATGCCCCAGAACTGAGACTTGTAAGTGTTTTACTTATCTCCTAATCTAACCTTTACTTACTTCCCCCAGGAAATGTTGATTTGTGCAGTGTCCACTTTAAAAATAGCTTATTGCCATTTTTACAAAGACTGTATATGATATTGCTTTTATTCATAGTTCCTAAAGTATCTAAGTGAAGTACCTTACATTTAAAGGGGGTCATTACAACCCTGGCGGACGGTGTTAAAGCTGCGATAATACCGCAAACAGGCAGGCGGACAAAAAAAGGGAATTATGACCGTGGCGGAAACCGCCAACATAGACAGCCACTTTAATACTCCGACCGCCATGGCGGTACAGGCAAGCAGCGCGGCGGTCACCGCCAACAGACAGGCGGAAGACAATGTACCGCCCACAGTATCACAACCCGCCAATCCGCCACCTTTTCCGGGGCGGATTCACCGTGGATAAAAACACAGCGGAAACAGCTCTTACAATGGGAAAACGCTCACCTCAACACACTCCACGAGGAAGGAGGCCACCATGGAGCCGGAACTACAAATACTCCCTGCGCTTGTCTTCCTGCTCCTCTATGAACACCAGCAATGTAGGCGCCGAAGACAATGGTGAGTACTGCACCTACGACATAGAGGAGGGGTGAGGCAAAAATCAGGGGGACACACACGCAACACCCCCACCCCCAACCCGACCCTCACCCACTACAACACAAACACACCAATGCATTTCCAAACAGCACAGTAACAACCCACAACACCCCCAGAAGAATGCAAAGACAAAAGGAAATCAGTTCAAACATTGTAATGTATCAAAATACAGTAACCAAATATATATACAGATATATATAAATATTTGAAAATCATACATCACGATTAGTACTGCAGGTATGCACATATCAATGTCCGTGGACCACTGGGCCCAGGCCCACACTAGATACCTGTCCACAAACGGAGAGAACACTGCAGGGGCATCAGATAGAAATACAACAGGCACCTCAGGGGGAAGGGAAGGGGGGGGCACCTCAGCCGGATTACAGCACCACGCCAGATCCATAACGGGGCTCCATGCCCATTGATGTATCCTGGGGAGTGCAAAGCCACAGTCTCTGAAGTCACTCCAGTGGGTGGTTTGCCCACTGCTTTATCCTGGGGAGTGCAAAGCCACAATCTTTCAAGTCACTCCAGTGGGTGGTTTGCCCACTGCTTTATCCTAGGGAGTGCAAAGCCACAGTCTCTCAAGTCTCTCAAGTGGGTGGTTTGCACACTGCTTTATCCTGGGGAGTGCAAAGCCACAGTCTCTCAAGTCACTCCAGTGGGTGGTTTGCCCGCTGTACCATCCTGGGGAGTGCAAAGCCACAGTCTCTCAAGTAGATAACAGTCTCCACTGGTTCTGGAGGGGGACTGGTGCCCAGAGTGCTTCATCCTGTGAAGGACAGACGGAGTGGATGCAGGTCTCCACTGTTTCTGGAGGGGGACTGGTGCCCAGAGTGCTTCGTCCTGTGCAGGACAGACGGAGTGGAGGCAGGTCTCCACTGGTTCTGGAGGGGGACTGGTGCCCAGAGTGCTTCATCCTGTGCAGGACAGACGGAGTGGATGCAGGTCTCCACTGGTTCTGGAGGGGGAATGGTGCCCAGAGTGCATCACGCTCCCCGTGACGGTCCCAGTTCCGTCACTGTCCCAGCTGCACATGGGGTAACGATGCTTGATTTGGCAGTCTTTGACCTGTTCAGCTGTCTTCACCATGGCGGTCTTTGCCCTGTTCAGCGGTGCTTGCCTTTGCTCTCTCCTACCTGTTCAGCGGTCTTCACCATGGCGGTCTTTGCCCTGTTCAGCGGTGCTTGCCTTTGCTGTCTCTGACCTGTTCAGCGGTCTTCACCATGGCGGTCTTTGCCCTGTTCAGCGGTGCTTTGCCCTGCTCAGCGGTCTTCACCATGGCGCTCTTTGCCCTGTTCAGCGGTGCTTGCCTTTGCTGTCTCTGACCTGTTCAGCGGTGCTTTGCCATGGCGGTCTTTGCCCTGTTCAGTGGTGCTTGCCTTTGCTGTCTCTGACCTGTGCAGCGGTGTGTGGCATGACGGTCCCTCAGTGCCCAGCGGGGCTGTGGCTGCCGGGGCCCTCCAGGGCACTGAAGCTGGCGGTGGTCTCCGGACCAGTGACGATAGTGCTGCCCTCCAGGGCACTGACTCTAGCGGTGGTCTCCGGACCAGTGACAATACTGCTGCCCTCCAGGGCACTGACTCTGGCGGTGGTCTCCGGACCAGTGACGATACTGCTGCCCTCCAGGGCACTGACTCTGGCGGTGGTCTCCGGACCAGTGACGATAGTGCTGCCCTCCAGGGCACTGACTCTGGCGGTGGTCTCCGGACCAGTGACGATAGTGCTGGCGGTGGCGTCCCAGCCGGCGGGGAGGATGGCGGCCTTCTCCGCCGTGCTGCTCTTACCAGACTTTGGAGACTTCTTCTGCCCCTTCACCACCTTGGGAGGAGTCACAGCTGACTCAGCTTTCCCCCGGGACCCTTGTGAGCTGTTTTGCCGGCAGGAGTCTTCACCCTCTCCCGTTGGGCACTTTCCAACTTAGGGTGCTTTACAGGGGGTGGAATGGCAGTGCTTTGGCTCTGTGTCACACTGGCTGCCCTGGTGGCCGGTGCACTCCACAGACCTTTAACACGCACCACTGGTACCGGACTTTGTTTTGGCTGAGGTGCTACTACGGGACCTATGAATTGGAGGGGTGGGGGTGGTAGGAAAGAGGTCAACGTTGCTGAGGAAGAGTTTCTGACGAACACTGGGATGGGTAGCTGGAGGGGGTCTGGGAGTGGAGGAAGAGGAGGTGGTTGTAGGAGGTGTAACTTTAGGTGATTTGGGTGCAGGTACTGGAGGCTGTCGTGAGGTGGATGGATGTTGGGTGTGTGGGTGCCCGCGTTTGTGTACTTTGGGAGGGGGCGTCACAGACACACTGGGAGTGGACACAGGGGACGTGTAAATGGTAGTGGGGGTGGTGAGTGCAGGTGAGCGGGGTGTGGTGCTGGGTGTTCTGGTGCGAGTCCTAGTGCCTGTAGATGTAGTGCATGCAGGTGAGAGTGTAGACGACACTGGGAGGGAGGAGGGAGACGACGAGGATGGGGACACAGTGGAGGTAGTGGATGTTTCTGTGTCTGTATGTGGGCGATGCTTGTGTGAGTGCCTGTGGGATGTGTGGTGCCTATGTTTGCCTGAGCTACTTTTGTGTGTTGAGGTGTGTGCATGCTTGTCTGATGGTGTGGTTGGGATAGGCTGGGGTACAGGGGATTGGGTCTGGGTGGAGGAAGTTGGAGGGGGAGGCTAGACACAGGGACAATGGCTGCCATCAGTGCTGAGGCCAGAGATTGCAGGGTTCGATGATGGGCAGCCTGACCAGAATGAATACCCTCCAGGAATACATTAGTGTGTTGCAACTCCCTTTCTACACCCTGGATGGCATTCACAATGGTAGACTGCCCAACAGTGAGTGACCTGAGGAGGTCAATGGCCTCCTCACTGAGGGCAGGGGCTGAGGTGCCTGGGGCGAAGGTGATGCCCACCCTCCTGGGTGAGCGGGCACGGAGCGAAGGCTGAGGGGCTGCTGGGAGGGCGGTGCTGGTAGGGGGGATGGCGGCTGTACCTGTAGAAGTGGGGGACACAGATGGTGGCGCCACCACAGGGGAGCTCCCATCGGTGGACGAGTCCGTGTCGCTGTTTGCTGATCCAGTGACCGACGTGAAGCTCCCCTCACCCTCCGTCCCACTGGTGTATTCAGAGTCTGTGGTGTGGCCCTCCATGGCCATGTGGGATGCAGCTCCCTCGTGCTCTGGTGCCACTGTACCTCCGCCTGATGATGCTGATGCACAAAACAACAGGGAGAGCACAAAAAGGGGGGGGGCGACAGAAGAAAGACAGGTTGAGTGCATGGCTTACCGCTACCGTTGGCGGACAATACAGACACAGCAGCCCCCTGCACTACGCCGTGCTCTTGGCCTCTACAGATGCAATTCCTGGGATATGGCCTACATGGCTATGAGTGTCATCTGTCCACATAGATGACACAGGGGCATATATACCTGTACTTAGCACTCTACAGAGGTGGGGTGGGGGGCCACAGGGCCATGCCTTACGAAGGGGCCTAGCCTACGTAACTCGCCCTGGCCTAGGGAAACCCACAGCCCTCCTCCCCCACCCAGACCCCTCCACTGTGCGCAAAGTCCACAGAATGAGAGTGTACTCACCCCCTTGTGTCTGCTGTGATGCCCTCAAGCGCCCATCCAACTCAGGGTAGGCCACCGCAAGGATCCTGAACATCAGGGGGTCATGGTGCGACGGGCACCCCTCCCACATTGGGAGGCCATCCCCAGCTGAGCCTCCGCCGTCTTCTTGCTCCAGCGGCGAATGTCCTCCCATCTTTTATGTCAGTGGGTGCCCCGTCTCTGGTGGACCCCCAGGGTCCAGACGTCCTTGGCGATGGCACGCCAAATGTCCTTCTTCTGGTGGGCGCTGACCTACATGACATGTACAGGGGAAGAAGAGAAGTCATTACCAACTGCACTGTCGAAGTGAGTGGCCCCCATCCCTATCCTTGCCATGTGGCACATGCATTTACACTCCTTCATGGTCGCAGAACTCTGCCCCCTTCCTACTGACATCCAGCCCTCTCCACCCAGCATAGCCCATACAACATGCTCCCTGTGTACTTACCTGTTGGTCTGGAGGACCGTAGAGTAGCGTGTACTGGGCGAGGACCCCGTCCACGAGCTTCTCCAACTCCTGAGCAGTGAAGGCAGGGGCCCTTTCCCCAGACGCAGCAGCCATTGTCTCTTCCAGACTGAGGTCACAGCAGCACTTGCAGTGTAGGTCCTCTCTTGTCGAAGATCAGGTATCGAGTGATTGAACAGATAGAAAATGGCGGTGACGTCCGCGGCGGTGACGTCCGCGGCGGTGCGTATCATCACCGCAGGCGCACTTCATCATTGGCTCCTGGGACCCATAGGCCCAACGCCAGCACAGATACCTCACATCCCCTTGTCCCAGTTTAGAGGTCAGGCAGCCGCCATTTCAGAGGCCCACATGGCTTCATTTAGTACTGCGTCACACATACCTAGGCCTACACTCAACACACATACAGGAAGAGTTTTGTATTTGGTGTTGTGTTCTGTGTAGCTGTGGGTACATACCTGAGAATTTGTTGACTCTGTGGTCGCTGTTGTCCTTCTTAGGCACCGTCAGCTGGGACATTTGAGGAGATGGCGGAATCCTCCGGTGTACCGACCGCTGGTGGACCTGTTAACAATGGAGGAGCGACATTTGATCATTACCTACAGGTTTGACCGTGCCACAATCCAGGAACTGTGTACCTAGTTGGAGCCAGACCTGATCTCACCAATCCGCCATCCCACAGGAATACCCCCTGAAGTGCAGGTGCTATCAGTGCTCCATTTCCTTGCAAGTGGATCATTTCAAACAACAGTGGCCATGGCATCAGGGATGTCCCAGCCTATGTTTTCCAACTTGTTGTCCAGAGTGTTGTCTGCCCTGCTGAAACGCGTGAGGAGCTACATCGTTTTCCCTCAGGTGGAGGATTTGGCTACAGTTAAAGGTGACTTGTATGTCCTGGGACATATCCCCAACATCATAGGTGCTATTGATGGCACCCATGTAGCTCTGGTCCCCCCCGCAGGAGTGAAGAGGTGTACAGGAACCGGAAGAGTTATCATTCGATAAATGTACAGATGGTATGTTTGGCAGACCAGTACATCTCCCAGGTAAATGTTATGTTCCCTGGCTCTGTGCATGACGCCTACATCCTGCGGAATAGCAGCATCCCGTATGTGATGGGTCAACTCCAGAGGCACCGTGTGTGACTATTAGGGGACTCTGGTTACCCCAACCTGTCATGGCTATTGACCCCAGTGAGGAATCCCAGGGCAGAGGATCGCTACAATGAGGCCCATGGGCGGACTAGGAGGGTGATCGAACGCACCTTCGGCCTCCTGAAGGACAGGTTCAGGTGCCTCCATATGACAGTTGGTTCCCTATTCTACTCACCAAGGAAGGTGTGCCAGATCATCATCGCCTGCTCGATGCTTCACAATCTTGCTTTGCGACACCAGGTGCCTTTTCTGCAGGAGGATGGTCCAGATGACGGTGTTGTGGCAGCTGTGGAGCCTGTGGACAGTGATGAGGAGGAAGCTGAGGAAGAAGACATAGACAACAGGGAGTCAGTCATACAGCAATATTTCCAGTGACACACAGGTGAGAAGAATTTTTTTACTATTACATTCACTTTCACACTTCTACCTCTATCCTGTCTGTCAATTAGAAGCAGTATTTGGTAACTGAGTTGTACATTTCCATTACGGTTTCACAGGTGTGGTTACCAACGTGTGTCATCTGCCTGCATCCTTCATGGACTTGTGATGTGTGACATAGGTATGTTGGCATTACATTTGAAAACGCATTTTGTCACTGTCATTGCTAATACACATTTTCAAAATCACAGACTGACTCCAGATTGTTTTGTGGTTCAAGGGTGTTTATTGAAGTGCTAATTATTGGAGGGGGTGGCAAAATAGTGATGGGTGATGGTGGAGGAATGTCCATGGCAGAGTCCAGTCTATTAGTCTCACAGGTGCACTGCCCATATGGGCATAGGAAGTGGAGCTTGGGCAGTTCCAATCTGGACAGGGCAACAAAGTGGGACAGTGGGATGACAATCAGGGTGGTCTCATTTCCTGGCGGGGGTCTTGCCATCTTGCTCTGTCCTGTTCCTGGATCTCAGGGACCGCTTGCGGGGTGGTTCTCCGTCTGCAGGGGGTGGGGTGCTGGTGTGGTGGTCCTGTGGCAGGGCGTCCTGTCCACTAGCGCCGGCGGAGGTGGTGGGCAGTTCATCGTCCAGGCTAGTGTCAGGGGCTCCTTGGAGTGCCACGGTGTCCCTCATGGTCTTTTGTATGTCCTTCAGCACCCCTACGATGGTGCCCAGGGCGGAGCTGATAGTTCTGAGCTCCTCCCTGAACCCCAAATACTGTTCGTCCTGCAGGCGCTGGGTCTCCTGAAACTTGGTCAGGACCGTAGCCATCGTCTCCTGGGAGTGGTGGTATGCTTCCATGATGGAGGAGAGGGCCTCGTGGAGAGTGGGTTCCCTTGGCCTGTCCACCCCCTGTCGCACAGCAGCCCTCCCAGTTCCCCTGTGTTCCTGTGCCTCCGTCCCCTGGACCGTGTGCCCACTACCACTGCCCCCAGGTCCCTGTTGTTGTTGGGGTGGTGGGTTATCCTGGGTTCCCTGTAGTGGTGGACACACAGCTGATTGACGTGTCCTGGGGACGGAGGTATGGGCCCGCTGGGTGGGTGCTGTGCTGGTGTTACCAGAAGGTGGAAGGTCAGTGTTGGGCTGTGCCTGTGCAAGGGGAACCGACTGTCCTGAGGCCCACGATAGTCCGGGCTGGTTATCTGGATCCAGTTGGCGAGAGCTGCTGTTCTCACTGTGGGCCTCTTTTGTGGGTGGAGTGGAGATGTCTGGACCCTCCTGTGTGGTGACGTTACGTAGTGGTCCTGCAGGGGTATAAGAGCATGATTATTGCTTGTGTGTGTGTCATGGTGTGCAATGGGTGGGTGTGCGTGTACCCCAGTGCAAGCATTCCTGTGTGGGGGCTTTTGTGATGATGGTTGGGGGGGTGTTATGGGTATGTGCAGTGAGCATGGTTTAGTGATGGGTGTCCATGCTTAGTGGTGTCATGCAGGGCTTGGTGTTGGGATGTGTGGTTTGTGTTATTAGTACATTAGTGAGGAGTTGGAGTGATAGGGGAGGGGGTGAGGGTGGGGGTGTGTGATAGCATGCAGGTAGGGTGGGGGATATGATAGTTAAGATTTGACTTACCAGTGTCCATTCCTCCACCGACTCCTCCGAGGCCCTCTGGATGCATGATGGTCAAGACCTGCTCCTCCCATGTTGTTAGTTGTGGGGGAGGAGGTAGGGGTCCGCCGCCAGTCCGCTGAATTGCGATGTTGTGCCTGGAGACCACTGAACGCACCTTCCCCCGTAGGTCGTTCCACCTCTTCCTGATGTCCTCCCGATTTCTTGGATGCTGTCCCACAGTGTTGACCCTGTTGACGATTCTTCGCCATAGCTCCATCTTCCTGGCTATGAAGGTGTGCTGCACCTGTGATCCAAATAGCTGTGGCTCTACCCGTGCGATTTCCTCCAGCATGACCCTGAGCTCCTCCTCGGAAAACCTGGGGTGTCTTTGGCGTGACATGGGGTAGTGTAGGTGATGTGTGGGGTGGTGTAAGTGTTGATGAGTGTGGTGATGTGTGGTAGTGTGGGGTGTTTTGAGCGTGGATGTTGTATGGGTGATGGTATTGTGTGCCTCTGTGTGGTGGGGTTGTCTATTGCTGTAGTCTCTGTCTGTCGCCTTCGTCTATAGTTTTGGGTCGTAGGGGTTTGTGGGTGATGTGGGTGTGTGTTTTATATTGTGTTGGGTGTGTGGGGGTGGTGTTTGTATGTGTATCAGGTGTGTGTATTTTGAATTGTCCAATGTGGTTGTGTTTTGGAGATGTGTGTGTATTTTGAGCGCCGCACTGTGTACCACCAATGGAATACCGCGGTTGAAAGACCGCCGCGTGGATTCATGGGTCGTGATAGCATGGGCATGTTTCTGTTGGCGTGACGGTGGAGGAATTGTTTTCGCCAGTTTATCACTGACCTTTGTTGTGGCGGACTTGTGTGGGTGTCTGAATTTCGGCGGATTCCGTGCTGTGGGTCATAATAGCTGTGGCGGAATTCCACGGCGGTGTATTGGCGGTTTTCTGCACGGCGGTAAGCTGCTTTTACCGCCAATGTTGTAATGACCCCCAAAGTGTTTAATGTAAATCTTGAACCTGTGGTTCTTAAAATAAACTAATGAAAGATATTTTTCAATATAAAAACCTATTGGCATGGAGTAAGTCTTTGAGTGTGTGTTCCTCATTTATTGCCTGTGTGTGTACAACAAATGCTTAACACTACCCTCTGATAAGCCTACTGCTCGACCACACTACCACAAAATAGAGCATTAGAATTATCTAAATTTGCCACTATCTTACCTCTGAGGGGAACCCTTGGACTCTGTGAACACTATTTCTTACTTGAAATAGTATAAACAGAGCCAACTTCCTACACAAGTATATAGACTTGTAAGATCAAGTGTCAAAAGCAGATAGTCATCCTCCCATTTCAGACCCTAAATACTATTAAAAATGGTGTGGTGTCTTTCACATATGATGGCAAACCCTCTACAAATGGTCTGAGATAATAATCAATATATCTCGAAGTAGAGAGCCTATTGCCGACATAATTGGTCTGCCCGGAGGGGTTTTCTTATCCTTATCTAGTTTTGGTAAAAAAATATAGCACTGGAATCTTGGGCTGTTCACATTTTAGAAACTGTTATTCCTCCCAATCCAGTAAATTTCTTTCTCTCCATTCCCATAAAAGTTTATGATATTTAACATTGGCTGACTTTATATCCGCCTTCTTAGCTTTTACATAGCATTTTGGATTGTCTAACTGTCTCTACCCCTCCATCAAATATTGACATTTGTCAACCCCCTTTATCAGATTGTCAGATCAAAATACTAGTGTCTTTCTTCAAATTTTCTAAAGCCAGTTTCTGTGAATTGGAAAGATAATCATGCTTCCTATTTCTTGATTTATATCTCATTGTTTTAAGCTGTATAACCACATCTTTTTCAAAAACCTCCATGGCATCACTATGTATTGTTGGTAAAAACATTGATTTTGGTCTGAAGTGGCTGTGGCAAAATTGATCCATCTCAATTCCCAAAACATCTAAATTCAAAAAGGGGTCATCACATTCTTCTATACCACTGTGTAAGGTAGATAGTGTATGTAACATTTCTATGTCAGAAATACAGAACCTACTGGCCACATGTTTCTCAGAGGTATGTGCATTTAGTTTGATACCATTTTTTAACTTCAATCTCCTTACAAAGTGAAATAGATCTATCCTTGTTTGAATATAATCCAAATCACCAGTAGGACAGGATAGATAGACCCAAGGCTAAAAGCGTACTTTCCTCATCAGTCAAATCTCTACTAGAAAGATTCACCACAGTCATTGTGTTGTCTTCGGGGCCCCTGTTGTCACTTCCACTGACCTGAGATCTTCTTTTCCTTCCTCGTATCTTCGCTGTGTGGTTGACCTTCCTCGGCCTTTCATTCCTTGGCCTCTGCCTCTCTGTGGAAATAGTTCCTTCGGTTGGTCTGTTCTTCCTTGATTTAAAAGGCAAAACTACTTTAAAAAATTGGACCTATTTGTGTTCTTATTAGTCCCTAAGCCTTTCGCGAGGGTAGTGTCAGATATGTCAGATAAATTGCTGTCTGAAACATCACTCTCTTTAGGTTCCCTCAAAGTCAGATCTGAATTTGCCTCCGCCACTGAAGATACTGGTTCCTTGTAATCATCTGTATACAGTTAATCATATTTCCGGTGAAACGTTAAAATTATTCCTGACTGATTTTCTTTGTTTCTTCAGTGTAATCTAATCTTCAAATTTTGAGAGTTTTGTATCCAGATTGTTCCTAAACTCACCTAAAGTATCTTGTGACACCATTGTCAATATTTCTGCAGTAGTCTTATCTATCTCTTCCAGGATCTTGGTTCTATCCTTAGAGGCATAGTTAATCAATATTCTCATCATGTTGAGAGAGCTTTCGTTCACATTTTCTGCCATTCCTCCAACATGTCAGGATCTTCATATGTAGGAATTGTATAGATTCACAGACCCCCAGGGTACTCTCTCCACCTCAATATAACATTGAAGGGATTCTATCTCCCACCATTTGGAAAGTTCTTTTTTCAACAATTTCTCCAATTTATGATACAGTTCCTTGACAAATCTAAATTATATTTAGTGCTAGGATTACAATTTGAAGGGTTCACTACAAGTTGTAATTCCATTAATTACCTTACTGTGTGTATTATTGTAGTGTGACTCGCTATTTTAAAGTAAGTACAACAACTATTGGTAACTCAAATGATGCACCATCAATTCTGTAGTCTGTCATAATGTGCGCATCATTGTACTGTGAGATGCTTAACCAAGGTGAGTGTATCTCTGGTGATACAGAAAATGTAAATTATACCTAAATGATGTTGGAAATCAAACACAAAGTTACTGCAATGAAATTAAGCGTGTCAACAGAAGATTGATGTTCTGAAAACAGGTGTGCACATCGCTGTTACATTTTTATCTAACCAATTTTGCTTGTGGTGATTGTGCAGCAGAGAAGTGTGTGAGCCTCACTGTCATGCTGCAGAAAGGTGTACTCATCAAATATAGATGAATATAGATGAATAGTCGATAATATGTGTGACTGTTGCACAGCTGACAAGGTGTATGCATCACAGATACGTTGCTGAAAGGTGAGCATGTCTGCTGAAATGGTGTGCGCATCATTGACATGTTTCTGAAAGGTGACCACCTCATGATCATGCTTCTGAAATGGTGTGCGCATCACCGACACTTTGCTGAAAGGTGAGTGCATCACCAGTATGACTATATAGATAGAAATAGTCCTCCTCATTGGATTGTAGGTAGCACGAATGAGTAGTACATAAAAGTGTAAGCCTGATGCAAATATGGTGCTGTATAGGGACAACTTGGCTTTGATCCAAAATGGCCTCCAGATAAAATATTGAGCGTGACTACGTAAATACGTGTGCCTATATTTACAATGGTGCCACCAGGAGACAATCATGCAGGAGCGTTAGGCCCACGTTTCCCGAAAGAAAGAAATAATCAAAGCTATCGGAGATGCTCCTGCCCCCATTAATAAGAAGGAAGTTAGGTAATTTTTAGGACCCGCAGAGTTTTATTCCAAATTTGTGAGAAATTTTGCAGAAAAGACTTACAATATAAAACAATTACTGAAGGTATGAAACATTTTTGAGTGGAATGAAATTTTGCAAACAGAGAGACTTAAGCATGACATTTGTACAGTTATTCCCTTGCAAGGATATGACCCCAAAGCTTTTTCTGTTCTAACTACAGATGCCAGCGGAAAAGAATTGAGCTCTGTATTAACTCAAATTACTGACAAACACATCGAACATACAGTAGCTTTTGCGTATTTCTTTAACCTCGCCAGAAAGTAAATATTCCGTTATTGAAAGGGAGATGTTGGATTCCGTATGGGCTACCGAAAAATATATGCAATTCTTCTGGGCTGCAAAATTGACTTTACCTACAGATCACAAACCATTAATCAAAGTATTAACAACTGTTGATTCAGCTAAGACGACCTCTTGTATAAGTAGGCAAACTTCAAAGAAAAGTCTTTGTAGTGCCTCTTTCTTTCCCTGCCCTAGCCACACTCTAGGGCGTTGGAGACTGTTGTGAGGGGACAGAGACAGCCCTTTCAAGTGCAGGTGACAGTTCCTTCCTCCCACACTGTAGCCTAGGGAGACTCATCGGGGCATGCAGGACACAGCTCAGCTCCCTTTGTATTACTGTCCAGAGTGAATTAACAAACAGGACAACTGTCAGTCTGACCCAGGCATAGATTCAGCAGCCCAGCAGGGGCACCGAATGGTTAAGCTAGAAAATGCTTACTTTCTAAAAGTGGCATTTTCAAACAGACAATCTAAAAAACAACTTTACCAAAATATGTATTTTCAAATTCTGAGTTCAGGGACCCCAAACTCCAAATCTCTATCTTCTCCCAATGGGAAACTGCAGTTAAAAGATATTTAAAGGTAATCCCCATGTTAACCTGTGGGAGATATAGGCCTTGGAATAGTAAAAAATGAATTTGGCAGTATTTCACTATCAGGACATCTAAAACACATCAGTACATGTCCTACCTTTTAAATACACTTCACCCTGACCATAGGGCTAACTAGGGCATACCTTAAGGGTGACTTACATGTAGTAAAATGGAAGGTTTGTGTCTGGCAAGTGGGTACACTTCTAGGTTGAATTAGCAGTTAATAACTGCATACCGATACTCCAATGGCAGGTCTGAGACATGTTTAGAGGGCTATTCATGAGGATGGCACAATCAGTGCTGCACATCACTAGTAGCATTCGATTTACAGGCCCTGGGCACCTCTAGTGCACTTTACTAGGGACTTACTAGTAAATAAAATATGCCAATAATGGATAGCCAATCCTAATCATAATTTACACAGGGAGCACTTGCACTTTAGCACTGACCAGCAGTGGTAAAGTACCCAGAGTACCAAAAACCATCAAAAACTACATCTAGCACACAGTCAAAAACAAAGAAAGTCGAGGCATAGAGACAGGGGAAACCATGCCAAGGATGCCAGGTCTAACATCCAAAAATAGTGCAATGCAGCACAGTAACCATAATTGATATGCTGCACTGTGTTAAAAGGAGACAGCAGCACTGAGCTATGATTATTAATTATTGCCTGCTGCTTCTCTCTTGCCCTGAGATAGCCCTCTTGGAGGCTGCCTAGCACCACATACACACATTTGGCCCATGGGGCAAAAGTGTCTGTGTGTTGTAGCATAGGTGCTGTACTGGAAGGGTACCCTGCTTAGTTATTTTTTTACACATTGCGCACACTGAATATGTTCTGTACAGTATTGGAGAAATGTTTTGATTTCTTTTAACATTTCAAAGCCTTTAGTGTGTATCATTGATGCGTATAATTGGTGCTCATCAATGATACACACAGAATATGTACTAACAGAATGGCTTGCCTCTTTTACATCAGAAAAGAAAGTAGCACTATATTACACTTTCTGTCAAGCACTGATCCCTGTTTCCGAGCCGTGCTGTCTGCAGCTCGTTTTATAGCTCAGCCGGGGTTTCTCAGTTAGTTTTATGCACCTTGCACAGCTATACTGTATATCAGTACATATGTCCAGGATACATGCATGATTGGGCGTATAATTCAAAGAAAATCAGCTTTGTCTTTGCAAATAGGCACATAAGCTAATTTTTTCTGCTTTGACATTTTGCACATGCATTACAAGAAACAGCTCAGTTTCCGTGTAATGAGGCACTCAGACACATTTGTCTTCACATTCGTGTTATCAAGTTATTCACAACATAAGTAGGCTTGCATAAGGTTAATTTATTGAAACTCAGAGTTTGCACACTTAAATGTCATACATTGAAGATCTAGTTGGTCTTGTCCTGGTTCACTGTAGTACAAAACTGTTGTGTGTTATACTGTGGTATTTAATTTTACTATGTCATGTTTTGCTGTTTCATGGTATGGATAGAATGTAAGCTTTATGGCATAATCTGTTCTAACGCTGTTGGATGAGAAAAAGCTGTGAATATCTGGCTTGCCAGGCACAGAATTGTCTCTTCTGAAATAAACTTCCAGTAATCGCATTCCAGTTTCTAGCTGAGTTTTGTGGACTGTAAGGAAATGCCTCCTTGGCATGGTTACCCCCTGACTTTTTGCCTTTGCTGATGCCAAGTTATGATTTGAAAGTGTGCTGAGGCCTGCTAATCAGGCCCCAGCACCAGTGTTCTTTCCCTAACCTGTATATTTGTTTCCACAATTGGCACACCCTGGCATCCAGGTAAGTCCCGTGTAACTGGTACCCCTGGTACCAAGGGCCCTGATGCCAGGGAAGGTCTCTAAGGGCTGCAGCATGTCTTATGCCACCCTGGGGACACCTCACTTAGCACAGACACACTGCTTGCCAGCTTGTGTGTGCTAGTGGGGATAAAAAGACTGAGTCGACATGGCACTCCCCTCAGGGTGCCATGCCAACCTCACACTGCCTATAGGTATAGATAAGTCACCCCTCTAGAAGGCCTTACAGCCCTAAGGCAGGGTGCACTATACCATAGGTGAGGGCATAAGTGCATGAGCACTATGCCCCTACAGAGTCTAAGCAAAACCTTAGACATTGTAAGTGCAGGGTAGCCATAAGAGTATATGGTCTGGGAGTCTGTCATGCACGAACTCCACAGCACCATAATGGCTACACTGAAAACTGTGAAGTTTGGTATCAAACTTCTCAGCACAATAAATGCACACTGATGCCAGTGTACATTTTATTGTAACATACACCCCAGAGGGCACCTTAGAGGTGCCCCCTGAAACCTTAACCGACTACCAGTGTGGGCTGACTAGTTTTAGCAGCCTGCCACACACCAGACATGTTGCTGGCCACATGGGGAGAGTGCCTTTGTCACTCTGTGGCTAGTAACAAAGCCTGTACTGGGTAGAGGTGCTTCTCACCTCCCCCTGCAGGAACCGTAACACCTGGCGGTGAGCCTCAAAGGCTCACCCCCTTTGTTACAGCACCCCAGGGCACTCCAGCTAGTGGAGTTGCCCGCCCCCTCCGGCCACGGCCCCACTTTTGGCGGCAAGGCCAGAGGAGATAATGAGAAAAACAAGGAGGAGTCACTGGCCAGTCAGGACAGCCCCTAAGGTGTCCTGAGCTGAGGTGACTATGGGGGTCATTCTGACTCCCGCCGGCCGCGGTAACCGCGGTGCCAGCGGGAGCCGCCAGAATACCGCTGCGGTTATTCTGTGTTTCCCGCTGGGCTGGCGGGCGACCGCCAGAAGGCCGCCCGCCAGCCCAGCGGGAAACCCCTTCCCACGAGGAAGCCGGCTCCGAATGGCAGACACTGAAAATCTTTTAGGGGCCCTCTTACGGGGGCCCCTGCAGTGCCCATGCCAATGGCATGGGCACTGCAGGGGCCCCCAGGGGCCCCACGACACCCCTCACCGCCATCCTGTTCCTGGCGGTCAAAACCGCCAGGAACAGGATGGCGGTGAGGGGGTCGGAATCCCGTGGGAAGGATTCCTCAGGGCAGCGGAAAACCGGCGGGAGACCGCCGGTTTTCCGTTTCTGACCGCGGCCATACCGCCGCTGTCAGAATGCCCTTGGGAGCACCGCCAGCCTGTTGGCGGTGCTCCCGCGGTCCCCGGCCCTGGCGGTCCATGACCGCCAGGGTCAGAATGACCGCCTATGACTTTTAGAAATCCTCCATCTTGCAGATGGAGGATTCCCCCAATAGGATTAGGGATGTGCCCCCCTCCCCTCAGGAAGGAGGCACAAAGAGGGTGTAGCCACCCTCAGGGCTAGTAGCCATTGGCTACTAACCCCCAGACCTAAACACACCCCTAAATTGAGTATTTAGGGGGTCCCAGAACACAGCAAGATAGATTCCTGCAACCTAAGAAGAAGAAGGACTGCTGTGCTGAAAACCTGCAGAGAAGACGGAGACACCAACTGCTTTGGCCCCAGCTCTACCGGCCTGTCTCCCCACTTCTAAAGACACTGCTCCAGCGACGCGTTCCACAGGGTCCAGCAACCTCTGAAGCCTCAGAGGACTACCCTGCATCTAGAAGGACCAAGAACTCCTGAGGACAGCGGCTCTGCTCCACAAAGACTGCAACTTTGCAACAAAGAAGCAACTTTGAAACAACACACGTTTCCCGCCAGAAGCGTGAGACTTTGCACTCTGCACCCGACGCCCCCGGTTCGACTTGTGGAGAAGAAACACCACAGAGAGGACTCCCCGGCGACTACGAGACCGTGAGTAGCCAGAGTTGACCCCCTGAGCCCCCACAGCGACGCCTGCAGAGGGAATCCCGAGGCTCCCCCTGACCGCGACTGCCTGCTTCAAAGACCCGACGCCTAGTAAAGACACTGCACTCGCAGCCACCAGGACCTGAAGGATCCGACCTCCAGTGCAGGAGCGACCCCCAGGTGGCCCTCTCCCTTGCCCAGGTGGTGGCTACCCCGAGGAGCCCCCCCCTTGCCTGCCTGCATCGCTGAAGAGACCCCTTGGTCTCCCATTGAAACCTATTGCGAACCCGACGCCTGTTTGCACACTGCACCCGGCCGCCCCCGTGCCGCTGAGGGTGTACTTTTTGTGCTGATTTGTGTGTCCCCCAGTGCCCTACAAAACCCCCCTGGTCTGCCCTCCGAAGACGCGGGTACTTACCTGCTGGCAGACTGGAACCGGGGCACCCCCTTCTCCATTGAAGCCTATGCGTTTTGGGCACCACTTTGACCTCTGCACCTGACGGGCCCTGAGATGCTGGTGTGCTAACTTTGGGGTTGCCCTGAACCCCCAACGGTGGGCTACCTTGGACCCAACTTTGAACCCTGTAGGTGGTTTACTTACCTGCAAAACTAACAAACACTTACCTCCCCAGGAACTGTTGAAAATTGCAGTGGCCAGTTTTAAAATAGCTTATTGCCATTTGTGTAAAAACTGTATATGCTATTTTGCTGATTCAAAGTTCCTAAAGTTGCTAAGTGAAATACCTTTTATTTAAAATATTGTTTGTAAATCTTGAACCTGTGGTTCTTAAAATAAACTAAGAAAATATATTTTTCTATACAAAAACCTATTGGCCTGGAATTGTCTTTGAGTGTGTGTTCCTCATTTATTGCCTGTGTGTGTACAACAAATGCTTAACACTACCCTCTGATAAGCCTACTGCTCGACCACACTACCACAAAATAGAGCATTAGAATTATCTCTTTTTGCCACTATCTTACCTCTAAGGGGAACCCTTGGACTCTGTGCATGCTATTTCTTACTTTGAAATAGTACATACAGAGCCAACTTCCTACATTGGTGGATCAGCGGTGGGGTACAAGACTTTGCATTTGCTGGACTACTCAGCCAATACCTGATCACACGACTAAATTCAAAAACCTGTCATTAGAAACTGAGTTTTGAAATTTTTGCTATTTTTGTAAATTTTTAAAAGTCCTGCTAGGGCCTTGTGTTAGTCCCTGTTAGCATTTCTTTTAGAGTTTAAAAGTTTTGTAAAAGTTTGAAGTAAGATCTAGAGATAGTTTTAGATTCTTACAAAGTATTCCAACTTTTAGAAACATAGGGGGTCATTCTGACCCTGGCGGTCTTGGACCGCCAGGGCAAGAATGTCGGAAGCACCGCCAACAGGCTGGCGGTGCTTCATTCCCTATTCCGACCGCCAGCGGTGTCCTGCCGATTTTCCCCCGGCGGTGATAATCCGCCAGGGCAGCCCTGCAAGCAGCGCTGCCCTGGGGATTATGACCCCCTTACCGCCAGCCCATGAAGAGGCTGGCGGTAAGGGGTGCCCTGGGGCCCCTGGGGGCCCCTGCACTGCCCATGCCACTGGCATGGGCAGTGCAGGGGCCCCCTAACAGGGCCCTGGCCTGCTTTTCACTGTCTGCATGGCAGACAGTGAAAAGTGCGACGGGTGCAACTGCAACCGTCGCACCACCGCAACACCGCCGGCTCCATTAGGAGCCGGCTCCTGTGTTGCGGCCTCATTCCCGCTGGGCCGGCGGGCGCTAACATGGTTAGCGCCCGCCGGCCCAGCGGGAATGTTGGAATGGGGGCCGTGTTATTGCGGCCGCATGGCGGCCGCTTGGCGGTTCCCACCTGGCAAGGTTAGAATGACCCCCAGAATGTCTAATGCAGAAGAGAATGTGATGGAACTCAACGTCACCCCTTACCTGCATCTTAGGATGTCAGAGTTAAGGTCTCTCTGCAAAACCAAAAAGATTAAAAGTGGTTCAAACCCTACCAAAGCACAGCTCCAGGAGCTTTTGGCAGAGTTTGCTAAGAACAACCCCTCTGAGGATAACCTCCCAGAGGGGGAAGCTAGTGATGTGGAGGAATTTCCACCTCCAGTCCTAGTTAGGGAGAACAGGGTCTCTCAAACCCTGACTCCAAATGTGATAGTCAGAGATGCTGCTTCTCTCACAGGAGAGCCCAGCAACTCTGGAAGCATTGAGGACAACCTCAATGAAGATGACCTACTGTTGGCCAGGATGGTCAAAAGATTGGCTTTAGAGAGATAGCTCCTAGCCATAGAAAGGGAAAGACAAGAGATGGGTTTTGGTCCCTTCCATGGTGGCAGCAACATAAATAGGGTCAGAGATTCTCCTGACATGTTGAAAATCCCAAAAGGGATTGCAACTAAATATGAAGATGGTGATGACATCACCAAATGGTTCACAGCTTTTGAGAGGGATTGTGCAACCAGCAAAGTAAACAGATCTCACTGGGGTGCTCTCCTTTGGGAAATGTTCACTAGAAAGTGTAGGGATAGACACCTCACACTCTCTGGAAAAGATGCAGAATCCTATGACCTCATGAAGGCTACCCTGATTGATGGGCTTTGGATTCTCCACTGAGGAGTATAGAATTAGGTTCAGGGGGGCTCAAAAATCCTCGAGCCAGACCTGGGTTGATTTTGTTGACTACTCAGTGAAAACACTTGATGGTTGAATTCAAGGCAGTGGTGTAAATGATTATGATGGGCTGTACAATTTATTTGTGAAAGAACACCTGTTAAGTAATTGTTTCAATGATAAACTGCATCAGCATCTGGTAGACCTAGGACCAATTTCTCCCCAAGAATTGGGAAAGAAGGCAGACCATTGGGTCAAGACTTGGGTGACCAAGACTTCCACAGGGGGTGACCAAAAGAAAGGGTTCACAAAGACTCCCCAGGGGAAGAGTGTTGAGACATCCAAAGGGAAAAGAAGTAAAGAGTCTTCTATAGGGCCCCAAAAACCTGCTCAGGAGGGAGGGTCCAGAGCCTCTTCACAATCCAATTTTGGGTACAAGGGTAAAAACTTTGATCCCAAAAAGGCCTGGTATCGTAGCTGTAATCAGCCAGGACACCAACCTGGAGACAAGGTCTGTCCCAAGAAAGGTTCCACTTCTAACTCTACTCCAGCTAACACTGGAATGGCCAGTCTCCAAGTGGGATCAACAGTGTGCCCAGAGCAAATTAGGGTCCACACTGAAGCTACATTAGTCTCTGAGGGTGGGGTGGATTTAGCCACACTGGCTGCCTGGCCCCCTAATATGCAAAAATACAGGCAGCAGCTCTTAATTAATGGGACAAGTGTAGAAGGCCTGAGGGATACAGGTGCCAGTGTCACCATGGTGACAGAGAAACTGGTTTCCCCTGGTCAATACCTGGCTGGACAAACTTATCCAGTCACCAACGCTGACAATCAGACTAAAGTACATCCCATGGCTATGGTAACTTTAGAGTGGGGAGGGGTCAATGGCCTGAAACAGGTGGTGGTCTCCTCAAATATCCCTGTAGACTGTTTGCTTGGAAATGACCTGGAGTCCTCAGCATGGGCTGAGGTAGAACTCAAAACCCATGCAGCCATGCTGGGTATCCCTGAACTGGTGTGTGTCAAGACAAGGGCACGGTGCAAGGCTCAGGGTGAAAAAGTGGTGTTGGAGCCTGGAAAAAGGGCCCAACCCTCCAAGAGAAAAGGAAAGAAGACTGGGGACCCAGCTTCCACACAACAAGAAAAAGAGAACCTCTCTTCCCAGGAAGAAGTTCTGCCCTCTGAGGGAACTGAGCCTCTGGAGTTAGAACCTTATCAGGTTGAAATCCTAGGCCCAGGGGGACCCTCAAGGGAACAGTTGTGTAAGGGGCAAGAAACCTGTCCCTCTCTTGAAGGCCTTAGGCAGCAAGCTGCTGAAGAGTCCAATGGAAACATAACAGGAACACATAGGCCCTCATTCTAACTGCGGCGGGCAGCGGTAGCCGCCCGCCATGCGGTAACCGCCATATGGCCGCTCCGCGGTCAAAAGACCGCTGGGGCCATTTCAACTTTCCTGCTGGGCCGGCGGGCGCTAGCCAAGTTAGCGCCCGCCGGCCCAGCGGGAAAGGGGCCTGCAACACTGAAGCCGGCTCCGAATGGAGCCGGCGGTGTTGCAGGTGTGCGACGGGTGCAGTAGCATCCGTCGCGCTTTTCACTGTCTGCTAGGCAGACAGTGAAAAGCAGGCTGGGGCCCTGTTAGGGGGCCCCTGCACTGCCCATGCCATTGGCATGGGCAGTGCAGGGGACCCCAGGGGCCCCAGGACACCCGTTCCCGCCATCCTGTTCCTGGCGGTAAAAACCGCCAGAAACAGGGTGGTGGGAAGGGGGTCAGAATCCCCATGGCGGCGCTGCTTGCAGCGCCGCCATGGCGGATTTGGGCAACCGGGGGAAATCCGGCGGGAAACCGCCGGACCCGGTTTTCTGACCGCGGCTTTACCGCCGCGGTCAGAATGGCCCAGGAAGCACCGCCAGCCTGTTGGCTGTGCTTCCGTCATCCGCGACCCTGGCAATTTTTACCGCCAGGGTCGGAATGACCCCCATAGAGTCTATTGGGTAGATGGACTCCTTTACACTGAGGCAAGAGATCCCAAACCTGGTGCCACTAGGAGAGTGGTAGTGCCTCAGGAGTTTAGAGAGTTCATTCTGACCTTAGCTCATGATATTCCTCTTGCTGGGCATTTGGGACAGACCAAGACGTGGGAGAGATTAGTCAACCACTTCTATTGGCCCAACATGTCCCAGAAGGTCAAGGAGTTTTGTATCTCCTGTGCCACCTGTCAAGCCAGTGGTAAGACAGGTGGACACCCAAAGGCCTCCCTCATTCAACTTCCAGTGGTGGGGGTCCCCTTTGAAAGAGTGGGTGTGGACATAGTGGGTCCACTTGAACCTCCCACAGCCTCAGGGAACCAATACATACTAGTAGTGGTGGATCATGCTACTAGATACCCTGAAGCAATTCCCCTTAGGTCGACTACTGCCCCTGCAGTAGCCAAAGCACTCATTGGAGTTTTTACCAGAGTGGGATTTCCTAAGGAGGTGGTGTCTGACAGAGGTACCAACTTCATGTCAGCATACCTGAAACACATGTGGAATGAGTGTGGGGTGACTTACAAATTCACCACAACATACCATCCACAAACCAATGGTCTTGTTGAAAGATTTAACAAGACATTGAAAGGCATGGTCATGGGGCTCCCTGAAAAACTCAAAAGGAGATGGGATGTCCTCTTGCCATGTCTGCTTTTCGCCTACAGAGAGGTGCCTCAGAAGGGAGTAGGGTTTTCCCCCTTTGAACTTCTGTTTGGCCATCCTGTAAGGGGACCACTAGCTCTTGTAAAAGAAGGTTGGGAGAGACGTCTTCATGAGCCTAAACAAGATATAGTGGACTATGTACTAGGCCTACGTTCAAGGATGGCAGAGTATATGGAAAAGGCAAGCAAAAACCTTGAGGCCAGCCAACAACTCCAGAAGTTTTGGCATGACCAAAAGGCTGCTATGGTTGAGTTTCAGCCAGGGCAGAAAGTCTGGGTTCTGGAGCCTGTGGCTCCCAGGGCACTTCAGGACAGATGGAGTGGCCCTTACCCAGTGCTAGAAAGGAAGAGTCAGGTCACCTACCTGGTAGACCTAGGAACTAGCAGGACCCCCAAAAGGGTGATCCATGTGAACTGCCTCAAACTCTTCCATGACAGGGCAGATGTGAATCTGTTGATGGTAACAGATGAGGACCAGGAAGCTGAGAGTGAACCTCTCCCTGATCTCCTCTCCACAGACCCTAAAGATGGTTCAGTAGATGGAGTGATCTATTCAGACACCTTCTCTGGCCAACAGCAATCTGACTGTAGGAAGGTCCTGCAACAGTTTGCTGAGCTCTTTTCCCTAACCCCTGGTTAGACACACCTGTGTACCCATGATGTGGGCACAGGAGACAGCATGCCTGTCAAAAACAAAATTTTCAGACAGTCTGACCAAGTTAAGGAAAGCATCAAAGTGGAAGTCCACAAGATGCTGGAATTGGTAGTCATTGAGAACTCTGAAAGCCCCTGGGCTAGCCTAGTGGTCTTAGTCCCCAAAACTCACACCAAGGATGGAAAGAGAGAGATGAGGTTTTGTGTGGACTACAGAGGACTTAATTCTGTCACCAAGACAGATGCCCATCCCATTCCAAGGGCAGATGAATTGATAGACAAACTAGGTGCTGCCAAATACTTAAGTACCTTTGACTTGACAGCAGGGTACTGGCAAATGAAAATGGCACCAGGAGCAAAAGAAAAGATAGCATTCTCCACACCTGATGGGCATTATCAGTTTACTGTTATGCCCTTTGGTTTAAAGAATGCCCCTGCCACCTTCCAAAGGTTGGTGAATCAAGTCCTTGCTGGCTTGGAGTCCTTTAGTGCAGCTTATCTTGACGATATTGCTGTCTTTAGCTCCAGCTGGCAGGATCACCTGGTCCACCTGAAGAAGGTTTTGAAGGCTCTGCAAGCAGCAGGCCTCTCTATCAAGGCATCCAAATGCCAGATAGGGCAGGGAACTGTGGTTTACTTGGGACACCTTGTAGGTGGAGGCCAAGTTCAGCCACTCCAGCCTAAGATCCAGACTATTCTGGACTGGGCAGCTCCAAAAACCCAGACTCAAATCAGGGCATTCCTTGGCTTGACTGGGTACTACAGGAGGTTTGTGAAGGGATATGGATCTATAGTGACACCCCTCACAGAACTTACCTCCAAGAAAATGCCCAAGAAGGTAAACTGGACTGTAGAATGCCAACAGGCCTTTGACACCCTGAAACAAGCAATGTGCACAGCACCAGTTCTCAAAGCTCCAGATTACTCCAAGCAGTTAATTGTGCAGACTGATGCCTCTGAACATGGGATAGGGGCAGTTTTGTCCCAAACAAATGATGATGGCCTTGACCAGCCTGTTGCTTTAATTAGCAGGAGGTTACTCCCCAGGGAGCAGCGTTGGAGTGCCATTGAGAGGGAGGCCTTTGCTGTGGTTTGGTCCCTGAAGAAGCTGAGACCATATCTCTTTGGTACTCACTTTGTAGTTCAGACTGACCACAGACCTCTCAGATGGCTAATGCAAATGAAAGGTGTTTGAAAATGGGTTATTGGTAAGGGCAGGTAGGTACCTATGCTTAGCAATAGGCCACTAACCTCCACTAAGGTCTGGTTAGGTCTCAGTAAATTAACCCCAGCTCAACCCTTGGTAGCTTGGCAACGAGCGTCAAGGCTTAACTTAGGAGACAGAGTGTAAAGCATTCAAATATCACAAACAGTATTTAAATAAAACACAGGAAACAGTTTAAAAATCCAAAACTAATTTATGAAAATAGATTATATTTTTATCTTTAAAATGACACCAAAACGAATAAAATCGGATAAGGGGAACCGGAGATATGAATTTTTAAAGATTTTTTTTTTTTTTAGCACCTAGAAACAAAACGCGCCAATCGGGTCATCTGGTTGCACCTCGACCGGGGCAAAGTCAAAGTTTCAGGCCGACCGCGATAGAGCCCTGCTCGGCTACAGGCTGCGGGAGGCCTTGGTTAAAAGTTAATCTTCAGCTGGACGAACCTGCCAGTCCAATCCGACCTCCTGGAGCCCTTCTCCGGATATGCGATGCTGGAATCCTCGGTGGAGATTTTTACCTTCGGACTTAGTAGTTTTTTCAAGGTGAAAATCCTTCAACCGGGGTAAACCTGGATCTTGATCCGATGTCCATGGAGCCCTTCTCGGATACGCTGGCTGGGAGGTCCCAGTCAACTTTTTACCTTCGGACTTAGGGGGTCATTCTGACCCCGGCGGGAGGGAACCGCCAGAATACCGCTGCGCGGTCAAAAGACCGCCGCGGGTATTCTGGGTTTCCCACTGGGCTGGCGGGCGACTGCCAAAAGTCCGCCCGCCAGCCCAGTGGGAAACACCCCTCCATGAGGATGCCGGCTCCGAATGGACCCGGCGGAGTGGAGGATGTGCGACGGGTGCAGTAGCACTCGTCGCGAATTTCAGTGTCTGCTAAGCAGACACTTAAATTCAGGGTGGGGCCCTCTTACGGGGGCCCCACGACACCCCATACCGCCATCCTGTTCCTGGCGGGCGAAGCGGTATGGGGGTCAGTTGCCGCGGCGGGTCGGTCCCTCTATGGAGCTTTTTTTCAAAAGTTGTCCAAACTTCTCCAAACTTCTGGGGCTTCTCCCAGATGTCCCTTTAAGGTTTTTTTTGGGGTCCACAGCTCACCCCAAGGGTCCAGAAGTTCTGAGATGGTCCTTGGGGGGTGCAGACTACAACTCCCAGAATGCACCTGGCTCAAACTCCTTTTTGGCCACTGGACAGTGGTCAGCTGGTCGCTTTCTTCAGGAGTTGGTGCAGGGGACTCTGGATAGCAATTTTTCACCTGTAGCAAACAGGGAGTCCCTCCTTGAACCAGTTGAAGCCAGGCAAAGTCCTTCATGTGGTGAAGCCCAAGTGTGCAGCTGGTGCAGTCCTTCTGAGTGCAGGTTCCAGGTGCAGGCCAGGGGTCCAGCAGGGCAGTCCTTCTTCTTCTGTTGTTCTTCCTTGTTGGATGTGGTAGGGAACTGAGGTGTGGGTGCAGGTATGCCAGTTTTATCCTTCCTCCTGGATGAAAAGCAGGGGGGTCCTGGTTCTCCAATCAGGTGCAGGGTCCTTCCCCCTGTGATGACCACTTCCTGGGAAGTGTGGCAAAAATCAATCCCAGGAGGCAACATTCTCTAAAAATCCATCATGGCTGAATCTGATTTTTGGAGGTTACATCTGGCTGAGCCTACCCACTGGTGTGGCTAAAAATCATAAACACACCCCTCTCCTGCCCGCTCCTAATCTAATCAAGGGGGCACCTAGTTGTCTGGGGTTGCAGGATGTGGGGGTGTTGCTGGTTGTTCCAAATGTCCTTCTCTGCCTTTGAAGACCAGTTTGGCAGCCCTCCCCCTTCCTGCCTCACCATCTGCTGAGGGGAGATTCCCTCCCACAGGCACATTCCTTTTTGTGAAGCCAGGCCACTTCACACCTCATCAAGGCAGCTTGGCCAAGCTCCTAGAGCTGGCCAATCAGAGCATAGCAGCAAAAACAATGCAGGGCTGAAATTGGCAACTTTTCAGGTAAAGTTTAAAACGCTTTACCTGAACAAGTTATATTAAATCCCACAACTGGAAGTTGTGGGATTTATTACAACGATTAATTTGATACCAAACTCTTGGTATGCATCATTTAAGGAGACTTTAAAAATTAAAATAAAGTCTCCCCATTCTAGCCTATGAAGGCCATTTACAACCATGAGGGAAAAACGAATTTGGCTGTTTTTACCTCACCAGGGCTTATAAAACTATTTTTATAAAGTCCCTGCTTATAGTTACATGGCACCCAGCCCTAGGGGCACATAGGGCACACCTTAGGGGTGACTTATATGTAAAAATAAGGTAGTTTAAGACTTTGGAACTACTTTTAATTCCAAAGTCAAATTTGCATATAACTTTAATTCAAAAGCAGCCAGCAAGGCAGGCCTGCCTTTAAAATGACACTGGGCACCTCAGCAGTGCACCTATGGGTGCACCACCTATGCTGTGGTCCCTAAACCTACATGCCCCACCATATACTAGGGACTTATAGGTAGGTTAACTTAGACAATTATGATTAGCCTAATTTGCATATCCATTTTACACAGAGCACAGGCCCTGGGACTGGTTAGCAGTACCCAGGGCACCATCAGAGTCAGGAAAACACCAGCAAAAAGTGGAACATGGGGGCAAAAAGTTAGGGGGCCTCTGCAATCAGCCCTGTTTTCTCACAAAAGGTGAAAATCCAAAACTGTTGAGGTGGTCCATCTCCCTAAAGGGAATGGACTTTATAGTGGAACACAGACCTGGGACTGCCCATGCCAATGCAGATGGCCTTTCCAGGTTCTTCCACTTAGAAAATGAATACTCTCTTGGGAAAGGTTAGTCTCATCCTCTTTCGTTTGGGGGGGGGATTGTGTAAGGAAATGCCTCCTTGGCATGGTTACCCCCTGACTTTTTGCCTTTGCTGATGCCAAGTTATGATTTGAAAGTGTGCTGAGGCCTGCTAGTCAGGCCCCTGCACCAGTGTTCTTTCCCTAACCTGTACTTTTGATTCCACAATTGGCCCACCCTGGCATCCAGGTAAGTCCCTTGTAACTGGTACCCCTGGTACCAAGGGCCCTGATGCCAGGGAAGGTCTCTAAGGGCTGCAGCATATCTTATGCCACCCTGGGGACCCCTCACTTTGCACAGACACACTGCTTGCCAGCTTGTGTGTGCTAGTGGGGATAAAAAGACTCAGTCGACATGGCACTCCCCTCAGGGTGCCATGCCAACCTCACACTGCCTATAGGTATAGATAAGTCACCCCTCTAGCAGGCCTTACAGCCCTAAGGCAGGGTGCACTATACCATAGGTGAGGGCATAAGTGCATGCGCACTATGCCCCTACAGTGTCTAAGCAAAACCTTAGACATTGTAAGTGCAGGGTAGCCATAAGAGTATATGGTATGGGAATCTGTCATGCACAAACTCCACAGCACCATAATGGCTACACTGAAAACTGTGAAGTTTGGTATCAAACTTCTCAGCACAATAAATGCACACTGATGCCAGTGTACATTTCATTGTAGCATACACCCCAGAGGGCAACTTAGAGGTGCCCCCTGAAACCTTAACCGACTACCAGTGTAGGCTGACTAGTTTCAGCAGCCTGCCACACACCAGACATGTTGCTGGCCACATGGGGAGAGTGCCTTTGTCACTCTGTGGCTAGTAACAAAGCCTGTACTGGGTGGAGGTGCTTCTCACCTCCCCCTGCAGGAACTGTAACACCTGGCGGTGAGCCTCAAAGGCTCACCCCCTTTGTTACAGCACCCCAGGGCACTCCAGCTAGTGGAGTTGCCCGCCCCCTCCGGCCACGGCCCCACTTTGGCGGCAAGGCCGGAGGAGATAATGAGAAAAACAAGGAGGAGTCACTGGCCAGTCAGGACAGCCCCTAAGGTGTCCTGAGCTGAGGTGACTCTGACTTTTAGAAATCTTCCATCTTGCAGATGGAGGATTCCCCCAATAGGATTAGGGATGTGCCCCCCTCCCCTCAGGGAGGAGGCACAAAGAGGGTGTAGCCACCCTCAGGGCTAGTAGCCATTGGCTACTAACCCCACAGACCTAAACACACCCCTAAATCGAGTATTTAGGGGGCCCCAGAACACAGCAAGATAGATTCCTGCAACCTAAGAAGAAGAAGGACTGCTGAGCTGAAAACCTGCAGAGAAGACGGAGACACCAACTGCTTTGGCCCCAGCTCTACCTACCTGTCTCCCCACTTCTAAAGACACTGCTCCAGCGACGCGTTCCACAGGGTCCAGCGACCTCTGAAGCCTCAGAGGACTACCCTGCATCTAGAAGGACCAAGAACTCCAGAGGACAGCGGCTCTGCCCCACAAAGACTGCAACTTTGCAACAAAGAAGCAACTTTGAAACAACACACGTTTTCCGCCGGAAGCGTGCGACTTTGCACTCTGCATCCGACGCCCCCGGCTCGACTTGTGGAGAACAAACACCACAGGGAGGACTCCCCGGTGACTACGAGACCGTGAGTAGCCAGAGTTGACCCCCCTGTGCCCCCACAGCGACGCCTGCAGAGGGAATTCCGAGGCTCCCCTGACCGCGACTGCCTGCTTCAAAGACCCAACGCCTGGTAAAGACACTCCCAGGACCTGAAGGATCCGACCTCCAGTGCAGGAGCGACCCCCAGGTGGCCCTCTCCCTTGCCCAGGTGGTGGCTACCCCGAGGAGCCCCCCTCCCTTGCCTGCCTGCATCGCTGATGAGACCCCTTGGTCTCCCATTGAAACCTATTGCGAACCCGACGCCTGTTTGCACACTGCACCCGGCCGCCCCGTGCCGCTGAGGGTGTACTTTTTGTGCTGACTTGTGTCCCCCCCCCCGGTGCCCTACAAAACCCCCCTGGTCTGCCCTCCGAAGACGCGAGTACTTACCTGCTGGCAGACTGGAACCGGGGCACCCACTTCTCCATTGAAGCCTATGCGTTTTGGGCACCACTTTGACCTCTGCACCTGATGGGCCCTGAGCTGCTGGTGTTGTAACTTTGGGGTTGCCCTGAACCCCCAACGGTGGGCTACCTTGGACCCAACTTTGAACCCTGTAGGTGGTTTACTTACCTGCAAAACTAACAAACACTTACCTCCCCCAGGAACTGTTGAAAATTGCACTGTGTCCAGTTTTAAAATAGCTTATTGCCATTTGTGTGAAAACTGTATATGCTATTTTGCTAATTCAAAGTTCCTAAAGTTCCTAAGTGAAATACCTTTCATTTAAAGTATTGTTTGTAAATCTTGAACCTGTGGTTCTTAAAATAAACTAAGAAAATATATTTTTCTATACAAAAACCTATTGGCCTGAAATTGTCTTTGAGTGTGTGTTCCTCATTTATTGCCTGTGTGTGTACAACAAATGCTTAACACTACCCTCTGATAAGCCTTCTGCTCGACCACACTACCACAAAATAGAGCATTAGAATTATCTCTTTTTGCCACTATCTTACCTCTAAGGGGAACCCTTGGACTCTGTGCATGCTATTTCTTACTTTGAAATAGTACATACAGAGCCAACTTCCTACATGGACCCACAACACAGTACCTAAGAATCATTTCCCTAACTTTGTGTATTGCTGTTTGAAATGTAACTAATGTGAAACAGTTATAAAATACAAAATGGCCGTGCAATTATAGAGTGTGGGTTTTGGATTCGGGCACAGTGAAGTGACACATTTGTGAGTAATGGAAATCATCAGATATAGTAAGGGACTGTGGCATTAGCCTGCTTCCTACTTCATGGCCTCACCTACTACCCTCCTTCTTTTTGTTTGTCCAGGTTGTGGATCATTAAGCCAGCGCTGTGGTCATTTATTAAATTGACTCAACCTAATTCTAGGAACAAATAATATTGTATTTACCAACTGAATTCAGTAAAAAATGAACACAGATCTGAGAAAAACAATGCTTTATTGTTCTCTATTTGAATAGTATGCGTGTTGAACTGGTGAGAGTGGGCCACCATCGTCAGTTCAGCAAAATCACACTGTGGGAGCAGCGAATTACTTATTGTTTCTACGTGTATGGGTGGCTTGATCCGGACTAAGGACCCTGCACCTCAACAGTGTACAGGCCACATGTACTAAACCAAGTCTGACATCCTTGCATAATCCCAACTGCTTTACCCCTAGGAGGAACTCTCTCAATTCTATCTGCCTCCGGGCCTTATGCCCGTGAGCTTCACTGCTAACATGGATGTTGCAAGCCTGTACAAGCTCCTACCTACTCTGGTCTGACGAGAGGATCTCTGCTAGTCGAGCTGAAAAGTCCCAAATCGTTAGTACAATGCCGCGAGAAATTGAAAACTCATTTGTTTAAACTTCATCCCAACTCTCAAAGGTTGAACACCCTGCTTGGTTATTCTTTATATACACCTCTTCTATTTCTCGTCACCCCTTTAAGGACTTTAATTTATATCCCAGGCTCTCACTCTGATGAAGTTTAAGTTCACTTCATTTCTCTTCTCCAGTCTTTCACTTTTCTGCATTTTGTTGCATTTAGCATTAGGTAACTCTTTCAGGGTGAAACCAAGATGCGCCTCCTTTCATGCACTCTCTTCTTCTGATCCTACAAGATGAACCTTGATCTTTGCCAACCTCACAGTCTCTTTTTGTTATCGCTTCAAGCCCTTTTGCCAACCTCTCGTTTTCTGTAGCTCTGTTCTTGTATCACCTATTGTCAGCTCGAGTCTATCTCAGTCTGTTATGATATGTTTAGTATTTAATTTGTAATAAAATGTGCTCTTTCCACTGGCCTAGTACGCAATAAAAGAATGATAAACACATGAAATAAATAAAGCATTCCAATTGTGGGTGATGCTTATGTTGCAGGGAATGAGATGTCATGCAGTAGGCAACATAAATGAATTTACCGTAATAGATACACGTTAAAAGAAATATCATGTTACTCTTTCAGTAGTAGATATACATCAAGAATGGACCGGCCCCTGCAAAGCAGTGCAAAACATTCTTCGGAAATTGAAAGCCGACCTTGGTGATGAAGTTTTGCGTTTGTCTGCAGTAAGTATAAATTGCCTCAAGGCTATACTGATAAGTATGACAGATCCAATCAGGGTGTTCGTCAATAGATTCATTATCGTGTCAAATGGTTATTTTTCTTTTGAGTAAATAGGAATGAACGCTATTTTATTTAGCAAATGTTTTTAATCCACATATCATTTTTGACCTCTACTTACCTCTTCTGTCTAACTTATCGTTCTTTTGTAATCTTTACGATTTTGTTCTCTACATGGGATAATATTCAAAGCCATATATTATGTTAAGTGGATTACTGTGTGAGAGTCATGGAAATAAATTAATCTTTGCAGTTCGATGATTTAAGCTATTGCTTTGTTTGTGTGGTTTGAAAACTGTTTGACCCGACCTAAGACACGTACACAATCAGGCCTGATGTGACTTTGGCACACAGGTTATTTCATCACAACGTGTAGGATATCCCGTCTGTCTTATTGCAAATGCAGTGTATCCACCGACACTTGTAATAAGGTGGATGGAATATCCATCACATTGTGATGGAGTAACCCGTCCACCAAACTCTAAATCAGGCCCTAAGGCCTTTATGTATCAAAGCATTTATCCATGGACAAGAGTTGGGAAAAACCCTGTGGTACATCAAGCCTTAACTAAAGTGTTGGCAGATCCAGTTTCACAGTGCAAGCCCTAAGGAAGTGGAATTTTCTGCTTTGTCCCCTAAGAGAAAAGTCAAACCTGCTGAAAACCCGGAAGAAGTAGAGAGATGCTTAAAATCAACCTTTTGTCTCATTTCTTTCAGTCACTCACTTATAGCTCTTACATCCCTGCACTGCCGTTTTTGTGCTTTATTATTTCATTTCCATAACAACAGTGGCAGCTGGTGACATTTGAAACTGGTGGGGCGTAAAAGTTTGGGAATGCGTGCCCTGTGTGGAGCGAGTGAGCCTGACCGTCAAAAAGAGGGTTCGGAGGTGGCTGGAGGTTCTCCCCCTGGGAACATTTTTTTTAAAAAGTGGGCAAATGGTGCATTTACCAGCAAAATTGAGAAAGCAAGCAAGTTAATAAAGCAATTGTGAAAGTGTAGTTATGCCATCAATAAAGAGATTTCATATGATAATGACACAGGTAGCTGCTTATTCAGTATAACCAGAGAACCTCATAAAAGAATGAGATAATAATGCAGTGATTCTATGAATTAATCATCACTTAGGCCTGTGAAAGGGGCAGTGGTTTTTAAGTTGTCTCTATAATGCCCACTCTGCTTATTCTACTTTAGACATATGCACCCTTTTCTCTCCACATCTCATCCATAAGCATGTCTTATCATCTTCAGCAGCCCCCTTTCACTGAATCCTGAATGCACCTTATTGCATATCCTTCTTTTTGACAATCCACAAACACACAACCTACCGACTCGCCTATAAGCACTGCATTTCCATATACTTTTGCCTTCTCAGTATTTTGGCAACTGTGTACCTCCTTCACACACATTTGCATAGAATCACACTTGTAACTGGAATAAGTGACCATTGCTCTGTTTGTTCAGCAGAGAGGCTGGGAATAGGAGGACCAAGTATTCTGAACACCATTTTGACCCACTGAGATGCACTTTGAGAAATCTGCACTGCTTGCAGCCTTTGCTCCAGAGCTCTGAATGGTGGCCAGTTAAAAACACCTGAAGACGACTCAGTTCAAAGTATACACTGTACAAAAGATATAAGCTACTCAAAAAATACAGAAATACAACATCCTGTAAATAGTGAGCACTCTGGAGAAATGGAAGATTAAGTAAAACATGTGAGATATAAACAGGAACTAAATCAGTGACATTATTAGTAACTTTTGATCCGTTTGCAGATCATGGTGCAAAAGGGGCAAATCTATAAATGTCATGAAAACGCTGCAGCAGCAAAACCATATAATACCAGTGGCTCTGCCTGCCACTAAATGCATACAAGGGACAGGCTCAATCTATGGTCCCATCAGCAAAGCTTTGAATCTCAGACACCCAGTTACAAACGGAAGAGTAAATCTTGCCTAGAGTGTACTGCGTCAGAGCCAGAGGCTGGAAAGCATATAGGAGCCAGACAAAATAAAATTATGGAATTCAGGTAGAGCCATAAACTAAACTTCTTTCATGCAGATGGAAATGAAACTTAAGTTCTCACATATACTTAGGAAAATAGAAGCTAATTAGTGAGCTGAAAGTAGCACTGCTGAAAAGTAAAACATGGCACAGGGGCAAATGTAATCCGAGGAACACTTTAAACGTGCTACCCTCAATTTGTTGTGACTAATTAAAACTAATGTTTAATAAATGAATAAAGGAGCTCAGTAAATGAAATTGGTCGCAATATTTGTCTTATAACTCACAGCCCTGTCTAGAAATCTTACAAACTATTATCCCTGGCATACACAGATGTTTCCTCGTTGAAAGGAGATCAGTGGGTTGCACTCCAGGAATTTATCTGAAGTGGCAGACTTTCTGAGAAACAACTTTAAAAGATACTATTATCGCCATTTGCATGTTCTGTCTAAAATATGTAGTTACAGAAAATGTGTTTCCGTTTTGTTAAATAAAAAGCCAGGTGATACCTTTTAGGAATGGAGATAGCTGCCATCAGGGGTGAGGCGTGCCACATGTTCCTCCTTCAAGCTTCTCAACTAAAGTGCAACAAAAATGCAACAGATTGCTTACAGCTCTTAAGAGCAGGTGCATTAATCGACTGATATGTTTCATGAACTTTCAAAACTAGGACCTCCACATTTCCCACGTATGGCAGCAGGCAAAACGCCATGGATTTAAGTATTAACTTAATTCTTAGACTACCTCAAACAATCACTATCAGTCCATCTCAGAGAAGAACACCCGTGACTCGTCACACTTCATCCTAGCGTGTCACGTGCATTGTGACCAGCAGCTCTGCCCTCCAGTTCCTGCCCCACCCCTGCAGCCCCTGAGCCAATCGAGACACTGCTCCCTTGCTATAAACAACATGAGTGCAGTGTGAGCACTGGCTCAGTCAGGGCCTGCCAATGTTCCTTTGGAGACTTGGAGGCTCTGACAGCAAGTCCTGCGCACTCTTATCAGTACAGATAGGCTAGGGTTGAAATGCGCATGTCATGGTGGGCTAAGCAAGGCACATGTCCAACACGACATGTACATGTACACTTCACCCCCAGGAGGCCCATCTCAACCTGGTGTTTCTCAACAATTCATGCTCCAGCCCCCACCCACATTTAACTCCGCCCACCACCTTCACTCTCCCAGCAAAACTGCAAACTTCACTCTGATCCGCTGCGCAGTGCAGCTAATAAAAATGGAATACTTCAAAAGTAATCATTTAATATGGGGCATAAAAAAAAAAATAGAGGGGCAATGCCCCCGGTGTCCCAATAAAGAAACCGCCACTGCATAACTAACTTCTCAGCCCTCCCCACTTTTACATTCTTATCGCTCTGGCCTACCAGAGGTATACCAATTTGATGAGTCTTTGAACATTTTAAAATCAAATTAAATGAGCTCAACAACACACTATTTAACATAAATATTTCACCCTTAACCATGCCAGTTTCTTATAATAATTTTACCAAGGCACATATAGAGTACATAGGGCCATATGTACGAACACATTTTCCCATAGACACAGAATGGGTAAAACCCTTTGCTACATCTGGCCCATAGTTCTCTGTAATGTATAGCTACTGCACCAACAGGATTAGCTGCATACAGCATTCAAGGAATTACTCTACATCGACTATTAATACTACCTGTTGAACATGACAACAAACTTAAATACCAAAAAATATCTGGTGACACTAGTCATGAGGGGGCAAGAGTATTGAAAAAACTGAAGCTTCTAATCATTGATGAAGTCAGCATGGTATTGAACATAATGCTTACCTACATACACTTAAACATGCAGCAGATGTTAAGAACAAACTATTATGTACTCTTTGGAGGAAAGCATTTAATTGTGTTTGTTGTCTTACTCCAAGTTACCCCTGTAAAAGGACAACCTGTTTTCAAAACACGTTTGCATAATAAAACAATAAATTCTCTGGGAAGTATTGGCAACATGAATATTTTGTTAAACTTTGAATACAAAGAATTAGTGAAAAACATGCATGAGGCATGTGATATGGAACATGGAGATATACTGAAAGACATAAGAGTGGGAGTGCTCACAAAAGACATGAAACATGCTTTGAAAAGCTGCCTTATCAATAATCTGTTTCCATCTAATATTACAGCAGCAGAACTAATGTTCATGTTAATTAAAGAAAATAAATCTATAGTTTGTTTAATGCAAACATTTCAAGAGTGCTTCAAATTTATTGAAAAATTACTACAACTGGAGAAAGAAGATATTTTGGAAATCACAGCTATTGATACAATGGAATATCAGGGAATCAGAAACTGCAAGCACTATTGGATTGTTTGGAGAAATCTGTATCCAAGACAGCATGATTAGAAAAGGGTTTACATATCTGCAAAAATTGTTGAGTTATTTTGCGACATAATTTAAAATGTTGAGGAAGGCTTAGTAAACGGTGCAAGGGGTAAAGTTATTGATTTCATTCATTTTCCAAATAGAGAAGAGGTAGAATATTTGGCATCGACAGATGATGTGAAGAATGTTGGCCGATGTATTGTATGTTTTTACTTATAAAAAACGTATATATCAGGCAGCAACAGTTCCCCCTCTTATGGTACATGTTGTAACTATCTATAAATCTGAAGGTTTAAGTGTACATGCAGCTTTTGTTAATGTTGGAAATTCTGTATTCATAGAAGGAATGTCATATGTAGCATTGTTGTGAAATAAAACATTGTCCAGTTTGTTTTTTATTGACTTTGATGAGAAGAACGTTAGTGCTAATGCAAGTTGTGTAAGAGAATACAATTGGTTAAGAAATCTGTACGCTCCACAGTTAGGTCAGTACCCTATTTATGAGAAGTGGATAATCTTTCCAAACTGAAGGTTACAAAACAGTCTACAGGTCTTCAAGAAAAAAATGCACAGAAGGACAACACAGATGGTGCCAAGAAGAGAAATTGGAAAATGCTGGATACATGTAGAAGATCAATAATGTTTACTCTTAACACTCAACACGACACACAAGAATTTATTATGTCATCCTTGGAGTCTTAGAAAAAAGTTACAAATGGAACCATGACTGTGAAGATTCTTCTTTCACATCTAGCACTGTAATTAATTCTGAACAATTTCTCTACTTAACACTACCATGTTCTGAAACTGAAATTGTACAGAAATGCTAGCCAGAATATGACCTGTCCAAACTTCAGTTCATATATTATGTCTACATAGTTTTTACTGAGAACTGGAAAATACATTATAGTAATGCTACAACAATGCAGAGCGGATGGTTCCAAATTTGAAACTCAAATTACAGCTTCAAAGCTGGACAAATATTACTTTTATGAAGAACATTTACTGCTTTGGCTACCATCTTTCATGAAGGAGTTGATACAACTTCTGTACACTACAGTGTCTATTTAAGGAGTGAAACTGGATGGGCAAAATGCAATGATATCAACCTAAAATACACCCCAAAACTTCCATTCAAACTACCACACTTTTCTTTCTTCAACCGAAGTTCAAAGGAGTATTTCTGGTTAAAAAAGTGGCTTACGGTGTTCCCTCTTTTTTAGACATTATTCAGCCTACTAAGGATAATGTTTTACAAAAACATCTTCAAAAATCAATACTTTTTAATGCTCCAGAAGGGAGTTAATACAACAATTCAATAAAATATTCTCTAATTAAAATCTGAAACTGGATGGACATACTCCAATTACAGCAGCCTTAAGTTTAAACCAAAAAAATGCCTTCAAAACTAAAAAGAATGTCTCCTTTTGTTTCTCCAACCAACCTTCTACATTCTAATTGTGGGAAAAATGTAGTGGGATTTTGTTTACATGGATCATGAACAGTTTAAGCATAATTTGGCCTACCAAGGATAATGTTTTCCAAAGGATCCTTATAATTCAATAGTGCTTTACATTTATTTCCGATATTGTACTAGATGTAATCATATAGGGACAGTGTGAAAAATATGATTGTTTAGATTACTATTGTAACTCTAGAGAAAGCCATTAATTCATGAATTTAGTGATTGCAATGCATGGTATCACTTATTTGTATTGATCTACTTGGAAGCTTTGTTTTTTTTAAATAATCCATTGATTGTTTTTTCCCCACTGTTTGAAGATAATGCGTTATCCAAACAATTGTTTACAATGAAGAAGTATAAAAACTGTAAGCAGTAAAAAAGTGAAAATTATATTCTTACTACATTGTCATACAGTCCTGCAGTCTAAGCAATGACTATTCATATGTTTGTGTTACTTTGAAGATCAAATATTACCATATATTTATCTTCTTTTTCTTTTTCAATAGGGACTGCAGTTGAACGATGTTACATGTTTCAAAACACTTCTTCCTTCCTCAATAATAGACATATTGCTTGGAGGGTCTCAAGGCGCGGGGGTGCTACTGTTCAAAGATCCGGGTCTTGAGGCGCTTCCTGAAGGTCAGGACGTCCTGGGTCAGACTTCGGTTGACAGGGAGGGAGTTCCAGGTTTTGATGGCAAAGTGGGAGAAGGCTCTGCCGCCGGCTGTGGTATGGTGGACGCGGGGGACGGTGGTAAGGGCGAGGTTGGCAGAGCAGAGCTGACGTGTCGGGGTGTGGAAGTTGAGAGGCTCGTTGAGGTAGGCAGGTCCGGCGTCATGGAGAGCTTTGTGAGGGTGGGTTAGGAGTTTGAAGATGATCCTTTTGTTGACGGGGAGCCAGTGGAGGTCTCTGAGGTGAGCTGAGATGTGTTCGTGGTGAGGGAGGTAGAGGATGAGTCGTGCAGAGGCGTTCTGGATGCGCTGAAGTTTGCTCTGGAGCTTGGCCATTGTGGGCGTTGCCGTAGTAGAGTCTGCTGTTGACGAGGGCGTGGGCGACCGTTCTTCTGGGTTCAACGGGGAATCATCTGAAGGTCTTGCGAAGCATGCAAAGGGTGTTAAAACATGAGGATGAGATGGCGTTGACTTGCTGGGTCATAGTGAGCGATGAGTCCAGTATGAAGCCAAGGTTGCATGCATGGGTGGTGGGGGGAGGAAGATCATTGGCATATCAAGGTGCTTTGCTCTGGAATAACCTGCCTATCAATATAAGATCAAATTCACAAGAGACTTCTTTTAGGAAAGACCTGAAGACTTGGCTATTTAAAACCTAAACACTTTCACGAACATAAATAGTACATTTCCGCTATGGTAGCATAAGCGCTACGAGGCCTTCGGGCAGTTAGGCGCTATATAAACAATTATAACATAACATAACATGGGTGGTGGGGGTTGGGGCGGCTGACAGAATGGCAGGCCACCAGGAGTCGTCCCATGCTCATTTGTTGGAGTCGAAGATGATGATCTCGGTCTTCTCCGAGTTCAGTTTAAGGTGGCTTGCCTCCATCCAGTTGGCGATGGTGTAAAGTCCGGTGTGGAGGTTGGTCTTAGTGGTTGTGGGTTCCTTCGTGAGAGAGAGGATCAGCTGAGTGTCGTCCACGTAGGAGATGATGCTGAGGCTGTGGGATCGGACAATGTTCGCGAGCGGTGCCATTTAGACATTGAAGAGGGTGGGGCTGAGGGAGGACCCTTGGGGAACTCCGCAGATGGTCTTGGTGGCTTTTGACAGGAACGGGGGGAGGCAGGCTCTTTGGGTTCTGCCAGAGAGGAAGGATGTGAGCCAGTCCAGGGCTTTGTGGCGGATTCCAACGTCGTGGAGGCGTGTGCGAAGTGTGTGGTGACAGATGGTGTCGAAGGCTGCGGAGAGGTCGAGGAGGATCAGAGCAACGGTTTCCCCTTTTTCGAGCCTGCTCCTGATGTCGTCGGTGGCAGCGATAAGGGCAGTATCTGTGCTGTGGTTCTTGCGAAAGCCAGAACGGGAGAAGTCAAGCAGGCTGTTGTCCTCTAGGAAGTGAGATAGTTGGCTGTTGACTATCCTCTCGATGACCTTTGCAGGAAAGGGGAGTAGGGAGATCAGCTGGTAGTTTTTGAGGTCTTCGGGGTCGGCTTTGGGCTTTTTGAGCATGGCGTTGGGAGATATCCATGTAGAGTGTTTTCAGATGTAAACTGCTTTTGCCATACCTTTCCATTATTTTCTTCTGCCTATTTTCTACTTAAACTTTCAGTGTAATACCACCAATTTTTAGGCAGCCATACAACAACTTACTAAAGCATTCAAGGACCTGTTTACACAGACACACACACAAGCAATCACTTATCCATGCAGCCTCTCAGAGAAACAGTCACCGATAGAACCACTAACATACCTACTCTTTCACTCATACTGTAAATTGCAGCCTGCTCATTCACTGAAACAGCCACTTACATACCCATACCCTCACTCATAATCTACTCACATACCCTCTCAGCCACTGATATAGCCCTCACCCACTTACTCACAGATACACTCACTGTCACAACTCTCTCACCATACAGTTACTCACATACTCTCGAACATATACACCCACTTACACAGCCACTATCTCACCCATACAGCCACTCAGACTAGCACTCATTTGCCCATACAGTCACTCACACAAGTACTCACTCACCCATAGAGTCAGTCACACAGGCCCTTACTGTATCATAATTGCACTCAAACAACTTTTCACTCACCCATACAGCCACTCACACAAGCATTCACTCACCCATACAGGCACTCACACAACCACTCACTCTCCATTACTGTCACTCACACAGCAACTCACTTAACCAAACAGCTACTCATATAGGCACTGACTCACCCATGGAGCCACAAATCCACCTTCTTACTGACTTATACATAGACTAACACAGCCAGTCACTTACTCATACAGCTCATACAGCTATTCACACACCAACCCACTCACCCATACAGCCACCCACACTAGCACTCACTCATCCATACAGCCACTCATACTAGCACTAACTCAGCCATACAGTCACTCACACAAACACTCACTCTCCTATACAGGCACTCACACAACCATTCACTCACCAATACAGGCCCTCACACAACCACTCACTGTTCCATACAGCCACTCACTCAACCCAACAGCTACTCACACAGCCACGTACTCACCCATGTAGCCACTCATGTACCCTCTCACTCAGTCATACAAGCACTCACTCACTCACTCTCTTATACATCCATTCTCACACCCACTCAGTCACCCAGACAGCTACTCATACATGTCACTCAGCCATACAGCCACTCATCCACCCTCTCACTCAGTCATACAAACACTAACACATTCACTCACTCACTCACTCATAAAGCTATTCACACGCCAACACACTCAACCATACAGCCACTTATAATAGCATTCACTCACCCATACAGGCACTAACACTAGCACTCACTCAACCATAGAGCCACATATACAGGTACTCACTCTCCCATACAGGCACTCACACAACCATTCTCTCACCCAAACAGCCACTCACACAACCATTCTCTCACCCACACAGCCACTTATACAACCACTCACTGTCCCATACAGCCACTTACACAGCCACTCACTCACCCATACAACCACTAATGTACCCTCTCACTTAGTCATACAAGCACTAACATTCTCACTCACTCACCCATACAGTTATTCACATACCCAGTCACTCACCCATACAGCCATTCACACTAGTACTCAGACACCCCTAGAGCCAGTCACACTAGCACTCACTCGCCCCTACAGCCACCCATGCTAGCACTCACTCACCCAAAGAGCCACTCACACAGGCACTCACTCTCCCATACAGACACTCACACAACTATTCACTCACCCATACAGCTACTCACACAATCACTCAGTCTTCTATACACCCACTGACACAGCCAATCATTCACCCAAACAGTCACTCACACAGGCACTAACTCAGCCATACATCTACTCATGCAGCCTCTCATTCACTCATCTCACCCATACAGCCACTCACACAACCACTCACTGCCCCATTCAGCCACTTACACAGCCACTCACTCAACCAAACAGCCACTCACACAGGTACTAACTCACTCATACAGCCATGCATGTATCCGCTAACTCAGTCATACAAGCACTCACACACTCACTCATTAACTCATACAGCCATTAACACACCACTCACTCACCCATACACCTACAACAAAGCCACTCAGACATGCAGCCACTTATCCATCTTCTCGCTCAATCATACAAACACTCACAGTCACTCACTCACTCACTCACTCACTCATTCAGCCATTCATCCACCCACTCACTCGCCCATGCATTTATTCATACAACCAGTCACTTAGTCATACAGCTATTCATACACCCTTGCACTCACTTATACATGCACTCACTGAGTCACTCAGTCACTCATTCAGCCATTCACACACCCACTCACTCATCCATAGTTACTCATACAACTCTTCATACAGCCATAAAGCTATTCATGAACCATCTTACTCACATATACAAGCACTCACACAGTCACACATGTCTATAGCCATTTACACACCCACTCACTCACTCATGCAGTTCTCATGCACCCTCTCACTCAACCATACAACCCCTTACACAGGCACTAAGTGACCATACAACACGCATGCACTCACTTACTCATCCATACACAACTGATACACTCATTCACTCATGTGCAGATGCACTAATTCACTCACTCAGTCACTCATACACCACTCATGCACTTAATCACTCACCCATACATCAGTCAAGCACTCATTCACTCACTTGTACATCACTCATGCACTCCGTTACTTACTCATACAGCACTCACTCACTAAGTAAATCACCCAAACTCCACTCATACATTCACTCAAACATTCATATACCACTTATGTACTCATTCACTACCTGCAGACAGACTCATGAACACACTCAGTCAGCCACAGATCACTCATCCAGTCACTCAGTCACCCGTACACCACTCATGCACTCATTCACTTACCAATGCACCAGTCACACACTCAGTTACTCATCCATACACCAGGCATGTACTGTCAATTACACACGCACTACTGCTGCAGTCACTCACCCATGCAATATTCATGCACTCATTCACTCTCCTGTAGATGCACTAATGTACTCACTGAGTCACCCATACAACACTCATGCAGTCACTCACCCACCCATACCCCACTCATGCACTCAATCACTCACCGTACACTTATTTAGTCACCCATACACAGAGCCTTTCTTAAATATACACACACATACAGCTTCTGTTTTTTTAAACCATGAAAGTCAGTTCTGGGAAGAAGCTTTTTTTTAAATAATGTTAGAACTGTGTTTTCAATTTTTTTGCTTTTTTTTAACTTTATGTATTTTTTGTGAAATAAAATGGCAACGAGGGTAATACAAATTCTAACATCAAACGCAAAGACAGTACAAAAACTGCATGAAATTATAACAAAAACAAAGAGGTGTGTAGCCTTGCTGTATCCAAAATAACACCTACACACTGCTCACTAGCTGGGAGGGTGGGGTTACAGTCAAGACAACACGTTCCAACTCGACTTAACTCCGGTGACATTATATTGCCTCTGCTTCTCCACTTGCACTGACATTCTCTCTCCAGCCGCAGGTGGTGCAACCCTGGAGGTGCATGGTTGCTCTCCATCTCTCTCGTTCTGTGCTCTTCTAAGATGATTTTTATGATACACTTTTAAGTGGTAGAGCATGGAAGTTGTGCCACATGAATATTTTTTGCCACTTCCTCTCGATAGAGTTCTATTGCACAATGTGCACTTCACAAATGTTGCCACTGTTTTCGATTCACCTGATCGTATGATGAAAAAAGTCCATGCTATACTTTGTTTTTTAGCCAGTGGTTCCTCATCAGGAGAGTCTTCTGCTCCAGCTTGTAACGCCTGCTCCTCAGCCTCATGACGGAGTTCCTCCTCCTCCTCTCTTCTCCTTGATGCCATTTTATTTTACAAAAAAAATGACTTAAAAGTACAGGACACCTCCTAGAATGATCCTAACAGCAAATGAAACCTTCAAGAAGGAAGAAACACATGGGAACTTCCTTTGAAGGTTAATGAAAAGTGTCTCCTCCAATCACATCTCTTGGTTTCCAGGTCACATGATCGTCCTGAATGCTGACATCATCGTGAATACTGACTTTGTCACAAAAACAGAAATACACTTTAAAAGTCTTATATAATAAAATTATTTACAGAACTATATTTTCTTACCTTATATTGATAAACTGCTGATGTCAACTAGCATTTAAAATATGTTTATATATGTGTATCACACTTTAACAAAACATGCTATAGTCACGATTAACCACGCTGATTAACGGCATCACTGGAAAATGCATAACAGCATCATTGCATACAATGATGACGTGGTAAAAAATGGCCATTATATTTTAAAAAGTGTTTTGGTAGTATGCAATTGGTACTCTGCCTAGACATACTTACTTACCCCTGTACTTATAAGGTTAGGCTCATATGATAGAGGACAATGTCACAAAGGTCACTTAAATAAGTGATGTAGGAAAGTGTTTCTTCTGACATGGTTAGTCCCCCACTTTTTGCTTGATATATGATGTGGTTTCAAAAAAGCCCTGGGTCCCCGCAGGCTCTCAAGGCCAGATCTCTTTCCCAAAACTGTTGTGATGCATTGGCACAATTAGAAGCATGTTTAGCTGCCACTATAAGTCCCTGGTAAATGGTACTTAGGTACCCAGGGAACAGGGTACTAAGGATAGGACCCTGAGGGCAGCAGCACAGATTATGCCACCCTCAAGGACCCTGCCTCCAAGTGCACTCAACCCTGCCATTGCAGGCTGAGTGTCCTGGTGCAAACCTAAAATGCAAACATGACATTGCACACAGTCTGTGTGACCTGTCCACTACACACTGCATGCAATATAGGCAAGCCACCCCTCTGGCAGGCCTTGAAGCCCTAAGGGAGGGTACACTATAATGCATGTGTGGACATAGGTGCATGAGCAATATACCCCTACTGTGTCCTTGCCAAACTTGTGAAATAGTGAGTGTACAAAGCAGCCATTTCACATGCATGTGCTGGACACTGGTCAGTACGAAATTCACAGCTGCATGATGGCCACTCTGAACCCTGGGTTGTTTGGTATCAAACAACCCAGAACAACAAGTCTAAACTAGTACCAGCATTGGTATTATTGCAAAATGTACTTAGGAGCCACCTTAGAGGTGACCCCACTTGCAAATCTAACAAACCCTAGCATGGTTGCTGGCTGGGCACAACCAGCCTGCCACCACCAGACACAATTCTGGATCTCTGGAGGGGCTTGGCTCTCTGGGACCAGAAACCAAAGCCCTTCCTGATCAGAGATGTTACACCTCTTCCCCCAGGAATGTGCACTGCCCTGCCTGCAAGCTTCAAAGAGCTTGCAGCCCTTGAAACACAAACCCTAGCCCTGCTGCTAGCAGCAGATGGCTGCCCCCATTGCAAACCCCCACTTCTTGTGGGAGCATCAGTGGAGAAATGGACAAAGACTAGGAGGAATGACCAACCCCAACCTTCACCTCTCCCAAAGTGTTGCAGGTGAAGTGACCTCTCCATTTATTTGTTTTCCATCTTGCATGGTAGGAAAATAGCCTATCAGAGTTAGGGATGTGACCTCTCCCCACAGGAAGTGGTTACATAGTGGGTGCAGCCACCTTAAGGTAGGTGGCCCCTTGGCCACTACTAGGTATTCCCATAAATATGCAGTGAATACAGTATTTAGTGGGCACCCCTAGACCAGCAGTACAGATTCAATGGAAACAAGAAGGCCAGTGACAAAGAAGACCCAAGGTTCGAAAACAGAAATCCTGCTGCAAGAATAAAAAGGAGCCAAACCCTGCCTGCTGCACCCAGGACACGTCAATTGCCACAGAGGAGTTGACAGGACATCAGGCAGACCCTAAGAAACCCCAGAGGACCTCTAACCTTCTAAAAATTGCCAAGAGCCTCTCTCCAGAGTGAAGGAATCACTCCCTGCAACCAAGAAGCAGAAACCAGTGAAGTCAATTTCACTGACTGGCTTCTGACTGAGGAACCAGACACACTAGACAAATGAAATTCCACCTAATGGACTCGGGACAAACCCTGCACCTGTGCCAAGAACCTCTCTCCAGAGTGAAGGAATCACTCCCTGCAACCAAGAAGCAGAAACCAGTGAAGTCTATTTCACTGACTGGCTTCTGACTGAGGAACCAGACACACTAGCCAGATGAAATTCCACCTGATGGACTCAGGGGACAAACCCTGCAAGCGTGCCATGTTTGGTGGCACTGCAACCTCCAGTGGCTGAACCGTGCAACAGCCACGGGTACTGGACCCCCAACATCAGATACTCAGAACAAAAGTCCACTTCGTACTCTCCAAGGATCAGAAGCAAGCACCAGTCAAGGGACTTCAGGACACCCAAGAACAACCTCCCAGAGTGGCCCTGCTGACCTGCAATCCACCCTCCAAAAGACCTGCCCCTACTTCTAAAGGCTCCTTTGCGCACAGCTCTTGGCTCACCTATCTGGCCCTCGCATCAGAGAACCAGCTGTGCTCCACGGATCCCCAACCCCCTTTGCAAACTCTACACTTCAAGGGGACCCTCCAGACTCACCTTTAAGTCTGCCTGTGCAATGCATTTCCAAGTGGTCTCCCTCGCCTGTTCTGCACCAGCTCCAAGACTTTCAGCTGCTGCTCCTGCTCGAACTGGGAACCACCCAAACTTCTCCGGCTGGCCCAGAGGACATCTCGATGATCTCTACCTAAAACCAGAAGGTGACATTTGTGAAAGAATTGTCTGATTTTATATACATTTTTAAAGTTTTCTCCCATTGATTCCTATGGTGCGTAATTACCCACAAAAACACTATTTTTGCTAAACTTTGAAAAACCGTACCCTAAGAAGTACTTACCCAATTTTGATAATCTTGGTCTTAAAAAGTTTATAAAAATCTGAAATATTTTTGTGAATTGGTTTTGAGTTATTCTTTTGAGTGTGCGTCCACATTTATTTATATTGTGAGTACAACAACTGCATAACACTTTTCCAAGATTGGCCTAACTGCTTGACCTAGCCACCACAGAAATTAGAGCATTAGGTGGTTTAGTTTTTACCTCTATGACCCAATGTGGGGTTGCTCGGACTCTCTGCACAGTGCACATCGTTTTTGTATGCTATATAGAGAGCTAGCCTCCTACAGGTGATACATGAAATACTCTGAATAGTTTCAACAAAGTAGAAAAGTCCATGACTCAAGTTACTCCACTAGAGCAATACTATAACACCCACTCTCAGACTAATATGCCCAATGACAGACTCACTCATTCAGACAGTAAAACACTCATGCACTAATTCGCATACCCACTGAGAAACTCATGTGCTAATTCAAAGGCCCACTCACACACTCATGCACCAACTCACAGACCCACTCAGACACTGATGCACCCACTCACAGACCCTCTCAGACACTGTTGCACCCACTGACAGACCCACTCAGACACTCATGCACACACTCGCAGATCCACTCACACCCTCACGCACCCACTCACAGACCCACTCAGACATTCACATACCCACTCACAGACCCACTCAGGCACTGATGCACCCGCTCACAGACACACTTAGAGACTCATGCACCCACTAAGAGACCCAATCAGTCATGAACCCACTCACAAACCCACTCAGGCAGTCACACAGCCACTCACAGACACACTCAGACACTCATGCACCCACTCACAGATGCATTCAGAGACTCATGCACCCACTCAGACTCTGATGCACCCACTCACAGACCCACTCAAACACTGATGCACCCACTCACAGACCCACTTAGAGACTCATGCACCCACTAAGAGACCCAATCAGAGTCATGAACCCACTCACAAACCCACTCAGGCAGTCACACAGCCACTCACAGATACACTCAGACACTCATGCACCCACTCACAGATGTATTCAGAGACTCATGCACCCACTCAGACTCTGATGCACCCACTCACATACCTACTCAGAGAGTAATGCACCCACTCACAAACCCACTCAGACATTCACACAGGCACTCAAGGACCCCCCACACTCACACACCCACTCACCGACTCACTCAGAGACACATGATCCCACTCACAGACCCACTTAGACACTCACTCAGCCTCTCATACACTTATGCACCCACTGACAAACCCACTCAGACACTGACACACCCACTTACAGACCCACCCAATGACTCATCCACCCACTCACATGCCCACTTAGACATTCATGCACTCACTGCCAGATCTACTCAGAGACTTGTGCACCCAGTTACAGACCCACAAAGCCTCTCAAACTCAAACATTCACTGACAGACCCATGAACCTACTCATACACCCACATACCAACCTATGGGGGCACTCAAACACCAATTTTGAAACCATACAGATTACAGTTACAAAGTGCAATTTAAATTCACTCAAACAATGTAATGTTACAGGGGTATTTTAGTTATGAAATAGAATTTAAAAACCTTAGAAATTTACTGAAAAAACAAAGGTTGCAGGGAAGTTATAGTTAGGAAATTGAATTTAAAAAACCTTAGAAATTCACAGAAAAAAACAAAGGTTAAAGGGACGTTATGGTTAGGAAATAGAATTTAAAAGATCTTAAAAATTCAGTAAAAAAACAAAGGTTACATGGACGTTAATGTTAGGTAATAGAATTAAAAAGAACGTAGAAATTCACTGAAAAAAACAAAGGTTACAGGGATGTTATAGTTAGCCTCACATTTCACTCGTAAAAAAACATAGAAATTCAGCAGTTATAGTTACCTGAGCTAACTATAACTTATGCCCCGGCAATGCACTGCTTATGACCTTGCATATTACTTCACTCATGACATGGTCAGTGACATAACTGTTGACATCACTGATGACATCGCAAATACCATCATTGGTGACATCACTTATGACATCATCCACAGAAGCACTCACACACCCGCTCACATACCTATACAGCCTCTCCAACACCCACTCACAGACTCACACATTCAAAGACCCATACAAGTACTCACACAACTCATTCCTCCATACAGCCACTCATACACCCACTCACTCACTGATACATGCACTCACACAACCACTTACTCACCCATACAGCTACTCATACAACCAGTCACACACCCATACAGCAACTCACACAGCCACACACTAACACATAAAGCTACTTACACATCCACTTACTCACCTGCACAGCCACTCAGACACACACCCACTCACCTATACAGCCTCTTAACACAGGCAGTAACTCACCCATATGAGCATTCACACACTCACTCACACACCCCCAGAACCACTTACATACCCTTTTACATATTCATACAAGCACTCACACATTCTCTCACTCACCCATACATCCATTCACAAACACACTTACACTACAATACAGCCACTCACACACCAACTTACTTAATTAAACAGATAACCATATACCCACTCACCCATATTGCCACTTACACAGCCAGTCAATTACTCATACATTATTCGGATACCCGTTCACGGATCCACACAGCCACTCACTCACCCACACAGGTACTCACAATCCTGCTTATATACCCATACAGACACTCACACACTGACTCACACACCCATACAGCCACTCATATAGCCATTAACTCTACCACACGCTAATGACACACCACCTCAGTCACCAATTTAGTCATTCAAACAGCCACTCACTCACCCACACAGCTACTCACATACCTACTTATGCATCTATATAGGCACTCACACACCAATCACACACCCATACAGGCACTCAGATACCCATTCACACACGGATACACAAAGTCACACAGCCACTCACATAATATATGTTAGAAATAGTATCACTCATTAGTAGTACAGAAAGTATAATATTTTAACTTTTGTAGTACCTTAATACATATACTTAACACTCATAAACCTTTAGAAAACACATACACGCATTGAATGATGTCATCAGTGATGCCATTGGAGATGTCATCAGTGATGTCACTGACCATGTCATGAGTGATGGGATATGTGAGGTCATAAGCAGTGCATCTGTGGAGGTGTAAGTTATAGTTAGCTCTGGTAACTATATCTGCTGAATGTATATGGTTTTGTTCAAGTGAAATGTGAGCCTAACTATAACGTCCCTGTAACCTTTGTTTTTTTCAGTGAATTTGTAGGGTTTTTTATATTCTGTTTTCTAACTATAACGTCCCTGTAACCTTTGTTGTTTTCAGTGACTATGTTGTATTACCTACTGGCAGTCGCTCATGGGTAGTTATAGTTAGCAACTTATTTCCCATAGGAAGAGTGTATTTTGTTTTGCCAATAACAATAGCGCCGCTTAACAAATCTTCCTGAAATTTTTAAAACCTGTACTTCAGTGACTTCATTTGCTGTCTTGAAAGTTTTGCCATGATCCGTCAAGCGTGGGCCAAGAAAAAGGGGGATCCCAAACCTCATTTTGCCATGGGGATTTTAACACAACTACAGCCTAACCCTCTGGACGGAATTATACCAAATTTGGCCGAAAGCTACCTCTTGGTCCAGAAAGCACACTTTTTGTGATTTGGTGTAAATCTGTTTAGTGGATTTAGAGATATTAAAGGGCAAAAAATGTAGATATCTAGGGACATAGATCCTCTGTGGATCCAACTGTCCCATTGCTGATATCTGATTGGCTGCCAACACTGTTTAGCATGCTTACCAACTCCCTGTGTGCAAAAGCAATGCCAGCTACTGCAGGAAGAGAGGAGTTGGCTGGAAATGTGGATGCTTTGAGGCTCCCCAGCAGTGCCATTGCACATTGGCTGCCCTTGGGGGCACCCAGGAGACCTGGCCTGGGCCCAGGAGATGGGGTCTCCGAGGCCAAAATCGGCCCTGGAAGGAGGGACATGCAGCCACCCTCCTTCAGTTATTTATGGCCCGCACCAGGGGATGTAGTCCCCGAGGCCAAAAACGAGCTGGGGAGGCTCCATTTGTTTGTGGCAGGGCCTCAGCGGGTAGGGTCCCCGGGGTCAAAATCAGCCCAGAGAGGGGGATGTGTGTCCCTCCAACCCCTAGAGTCAATGGTTCTCCCTTTAAATTGCTACAAGTATGCAAATGTTTGGCCCGCACTGTCCACCTTAGTAGTACGCAAAGGTCTCTCTGCCTTTTGCCAGGATAATGTACAGCTTATCAAGAGGTCCTTCAGTGCTTTTCCCGCCAATTTTGGTGACATGTTCTAGATGCAAAGGAATATGAGGACTTCTCCACAAAAACAAAGAAGCCCTTACATCAAATAGATAAGAGGAAGGATCCTGGTTTGGTGTCGCGTAGACACAAAATGAGTAAAACCTTTTTATACATCTGGCCCTTACGTCTTTGTAGTCTCATTGGACTCTCTGTAGCAGGATTCATGTTATCACAGAACTCCATAGAAAGAGGCAACAGGAACAATCATATTACCGAAACACACATAGGGTCACTGGTTACAGTTCCTTGTGCTACATTACATAGCTGCAGTGTAGAATACATACTGAACATTTACCAAAGGAGACAGAAAGAACTCCACTTGGGTAGATATTTTGTACAAAGCTGTTGACTCTTGCTGGCTAAAGGGCAGGTGAAGTTCCTTTGTGGCTGAGTCACTCATACAGCTACTGACGCACCCACACAGACACTCACAGACACACTCAACACTCACTCACACACTCATGTATACACTCACAGACCTACTCAGAGATCCATGCACCACCTCACGATACAGTCGGCGGTATTTTGCTGGCATGGAACTCCTGCTGACAGCAGCGTCACCTTACCGCTGTTCGCCGCCATGACTGTCGACGGTATTCTGGCAGACTTGTGGCAGAATTCTGTCGACGGTCTTCATGCGGGTGGGCGGCTGGTAGCCACGGCGACGGTATGTTGGCATCTATCGCCGTGGCGGTAGGCGGCAGTTACCGCCAAAGTTGAAATAAGGGCCATAGTATTTTCTTTGTGTCTTATCAGGAACAGTGGGTGCATTATATACCAATAAATAAAAAAAATCTGTATATGAAGATTACCAAATATCTTTCGGTGTGATGAGTGCATAGCAAACTCTTACACCCACTGGATGAGCCCCATCAATTAGTTACCCAGATGGTCCATGTGGGGGAAGTGTCAGCCTTGACTTTGACGGCAAAATTCACCCTCCCAGAAGGTAAGGTACATAAAGTGTAATTGTATAAAAAATAGTTTCTTCTTTATTATACTCTAACAATCAAAGACTTTAGTAAATCATTTCCAAATTACAAAAATACATATCAGGAACAGACTCCACATAATGGCCCTCATTATGACCACTGCAGTAAACACCGTCGACCGCCGTGCCGACGGCAAACAGAAGACCGCCATTAGGATATGTTGGCAAAGGTATAGAAGTCCGTCTTGATGGCAGGAAGGTCAGCACTTTCGGGAAACCTCACATAGGACTGCAGGTGTCGTACAAATGCATTCAGGAATGGCGGTGAACAGAAACCCGCCATATAATGATGAAAAAATCTCCCTGCCACCATTCACCCAGTGGACCCAACAGCAAGAAATACATATAGTGGAAATCTTGAAACCCACACACCTGACACACATCTACAATACTATAAAACACTCACAGACACACCACACAATCCTTTGCAACAAAATTAGGCCAACCAATGCAGAAAACCCCAGAAGCAGACACCGAAAGCCACAATACACAATACATGCACCCAACCACACAAGAGCACCCTCACCTAGATCCACACAAGACACCATTCACAACGCTCACGACGGCACCACCCCAAACACCCACGCTTCACAGAAAAGGTACTAAGGTCCGCGGTGGACGAGATCCTGAAGGTGGAGCCACAATTATTCGGGGTACAGGTCCAGCACACACCCATCGCCAGGAAGATGGAGCTATGGCAGACAATAGTCAACAAGTTCAATGCAGTGGGACATCATCCACGCACCAGGGACTACATCCGCAAGAGATGGAACAACCTGCGTGGGAAGGTCAGGTCCATGGCATCCAGGCACCACATTGCAGTCCAGAAGACTGCCGGAGGACCTCCACCAACACCACCCGACTACACTGACTGGGAGGAAAAGGTGCTGGCCATGATGCACCCTGAGGGACTCACTGGATTCACTGGAGGAATGGACTCGGGTAAGTCATCTACAATTACCCCATATCCAACACACCTGTAATGCATGCACCACCTCACCCCTCCCACTACCACTACCACCAGGATCACAACCCCACCCACGCCACAATCACTACATCCAGTCCCCCTGCATGCCCACACACCCACTAACAGGCCCACATCCCTCCCGCTGTGCACAGCCACCCACCCCTGCAAGGAATCACAATGGCCTACAGCACCCACAATGCACCTCCACATCCTAAGCAAAAAGCAATGCTAACCTCACGAAAGCATCCTGCATGGCCCCAAAGTGTGAAAACCTACACAAAACTGCCCAGTCCTGTGTACCCCATCCGATCATGCAATTGTAACAGACATGTCCATTCCCCCCTACAGGCACCATCACCCATACCACCCTGATGGACAGGATAAGGAGTGGCTTTGATGATCACCCTGGCCCCTCAAACAGTCCTGGACTGTCACCATTCAGCAGCCCCACCCAGGATACCACTGACACCCCTACCACCCAACCAACAACATCAGCCAAAGGCAACGTTCCCACACCTGTGTATCCAGGCCACAGACTGGTGGAACACATGGACAGAGGCCACAGTCACCCCCTACCAACAGGCAGGAAGACGATCTCCCCAGTACAAGTGTTACATCTAGACCTGTGCAGGGGACACAGACACAGGGGGCTAGGCCTAGTGTGAGGGCATCAGTGGCCCAGTGGGGAGGCCACAGGATGGATGCTGCAGCCCAGGACATGACCTCTGAGGTCCTGGGAGCATATCACTGGTATCGTGGTAGGTGCTGCCTGGTGGAATATTTTCTGGGTGGGTGTATGTGTGAACCACTAATGTACCTCCATTCAGGTATTTACAAGTGTCTCTCCAGTTTTGTCTCCCCATTCCTGTTCTCTTGTGTTGTCTGTGTACATCAGCATCATCTGGCAAGGGAGCTGAGGCACCGGCGAGAGGGGAGGCAGCGGCCCACGGATCATCGGAGGCAGAGTCGTCCGACGCCAAGGGGACCAGAGGATTGGAGAGCGAGGAGAGTACCATGGGGGAGGCAACTTCCACTGGAGGTAGTGACTCCGATACCTCCTCCGATGGAAGCTCCCTGGCGGTGGTGGACCCTAGTGGGCCCACCCCTACTGTAGTGACTCCGATACCTCCTCCGATGGAAGCTCCCTGGCGGTGGCGGACCCTAGTGGGCCCACCCCTACTGTGTCATCTTCCGCCACCCCCCATACCATCACCGCCCTCCCAGTTGCTCCCCACCAAGATGCCCATGCCCGCTCACCCAGAAGGCTGGGCGTCTCCTTCGCCCCAGGCACCTCCTCCCCTGCTCCTGTCAGCCCTGCTGCCCTTACGGAGGAGGCTATTGACCTCCTGACCTCCTGAGAACGATCTCTGTAGGGCAGACAACCGTTGTCAATGCCATCCATCCAGGGGCTATCATCATAGGTGCAGCAGACCAATGCCTATCTGGATGGCATTCACGGTGCTGTGTCTAACCTACAGAGATCTTTTCAGGCTCTGGCCTCCTCTTTGACGGCAGCCATTGTCCCTGGTCATTCCGCCCCCCTCCACCCAACTCTACACCTTCCAGCACCCCACTCCCTTTACCCGTCCAAAGCACACATTCTGACATGCAGGCACACACCGCAACACAGAAGAAGCACACTTCAAAACTCAATCACCACACCTCCCACCACAAGCATACACACAGCCAACATGTACATGCACACACACCAACATTCACTTCCCCCGGTGTGTCCACCTCTTCCGCCTCCCTGTCTGTCTCCTGTACATGCACACCCACAGGCACTGCACCCTAATTCAATGTTGATGACCCTATTCCTGCAGTCACCACAATAGCACACATCCATTAATGCATCCCAGACACCACACCTGCACTCCCCACAATGACTTTAGTTGACACATGCAGCACACTCACCAGACTTGCAGACACCCAGACAACATCCATTTACACTGGCAGTCTGTCTTGTCCCACTGTGTCCACCCACCCTCCTCCCAAGACACTCAAATGCACCAAAACACCCACCCATCACACATCCACAACACCTCAGCATACTGTCCAGTCACCTGCACCCACGTGACGCACACATTCACCTATCGCGACCACTCTCTCCACCTCCACTCCCACACCTTCCTTCAGGTCCACCCCAATTGCACCTAAGAAACTTTTCCTATCCTGTATTGACCTATTTGAACCCACTGGCCAACCCCGTCTCATCCCTAAAAGTGCTCACCTCCTTACCCTGTCCACTCCTTCCACGTCACTGCCAGCCCCTGTCTGCCTTCCAATTCCCGTGCTACCTCCCCAGTGAGGAAGAGATCCTGTGCTGGCCCAGGAACATCTGCCACACCCCAGGCCAACTCCGCTCCACCAGCTGCTGTGACAAAACCTAAGCTCCCTCCACCTTCCAAACTGAAATCTAAGCCCCTCCTCCCATTCGTAAATCCCCACCACCCCCTCCCCTGTTCCCTGAGGTGCCTGGATGCCCAGTGTTGCCCCTATGAGGTGCACTTGTGGGAGTCAAGTTGGGGCAATTGTGGCCCATTGGACTTCTTTGACTACGGATTGGCCATTGGACTTCTATGCACGTCTGCTGCTCAGTGAGCACAATAAAGGTTAATGTGTGGCCTGTGTTGTCCGTGGTCTCTTGTTTCATTGTTTGGGGGTGTTGGGCACATGTATGTACTTTGAGCAGGCTGGATTTGCCTTGTGTCAGGTAAGTACCTCTTGCTGTGGGGTGTATGGCTTGTGCTGCTGTGAAGGGTTGTGGGAGCGTTGCAGGGTGGGTGGAGTGGGTGGGTATGTAACTGTGCCCTTTCTTCCCTTGTTGAGTAGGTTGCGGTACTTACCATCGTCGTCTTCGTCAGCGGTCTCAGTCATGGAGGTATATGGCAAGGAGCAGGGCTGGCATGATCTGCAACTATCTCCCCATGTCTGCTTCGGCGTTTTGTGCGAGCCTCTGATGAGTGTTTCCTTATATTTGGTTCGTTTCCTCCTGGCTTTGCATGGTGGTGGTTCCCGCCCTGGAACTGACGGCGGTCTAGTGCTTCATTATTTGATGGGTGGGTAGGGCCTTTCTGTCGGCCTGTGGGCGGGCTCTGCCATCGTTGTCTGCACTCCTCTACTGGCGGTGAGTGGTTTTCAGGATGCCTGTGTTTCAGTTGGTTCATTATTTGGCGGTTCGGCCTGCATGTCTGTTGCCGTGTGTTCATAATGAGGGCTATAATGTCCAAGGTGAACATAAAATTCTTAAAATGAAAATGAGAATCAGGTGCTCCTACAAGGTGACGGCACAGGGCAAAATGGAATAAGTGAGCATTACATACATCAGTGTTATTTACGAATATATACATGTAGAAATGTGGCTGTCAAAGTTTCCTTGTTCAAGTAATGCAGCATCCATTGTTTCCATGTCATAAACCGGCAGACATTATTAAATTATTGCAGACGTTTTGACCCCAACGGTAGATCAACAGTAGATCAACTAAGTCTGAGAGAAGGCTTTTAACATAAAGTAATCTTAATTACTATACTTTAATCCAACCACCACCTGCGGCCAGGCCATGTAGCTAACCCTCTATAACCACCCAACTCCGCACTGTGCACGCCCTTTGGCCGTGTGTGGAGAGGCTAAGCCCCAGAGCCTGGTCTGTGGCCAGGCCCTGGGCCAACCTCCACAACCACCAACCCCAACAGGGTACAGCCTTTGGCTGTGTGCGGCAGGGATTCCCCAAAGGGCCTGTCTCTCTAGGTGTGAGAATAAAAAGTAATTTTGATTACTATACCCTCATCCTCCCACCGCCTGTCACCAGGCCCTGCGGCCAACCCCCAGAACCACCCAACCCTGTGCGTGGTGGGGGTTGGCTGCAGGGCCTGTCTCTCTGGGTGTGAAAATAGGTGTGAGAGGGTGCCTCTGGGTGTAAGAGTGGGTGTGACAGTGTCTGACTAGGTGTGAGAGGGCCTATGTGGGTTGGAGAGTAGGTGTGAGAGCGTCTTTTTGGGTGTGAGAGTAGGTGTGAGAGGGAGTCTCTAGGTTTGAGAGTCGGAGTGGGAGCGTCTCTGTGAGTGGGTGTGTGAGTGTCTGTGAGTGGGTGTGTGAGAGTCTGAGTGGGTCTGTGAGTGATTGAGTCTCTGAGTGGGTGTGTGAGTGTCTGAGGGGGTTTTGACTGGGTGCGTGAGTATCTGAGTGGGTCTATGAGTGAGTGGATGAGTCCCTGAGTGGGTGTGTGAGTCTCTGAGTAGATCTGTGATTGGGTGTGGGAGTGACTAAATGGGTCTGTAAGTGGGTACGTGAGTATCTGAATAGGTTTATGAGTGGGTACATGAGTCTCTGAGTGCATCAGTGAGTGAGTGCATGAGGTTATGAGTCAGTTTATCAGTGAGAGCATGAGCCTCTGAGTGGGTCTGTGAGTGGCTGTGTGAGCTTGACTGGGTCTGTGAGTTAGTGAATGAATGAGAGGGCCTGTGAGTGGGTGTGTAAATGTTTGAGTGGATCTGTGAATGGCTGTATGAGTGTCTACATGGGTCTATGAGTAGGTGTGTGAGTAGGTGTGTGTGTGCTTGCAGGAGGACCCCCTGCAAGCAGGTAAGTCGGGTTCTCTGACAGGCGAGGGGGTGGGGGTGTTGTGAATGTGTGTATGTTTTGGTATGCGTGCATGCGGGTGTGAGTCGCATTGAATGAGTGTGTGAAAGACTAAATGTAAGTGTACATGTATGTTGTGTGTTGTGAATGCGTGTGTGCGCCAAAGTATGTTTGTGTGTGTTGCCGTGTGTGGGAATTATTGTGTGAATGCGTGGGTGGATGTGGGTATGCGTGCGTGTATATGTGTATATGTGTGCGTGTGTGGGTGTATGAATGTGTAGGTGGGCAGGAGAGGGAGGGGGAGGGTGCGGGAGAACTCTGGGGAGGGGGGCGGGGGAGACCCCTATCAATGCCAGGGAAGCAATTCCCTGGCACTGATAGTGCCTACCACCACAAAAACCATGGCGGTAGGCGGGGTCATAATCCCAAGGGTGGGATTGTGACAGCTGCCTGGCTGGAGACTGAAGTCTCCAGCCCAGCGGCCGTTACCACCCTGGCGGTCGGAGTGGTACATTGGCGGTTTGGCTTGAGCCAAACCGCCAATGTCATAATTTGTGAAAAGGTACTGCCACCCTGTTGGCAGTACCTTTCCCCAAATTACCGCCATTCGCCAGAGTCGTAATGAGGGCCTATATCCATATTATAATCCTTACACATGAATAAAAAGGAAGGAAATGCTGCTAAGTATTTGCAAGAAATAATTATGACTTAAATCAGCATCCCTATGCACTAATGGATGACAATTATCATGATAAAATCTAGTACAATTGGTTCATTTTAAGAGCAGACTTCATAACATAGAGTACAAACTGCTTCACAGTTGTCAGAAGACTATTTATTTGGGGTATGTACACCTGAAAGTGAAGGTGCAGTGTTTTTCCAGTAGGCCCTTTCAAGAAATGATTTGCAACCCTAAAATGACCAACCTTCTGAAGAATCTGCCCAGCGTCTGACTCACCCAGAAAATGTTTAAGCCCGCACACGCTCCTGGACACCTACTGGACCCCATCTTTAGCAATATCATCGTAGACAAGCCCACACCGATTACCTGGTCTGACAACACCCTCATCAACTTCAGCATATCCATCTAACACCACCACTGAAATGGTTGTATATGATTTCATAGATTTCAAAGGACGGTGAGACGTTTTTCCAATCACCGGATGGCTGCACAATATCCCAGAGATCGTATCTAGTAGATAACGTGAAAAAATCTAAAATGATCTATATGGAATTTGCCAACTCTTTCATTGAAAAATATATTAGAAAAGCATATGTAAATATAAGAAAATCAAAAAACAAAAATAATAATAATAGTTCTGAAACACGCTGTCCTGGCCAAATGTCAACGCGTTTCGGCAAACGCCTTCAACTGGACATTGGCTGACATTTTTGCACATAGCTATTTAAATCATATGGTCCTTCTTTGACTTCATCAACATCCCATACACTGTTTGGAAACATGGCGGCCATATTGTAACGTTATTGTCATCAATCCCAAAGGTTAGATAACATCCATATATCCATGTCAGGATCATATTTTTGTGATAATATATGTCTACCATGGTACAGTTTATCCCCCTAATGTAGAGATTATCGATTTCAACATGGATACTTCTCATAAATAGGATAAATATGTTCTCAAATAAATACTATGGATATTTTCAACACATTCATATGGAATATTTTGATATAAATAAATAAATATCAATATCCGCATAAATAAAATTTCCCAATTATCAAAAAATTCATCTCCACAATAATCTCCAATTCATGTGTTAAATATATAATCATTGAGAGTCAATTGTTTCCAGATAGAACTGTATCCATGCTAAATGAATGAGGTCCTTCTATAATTACCATAATCACCTCAATGGATACAAATCAAATAACATAAAAGGCACCGCAACAATAACATGTCAAACTCCTCAAATGACCATAAGTCATTGAGAGTCAGTTGTTTCCAGATAGAACTGTATCCATGCTAAATGAATGAGGTCCTTCTATAATTACCATAATCACCTCAATGGATAGAAATCAAATAACATAAAAGGCACCGCAACAATAACATGTCCAACTCCTCAAATGACCATAAGTGATCATCTTCTAACAATAAAAAACATCATATTATGGTATCATATTGATCGATCAAGAAATTCCTATATATGGGATTAAAAACTGATTTTATATATATATATATATATATACATATATAGATATATATATATACATATATGAAAAAAACAAAACCGACTGCCAATAACCCTAAAGTGCTGATTAACGTATGATGCTAATGATCTACAAAGTGCTAATATCAATGTGCAAAAAAGCAATTAAAAACAAAATCTATTAAAAAATCAGGTTATAGTACTCCAGGTCTATATCTAAAATTTCATTTGCAGTGTCTATGCCAAACAGTCTATAAAAAGAATCCATTACAAATTAATCCAAGACAAATTTAACTGAGAATTTCACAAATGAACATAGAGTTCAGCATCTAAATTATGTCCCCACGGACTTTCAGAACCCAATAATAAGATCATCTTCGATTCCATTTGTCTTAGCTCTGCTGTTCTATTCCCTGGGATTGACAGCAATGGTTCTTATCCCATAGAAAATCAGAGAGCTACAGTCTCCATCATGGTCTTCCCAGAAATGTTTGGCTAACGGATACGATCTATCCTGATTTTTGATTGCTCTGAGATGTTGTAAAAACCTCAATTTCAATTTGTGAATGGTGCTGCCCACATATTTTTTGTGGCAGCCACATTCTATAACATATACAACATACTCAGTGTCACAGGTTATGCGGTCCGTCATTTCGCAAACCCTGTCTTCAAATGTAACATATGAATGTGTATTATGAGCATATTTGCAAGAGTTGCAGCGACCACATTTCCAAAAGCCAAAACTTTTCTTGGATAGCCACGATCAATTGATCTTAGATCAAAATAGACTACTAGTAAGTAGATCTCCTAATGACCGAGTTTTGCGATATGTAATCTGAGGATGTGCGCCCACAATCTCTTTAATACATGGATCATGTCGCAAAACATGCCAGTTTTTATGTATAATATTATTGAGTTCTGAATGTTGTTGATTAAATTCAAAGAACAGCCTCGGTGGAGATCTATGTCCTTGAGAAACTCCCTCTGTACCTCCCGATTTGAAAATTAGTTTTTCTCTAGACATATTCATTACTCTGAGATGAGCATCATTTAGAATCTTCAAAGGATATCCTCTGTTTAAAAATCTTTGGATCATGATGGTAATTTCACTGTTGAAGCTTTTATTGTCAGAACAAATTCTACGAGCCCGTAGGAATTGACTATAAGGAACACTCCGTTGTAGAGCTTTTGGATGGCCACTCTTTCCATGCAGAATAGAATTGCATGCGGTTGGTTTGCGAAATATGGCCGTCTGCAAAGTCTCATTGTGGACAGTTAACTGAACATCCAAGAATTCAATAGTATGAGTACTATATTTTAAATCCAAATGAATGATGAACTCATTATTATTAAGTATGTTAACATATTGTGTCAAGGAATGTTCATCACCATCCCAAATGAGAAAGAGGTCATCGATGTATCTGACCCACAAAACAACTCGTTCCATGTAACCCTTATTAGAGTCTGACCAAGCTATTTCTTTTTCCCACCACCCCATGTACAAGTTAGCATATGTGGGAGCAAAAGATGCTCCCATAGCTGTCCCCTGTTTCTGGAGGTAATATTCATTATCAAACAGGAAGACATTGTGGGTGAGGCAGAATCTCAACATGGTCAGAAGCATATTAGTGTGTTGAAAAAAATCAATCCTATGGGTACCTAGGAAATGTCTACAGGCCTGATTGCCAAACACATGCATAATGGAGGTATAGAGCAAAGTTACATCCATGGTAACTAATAAAAAACTGGATTGCCAGGGAATGTTATATATTTTTGATAAAAAATCATTTGTATCCCGCAAATAAGAGGGCAATTCAGTTACATAAGGACACAGAAAGAGATCCAAATAACACGTGGTATTCTCTAGGAGGTAGGAGTTCATACTCACAATTGGTCGACCAGGAGGATTTTTCTTATTTTTATGAATTTTAGGTAAAAAGTAGATGCAGGGGATTTTAGGAAACTCAACTTTTAGATAAAAATACTCGTCTTGTTCAATGAGGCAATTCATATGCCAAGTATCCAACATCTCCCAATAGATGGCCTGATATTCAATGATGGGATTGGCACGTAGTTTCTCATAGTGCTCCCTATTGGATAATTGGCGATATGCCTCCTTAGTATAATTTCTACGTCCATGATCACAATATTACCTCCTTTATCAGAGGGCTTAATGATAATGGCAGGATTGGGGGCCATATTTATACTTTTTGACGCAAAACTGCGCCAACGCAGTTTTGCGCCAAAAAAATTAGCGCCGGCTAACGCCATTCTGAAGCGCCATGCGGGCGCCGTATTTATTGAATGACGTTAGCCGGCGTTAGCCGCCGGCGCTGTCTGGTGTGCGTTAAAAAAAACGACGTACACCAGGCAGCGCCGGCGTAGGGGGAAAATGGAGTATGGGCGTCCACAAATGGTGCAAGTCAGGCTGAGGCAAAAAAATCGCCTCAACCCGATTTGCGCCATTTTTTTACGACTCCCAACCCCCATTGAAATGACTCCTGTCTTAGCAAAGACAGGAGTCATGCCCCCTTGCCCAATGGCCATGCCCAGGGGACTTCTGTCCCCTGGGCATGGTCATTGGGCATAGTGGCATGTAGGGGGGCACAAATCAGGCCCCCCTATGCCACAAAAAAAATTAAAAAGAAATACTTACCTGAACTTACCTTAATGTCCCTGGGGTGGGTCCCTCCATCGTTGGGTGTCCTCCTGGGGTGGGCAAGGGTGGCAGGGGGTGTCCCTGGGGGCAGGGGAGGGCACCTCTGGGCTCATTCTGAGCCCACAGGTCCCTTAACGGCTGCCCTGACCCAGGCGCTAAAATCCGGCGCTAATGCGGGTTTTTTAGACCCGCCCACTCCCGGGCGTCATTTTTGCCCGGGAGTATAAATACGACGCATATGCATCAGAGTCATTTTTTAAGACGGGAACGCCTACCTTGCATATCATTAACGCAAGGAAGGTGTTCGCGCAAAAAAATGATGCTAACTCCATGAACTTTGGCGCTAGACGCGTCTAACGCCAAAGTATAAATATGGAGTTAGTTTTGCGTTGAATTTGCGTCGAAAAAAACGACGCAAATTCGGCGCAAACCGAGTATAAATATGCCCCTGGATTTCAAAACATTTAAATCTTTCCAATCGGTAGCCGAAAAGTTGGTTCTCTTAGATTTTTTTAAATTCCAATTGTTACGAAACTTGTCTATATCATCAACTACTAATTCATGAAAAGTGTCAATTCAATTGCCACTGGATAGCTGACGGTTGAATCTACTGGGAGGTTTCAATGAACTGGTGATAGTATGATCAACTGTGAATCCCACAGTAGTCAAAATTTCCTTATCAGTACCTCTACTATAACTGGTAGTTCTATCTGTACTGATTAAATCACCAATATCAACTAAATCAGAGATATCATCAATATGAAACCCAGAGAATTCAACCACATTAGTATTGGACACCGACTGGTTTACCTGTGCCTTCATAGATATACAATTTCATGGAATACCATGACTGAGAAACCATCTTACCTAAACTGTTTAATGGAAATTTGCAGGATGAACAGCATTTATCATTTTATAGAAATTAATTCATAAAATGTAGTTTTTTGGAAATTGGTTTTGGCATGGTTATATTTTAAGGTCTAAATGTAATAGTCGCAGGTTGTACTTTTAGAAACATTTTTGTGGGTGGTGTTTGTTTCAGTGCTTTACTTCAGGGGGAATTACTTCAGATTTAGATGATTTAGATTGTCAGACAATGACTTTGAATGCTTTTAATTTGGCAAATCTTACCACCTCTAAACATTATCCACCCCTGACCCCCTCACAATCACTAAGCATCATCCATCTTTGCTTCCTAAACCTTCCCATCACATCTAAACTACAACAATCCCTGACCCCTAAACTCCATCCATCCCTAAACCGTAAAGCCCTTTCTGCTGCTGAACTCCACCTATCACTGAACCACAAAAACCTCTCACCATGCCTAAACTTCACCCATTCCTGGGACTTAAAGGCCCTTTCAACCCCTGTATTTCAGCCATTTTTAACGCTAATACACCTCACCACCCCTAAAATTCGCCCATTCCTGAACCTTAAAAAATCTTTTCTGTATCCCTAAAATAACCTATTCCTAAACCCTTAAAACTCCTCACTATACCTAAACTCTAGACATCTTTGAGCCCTAAAAATGCCCCTTTGCACCCCCAAACACCACCCATTCCTGACCCCTAAAACCTCCGCTGCACCCCTAAACTCCACCCATCTCTAATTCCATAAAAGCCGTTTTGACTCTTAAAAACTACCCGTTCCTGAACCCTAAAAAATCTTCACCACCTTTAAGCTCCACTCATGCCTAAACCTAAAAAAAACTCAACATCCTAAACTCTACTCATTGCTGAACCCCAAAACTCCTCTGCTAATAAAGTTCCCCCAGTCCTGAACCTAAACCCACTCATCACCTCTAAACTCCATCAATTCCTAAACCCTAAAGCCTTTCACTACCTATAAATTCTGCCCATCTCTGAACCTTAAAAAACCCTCAACAGTCCTAAACTCTGCTGATCCGGAGGTCCAAAAAATCTCTCAGCACCGCTACAATCCACCCATCCCTGAACTCTAAAAAACATCACTGCCCCTAAATTGCAATCATCCGTGAGCCCTGAAAACCCCTTACCACCCTTAAACTCTACCCTTTCATGATCTTAAAAAAGTCTGCACCACTCCTAAATTTCACCTGTCCCTCAACCCCAAACCCTATTTCTACAACTAAAATCCATAATTACCCTACCTCTAAAAAACCATCATCACCCCTAATCATCTCAAATCCCTAAACCCGAAAACACCTCAGTACAATTAAACTTAACCTGATTTTAATGTAATTTTAGATTTTTCCTTTATATACTTCAGATTGTTTGCTTTAATTTAGATTTTTTTGTATTTCCTTAAAATTGTCTTTCATTAAAATTGGGTTTCTATGATTTGATTTCCTCCAATGTCATTTCTCATTTTTCATTTTTCAATAATTCTCATACATCATGCAGAAACAGCATCACCAGATCTTCATAACGAGACTAGAACATGATCTCTGAAGTATCCTGGTCTTTCGAACTCCTATACCACCGGCCTTGAGACAACAGTCATCTCCCCTAACACATGGATAGCTGCCTGTGCAGATACGCTTGCTCCGCTCAAGGCCAAAAATCCAAAGAGAACCAGACACCAAGCAATCTGGCACATGGAGCGGCGCAAGCTCACAAAACACCACTGCTAACAACTTCAAAGCACATAGACAAAGTCAGAACAACACCAAGAAGAGCATTTACAAATCTACCCTCGGGGGTTACCATCAGCAAATCAGTGGCACCAAATGCTTCAGGCTCACCGACCACATTGAAAGCAGCACCAGCAGTGCCAAGAAAATCTTTGCCATAGTGAAAGGATTCACATCTCTGGCAGCAAGTTCCACTAGCATAAACCCCTCTCAGGACCTCTGCACCCAGATGTCCCTTTTCTTCAGCAACAAGATCACGAGCATCTATGAAAACTTCAAGCCCCAACTGGACCCTCCCAACCTCACAGCCCTCCTGCTCATTTCATCTCTACCAACACCCAGACAACCACCCTGACCACCTGGCCCAGTATTACCAATCAATAATTCACAAGGACCATACAGGCCATACACTTCAGCGCATCCTCTGACCTCTGCCCTCACTACGTTTTTATCAAATGACTGGACCCCATCAGTCCAACCCTGACCTGATCCTGAGCAACTCAATCATAACAGCAACTCCACAGTACACCCACTCCTCAAGAAGCCCTCAGCTCCTCAAAAAGCTCTCAGCAGACCTAAAAATGATAGTCAACTACTGGCCTATCTCTCTGCTACCCTACACTCCAATAGTCATGGAAAAGATGATAAACAAATACCTATCCACCTACCTTACTGTCAACTATCTCCTCAACACTCAATCTAGATTCAGCCCCAGCAACAGTACAGAGAACGCCCTCATCACTGCCACAACATTTAGATGATCATGGATAAGGGTAACACTACAGCCCTAATTTTACTGGATCTTTCCAGAGCCTTAAACACTGTCTCCCATCACATCCGTATCCAGCGATTGAACGAACCAAGTGTCCAAGGTCCCCATTTCTCTGAATTTGCTACTGCCTGACAGAAGGTACCCAGTCGGTCAGTCTTGCCCCTTACACCTTGGACGCCATTAACTTCATCTGTGAAGTTCCACAAGGATCCTACTCAGTCCAACTCTGTTCAAAGCCTAGATGACCCCACTTGAAAGTATTATCCATGCCCACAGAATAACAACATCTTATTCTATGCTGACAACACCCAGCTCATACTCTCCCTCTGAGACAAGACTCCAGACACTCAGATCAATGTCTCCATCGGTATGACTGGTATCACCAGATGGATGGAAATCAACTGCCTCAAGGTCAACATAGACAGGACAGAAGTAGTAATCATCGGCAAAGAGACCTCACTCTGGGATTCAACTTAGTGGCCTCTCTAACTTGAACACACATTGCTCCAGGCAACCCACAGAATGAACCTCAGAATAGTAAGAAGCAACCAACTCACCATGCCCGGCCAAGTGAATGCAGTCTCTGACTCCTGGTTCCACACAATCAAGATGCTCAGGAAGACCTTCACATGGCCCCCAACAACACTCACCGGACTGCCAACCAAGCCCTTAACACCAGCAAGCTGAACTGCAGCAACTCCCTTTATGCTGGAATCACCTCTCAACTGACCAGACCATACCAAACTCTGTGGCAAGGCTCAACAACAACCTCCAACCCTGTATTCACATCACCATGCACCTCAAAGAACTCCACTGGCTCCCAATCCACAAACAAGCACACTTCAAACTACTCATGCACACATAAAAGCCTCACACAGCATTGGTTCCATGTACTTCAACAACCATATGAACTTCAACAAACCTATCAGACTCCTCTGGTCAGCCACACTCATTCGAACACACACTCCTGCATACAATGGACTATATACAGCAGTTGTGCCTTCTCTTACCTCGCTCCTAAAGCCTGGAACGACCTACTCCTGCATAAGAGCCTCCTCCTCAGTACTTGAACTGTGAAAGAAACTGAACTCTTCACGTTAAACTCATAAGTGAAGACAAGATGGATTGCATGTCCAATGGAGCCCCAGGAGTCTATTGAGACTTATAAATGGTTCTTAAATACTTTGAGTATAAGTTTCTCACTGTCCTTAGCAACCTTGCTAGGGAATCAAGAAACATAGGCCCTCATTACGACTTTGGCAGTGTTTCCCGAAGACTGCTGGTTGGGGGCTGCCAAAAGACCGCAGTGGCGGCGGTAATCCACCCGCCCTATTACGACTCACAAAAACAAAATTGTCAGAATACAGCCACAAATCTGACACCGCCAGGCTGAATGACGGCGGCAGAGAGGCAGTCCCACCACCCACACTGCCACACCAGAAAAAGAGTGCCCTCCTCATTACAACCCACAAATCGGCACAGCAGGTCTTAGAGCGGCAGTAATTCATTGGCAGTCCGGACCGCAGTGGTCGAAATGGAATCTCCACTATACATTGGACAATTCAAAAATCCCACACCTGATACACATACACGCACCACATCCCCCCACACACACCACTATAAAACACACACACACAACCCACAATCCTTTGCTATGCCAAGCAGCTACCATACATTGCAGGACCATTCTGAAGATCGCACTGCACACAGACATCACAGACACCTGAACACTTCTCACCCATCACACTTCACTTAAAACATTTTTCACTCACACACACATCACACTCACCATGTCCTGACAAAAGCACCCCCATTTCATTGATGATGAATTAAGGACCATGGTGGATAAAATCATCAGGGTAAAGCCATGGCTGTTCGGGCACAAGTCCAGAAAACGTCCATGGAAAAGAAGATGGCAGAGGATCATTGACAAGGTGAACTCCGTGGGAAGCCATCCAGGCACAAGGGAGGACATATAGAAGAGGGGGAAGGACCTATGGGGGAAGGTCCAGTCCATGGCGTCTAGACACCAAATCGCCCTCATGAGGACTGGCGGTGGGCCCACACCTCCTCCCCTACAGATGACATATTGGGAGGAGAAGGTCTTGGCGACCCTGCACCCTGAGGGGCTCAGTGTAATCCCCGAGGACTAGACACTGGTATGTCACGTCTATTCCCCTTAAATTAAGGATACCTGTAATGCATGTATCCCCACCCCCTGCCTGTCCTGCCTACCCCACTAACACCAGTCCCAAAGTCCACACTCCCAAATGCACCTAATGCATGTACAGCATGAAGCACTACAACCCCCACAATGCATCACCCTTTAGCCACCTAACAATGCACATTTGCCTCTTATAACTACATCTTAGTACTGAAGCATGACATATAGCACTTACCTAGCAGCCACTGTAAAGTACATCAGGTAGATGTGAATAACAATCTCTGTTATCCACAGGTGCCACTGAGAATGTCATCAGTCAACCAGTGCCACGTAGAGCCACTACTCCGTTAGATGAAGACCCCAGTGATGACAGCTACACAGGATGTCTGGGACTGGAAGACCTACCTGGCCCATCTGGTCTCTCTGGGCAGTCCACCTCCACCAGCCTCACCCAGGACACCATAGAGCCCTCCACAACCTCAACCACCACAACACCTGTCCCCCAACACCCCCAAACCAGTGTCACCAGGCCACATCAATCCATAGTGTGCCCACCTGTACAGGGACCTGAGTCAGCACCCACTACACAAGACAATGAACGTCCTGGTGTAAGTGGGAGTGGGTACACTGTGCTGGAGACACAGGCACAGGGGGCTAGGACCAGTGCGAGGGCATCTAGGGGCCACAAGGTGGGGAAACCCAGAGAGCCACCTGCCCATGAGGCAAAAGCACAAGTCCTGGGAGCATACAAAAAAATCCCAGGACAAGATGGGCCAGATGTTAGACATGTTTGGGGAAAACCAGAGGCTGCAGAGGGAGTACCACCAGGAGGCCATGCAGGAGTGTCATGCCCTCAATGTCACTATGACCTCCATTAAAGGCTTGATGCAGGAGCTCAGCACAGTCCCATGCGAGTCCTCCACCTACCACCAGGCCCATTCCACTAGCCACACTACTGACCAGCCCTCTACATCTGCTGCAGCTAGTAGGATGGCGGCCATGCCTGATGACTCACTAGTAGGATGGTGGCCATGCCTGATGACTCACAAGCCACTACTGAGCCACCCTCTCTAGCTGAGGAACCCACACACAAATGTGGTCACAGAGCCAGACATCCTGAACGGACCATAGCCAAGACCAACCCCACTGCCAGGAAATGAGCCTCTCCAGAACTGTCTCCCTCGTGTGCCACTGAGACACCTTGTTGACTCTCTACTGCCATAGCTCCATTTCCAAATGCCACTTGGATACTGGACCTGTGCTAACTATTACTTGGCCTAACAGACTAATGTTTTCGAACACCATGGTCCCACTTCTTTGCACCCTATCCTTCCCTTTGTTAGTCACCAAAAATACACTAACACACAAGTTATGGTGTTTTGTGTTTAATTATTGAATTAGTGCAACAGAATTGTGACATGTTAAAGGAAGCGACTATTAGTACACAGTGAAGATGTGTATGTATCATCCTGACATCTGGTTGTCTGCTGCAAAGTCAGTGTCCTCAGGTAGCAGAGGGAAGAGTAGTCAAAAAACATCCACAGCACTTCTGCAATAGATAGCAAAGAAGGCACATCACATATCAATAGCACAGTTGTCAACAGTGTGCACCTGCAATTTATGATAGTTAAACCGATTACAAAGTAGAATTACACATAGATAGACATTCCAATGCTATTGAACACATGACCTCAATCCTGTTCAGGTAACATGAGACAAGATAATCAATGCGTCTTACAATAATGAACTGAGCAATACACACTCATTGTAGTTGTACTGCACAGCTCACACCTTTGTATGTCAAGTATATATTCAATTGAAGATACAATAAGCAGCAACCTATGCACATACAAATATGATATTAGAATATAGTAGTCACAAATGTGTAAATAACTAGATAGGATGTCTGAAGTATATGCATTACTGACAGATTACATCACAGTGGGACTGTTGACCTACTTGACAGACCTTTCTTGTGTACACTCATCTGATACCCAAATGAGACCAAAACCTACTCTTATCAGAGATGGATAACAAAGTACACCCAACCCTTACTCTAACATGAGGCATGGTATGTTTAAAGATGTACCTACCAGAATGTTAGCTGAGGCACTGCTGGATGAGCTGTGTCCTTGTGACTACATCTTCCTCGTCCCCATCTTCGTCACTCAGATTTACTTCCTCTTCTGCCAACGGATTGTCGCTAACTCCTTCCTCCTCCAGTAATGGGATATTCCTCCTTAGTGCCAGACTGTGGAGCGTGCAGCAGACTACAATCTGGCACACCTTCCGTGGTGAGTACTGCAGGTAACCCCCAGAGATGTGCAGACATCTGAACCTTGCCTTCACCAGACCGAATGTCCGTTCTATTACCCTTCTTGCCCTCCCATGAGCATCATTGTACTGTTCTTCAGCCCTGGTCCTTGGATTCCCCACTGGTGTCAGTAGCCAGGAGAGACTGGGACAACCTGAACCACATGTGGATAGAGGAAACAAACATTTACATTCCAATATGTTACATACACACTGTGCAGGAAAACTGGGATAATAGTAATTTCACAAACACTCCTCATACTCACTGATGAGGTAGGTTCTTTCTCTTTGTGGAAGCTTCATCAACCGTGGGACACTGCTATTCCTGAGGATGTAGGAATCATGTACAGACCCAGGAAACTTTGCAAGTTTAGCAGACCATCTGCACATTAACGGACTGAAAGCTCTTACGGTTTCTATACACTTGCTCATCATCCCTGGGTGGTATTAATGCAATGTGGGTGCCATCATTGACCCCAATCACATGAGGGATATGTCCCATTGTATAGAATTCAGCCTTTACACTAGTTAAATCTACAGTATGGGGAGATTTAATGTATCTTTCCACATGTTTTAGTAAGGCAGACAAGACATTCCTCAACACACTGCTGAACATGGGTTGAGACATACCTACTGCCCTTCCCACTATCCCCTGGAATGAGCCAGTGGCCAAGAAGTGGAGGACGGATAGCACCTGCACAGTTGGAGGAATGTGTGTAGGTTGTTGAATGGCTGACAACAGATCACACTTCAACTTGGTACACAGGTGCCCGATTGTAGCACGGTTCAGATGATAGTTGGAGATGTTGCGCCGTTCTTCCATTGTTGCTAAGTCAACCCGGGTCGGTACACAAGTGCATGTCTCACCCTCCGCAGTGGTCGGTATCTACACATGGCAAACAACAGAAGAGCGACAAAGATTACACTTCATGCATCCTACTTAATGGTCACAAATGGAGGTTGAACATCAAATCTGCTACCACTTTTTGCATACAAAGGATACTTCAAAGTGCAGAGCTGTAATACTTATGTATTTTGCACATACATCTGGGTTTTATATAGGATTACATCAGAAAGATGGTTGTCTGTCATTGCCAGTGTACAGTCACCATCAATATATATATTTTTTCAATCTGTCATAATGTCATCATCTGATTCTGTTCACTGTCAAAGTTTATACTGCCTAATTGTTTTGTACACAGTCCTAGACCGTAACTTATTTCATGTCCATAATGAAAAAGATTAGTGATGCTTTTTTATTATGTTTTATTAACAGCAACAGTGTAAAATAGCTGCTGCCTGTCCTGCATGCCGGGGCCAGATGACAGTGAGCTCATTCTCCTGGAGTATGCCATCATGGCGGCAGTCGGTCGGAATCACTGTGCAACTCCTCAATGGTTAACATTGATGTCTATGGCATACAGGGACCAATGATGATTACCGCCGCGGTAATGGTACAAACCTCTGCGGCTGTGACTGCCATTTTCTACATTGTATCTCACTTGACTCCTGCCATCAAGACGTCCACTGAGTGTGCTGCTGTGTCGTGTTCCTAGGAGCCACAATGGCATGTGTTACAGGGGATAGGGCCCCCACCTTCACTACAGAAGCACTCCAGTAACTTGTGGATGGGGTTCTACCCCAATGCACAAAGCTGTATGGGGCTCCAGAACAGCAGGTAGGTCGCATTGTGGTATATTTGTTGATGCATGGGTATGTAAGAGTGTTGGAATGTGTATGCAGGATATTCCAGTGGAGGATGTAGCTTCGGATATGACTGCTGGGAATTTTGTGCAAGTGTGAAGTCATGTACGATTGTGATATGTTAACAGTTTGTAGGACTAAGAATGTAGTAAGTTGTTGGGTCTACATAAGTGTGCCTTTCCTTCTGTGTTTCCCATGCAGGTCAGTTCCCATCGAAAGAAAGGGTTGTGGAAAGCCATCGCCAAGGAGGTGTTGACCCTGGGGTCCATACCCAGCGAAGCACCCATTGCAGGAATCGGTGGGAGGAGTAGAGATGCTGGGCCCGGAAGACCAGAGAGGCCCAGTTGAGGATGACCTCCCATCGAGGAAGGGGTCCTCTTCGTAATCTGACCCCACCTAATGGCCCGCATACTGGGGGTGGCCTACCCGGAGTTGGATGGGCACTCAAGGGCAACACAGCAGCCACAAGGGGGTGAGTTACAGAGTTTTTTTCTTGTACTGTTTGCCTTAGAATGGAAAGGGTGTGTTAGCCATAGGATGAAGGATGTCTAGTGTAGCTATGACAGATAATATAGGAATGATACAGTTGTGATGTAAGTATTAGTTGCTGTGCTAGGTAAGTATCTGTGAAACAGGTTGCCATGGCATATGTAAGGTACCAAATTGTAGGATATGACAGGGATAGTCAGAATCTTAAGTTGGTTACAATACCTATCTATTCATGTCCATTGAGGGTGACACAGGTAGGTATGACATTGTACAAATGTCACTTATGGAATGACTTTTCACAGTAATAATCCTGTATACAAGAGCCATTGTAGAGTAGCACCTGAGTGTTATTGTAGAGGTTTTATGATTGAGAAGACACATTAGATTGTATGCACTGTAGGTGTGTAGATATGTCTATTGACATTGTAGTGGGTGCATTCAGGAATTTCAAATGATTAATGTTGTTGATTTGTTCAAATGTGGAAAGGGTATTTGTATTGACCCTATGCTCCCATCTTTTTCACCCCCTCCCCTCCTTTTTTGTTCTATCCTATGTTTGTGTGTTTTTTGCATCAGCAGGCAAAGGAGTAGGGGCACCTGTGAGTGGGGAGGCTGAAGCCCACGGGACCCAGGAGGCAGAGACCACCGAAGCAGAGGGGACCAGTGGGTTGGAGGGCGAGGGGAGCACCACGGGAGAGAATGGAGCAGATACAACATATACAGATTCCTCCTCCGATGGAAGCTCCCAGCCGGTGGTGGAACCCTCTGGGACCAGCCCAGCACCATCCTTGTCCACCACCCCCATTACCAGCACCGCCCTCCCGGTAGTTCGCCACCACGTTGCCTGTGCCCGCTCACCCAGGATGGTGTGCGTCTTTTTCACTGCAGGCACCTCAGCCCCTGCTCCTGTCAGCCCTGCTGCCCTCAATTCTGAGGCTATTAACCTCCTGAGCTCCATCTCTGTAAGGCAGTCAACCATCGTGAATGCTATCCAGGGCCTGCCATCCCAGATGCAGAAGAGTAATGTCTACCTGGAGGGCATTCACGGTGCCTTGGCTGGCCTACAGAGATCACTTCAGGCTCTGGACTCTTCATTGACGGTAGCCAGTGTCCCTAGTACTTCCATCCTCCTTCCTGCTACCAAGGCCCTATCCCAGACCCCTCTCCCAGCCAAGCCACACATACAGACAAGCACTCACCCAAAGCAACAGACGAGATACGCAAAGACAAATACAGGCACCACAAATCACATCACAAGCATGCACATACTCAACACACAAAAGCAGAAACAACATCAGCCACTACCTCCCCTGTCTCCCCAGCACCTCCTCCCTTACAGTCACATCACCTCTCACACCTGCCAGCACTGCATCCTCACTCCCAGTTCCTGTCACCATTTCTGTGTTGCCCTGAGTCACCGCAACAGCAGACACTCATACATGCACCCCATGTTCCACATCCGCACTCACCACAACCACCTTTACTGACACATGCAGCACACCCACCTTACATGCAGCCACCACCCCAACATACATCCTCACGACCTGCCTGTCCTCTTCCACCCTCTCTTCCCCCCTCCCAAAACATATAAACACCCGCATTCAGACACTCAACATTCTTCCACCTCACACACACAGATATTATGCTTACATCTGCACCCATATCCAGTACACCTACACATCCTACAATTACTCCCTCTACCTCCACTCCCAAACTACTTTCCCAATCCATCCCCTGTGTTCCTAAGAATCTTTTCCTTGCCTGCCTTGACCTGTTCCCTGAGCCTGTATCACCCCGTGTTGCCCCTCTCCTTCAAGGTTCCCTCCCCAGGCCAAGTCGCTCCACCTCCAAGTCCTCCCATACCCCCCTTCTACCTCTGCTGCCACTCCACCCACCAAAATGCCATCCCCTGTCCCCAAAAAAATCACCAGCCCCTAACCATAAGTCCAAATCCTCTGCCCCTCTGTCCAAATCAAAGGTAAAACCTGCACCCCTCCCAAACCCAAATCCCCACCTCCACACCCACCCACAGACCCTTGAGGTGCCTGTCTGCCCCATTTATGGCCCTACCTTGTTGGGGCCATTAGGCTGTAAGGAGTGAAGTTGGGGCCTTTGCCAGGCACAGTGTGCCTTAAAGACTTTTGTACGTTGGACTGGCCTAAGGGCTTTACTTGTTTTTTTAAAATATTTCATATATATATATATATATAATTTTTTTTAATCTATATAAATCTGGCCAACTGAATTTCTGTTGGTATTCTTACAATACATTTGTCAAGTCTTTTTTTTTAACAGGTAAGATTCAATACATCTATTATGTGCTGTACAATGTGCATTTCTATGCATTTTTTTTATTGAAGATCACTGTTATTTCTTGTATTGGCCATTTTATATTCTGTTGTGTATTTGTATTGGTTTGTGTTTTTCAGCTTGTTAGTGATATTGGTGTGGTTGTGTAGTTTTGATCAGCAGTGTGTGTATGTGACATGTGTTTTAGGCATGGCTGTGTTTTGTGTGTGTGTGTGTGTATTTGTGTCTCCGAATGGGTGTTGTGTAGCGTGTGTGAGCATGTGGGGGCACTGGAGTCCATGCATGGTGTGTGTGGGTGTGTTACTCTCCCCTACCCCCATTGTGCGCTCTGCAGGTGTACTCACCAATGGGGTCTTTGTCGGCATTGGTGGTCATGGAGGAGGAAGGCGAAAAAGAGCGCTGGAAAGACTTCAAGGCAGCGTTCCATGGCTTCCCTGGAGTCATCTGTGTGCCTGGAGGTGAGTGAGTCCTTTTATACTTGCTGTTTCTGCCAGGCTTTCGGTGGCCTGGAAATCATGGTGGTCTGCAGAGTCATAACAGGGTGGGCAGTGCAGTGGTTGCCTCCGGGCTGGAGATGGCAACCACCATCGGTGGCGGTCAAACTGGACTGGCAGTACTGGCAGTAAACTGGCTATGTCTCAGTGGGAAGACCGCAATGGTCATAATATGGTGGTCTGCACTGCCGGCCTGGTGGTGGTCCGACAGCCATCGCCGGTGTGGCGGTACTGTGACCGCCAAAGTCGTAATGAGGGCCATAGTTATTGCAGATGGGATGCTGTTATTTCAGAAACCTTACAGAATATTACTGGAATTTGATGAATGGCTCAACCAGATTTGGTGAAGTATTCTAAGACAACATTCTAAGCAAACATTTGATTTAAAGATATCGACTTTGTGCTTGAGCACTATTTCAGGAGTCACCCAGCAGGGTTATGAATTCTTATAATTTCACCTTGTTTCTAGAAAGGAGTGAAAAGGATCATCATCTTGCACAGGCTTTGAAACTTCTTGGAGGCACTAAGGGGGTCATTCTGACCCTGGCGGTAATTACCGCCATGGCGGAGGTCGGCGGTAGCACCGCCAACAGGCTGGCGGTGCACCGCTGGGCATTCTGACCGCGGCGGTTCAGCCGCGGCCAGAAACGGAAAGTCGGCGGTGTACCGCCGACTTCCCGCTGCACTTGAGAATCCTTCATGGCGGCGGAGCGCGCTCCGCCGCCATGGGGATTCTGACACCCCCTACCGCCATCCTGTTCCTGGCGGGTCTCCCGCCAGGAACAGGATGGCGGTAGGGGGTGCCGCGGGGCCCCTGGGGGCCCCTGCAGTGCCCATGCCAGTGGCATGGGCACTGCAGGGGCCCCCGTAAGAGGGCCCCACAAAGAATTTCAGTGTCTGCTTTGCAGACACTGAAATTCGCGACGGGTGCAACTGCACCCGTCGCACCTTCCCACTCCGCCGGCTCCATTCTGAGCCGGCGTCCTCGCGGGAAGGGTGTTTCCCGCTGGGCTGGCGGGCGGACTTTCGGCGGTCGCCCGCCAGCCCAGTGGGAAACCCAGAATGACCGCCGCGGTCTTTTGACCGCGGTACGGTCTTCTGGCGGTTCCCGCTTGGCGGGCAGCTACCGCCGCCCGCCAAGCTTAGAATCACCCCCTAAGACCTTTTCCATAATAAGAGCTACTTATGTTAATTGAAAAATCATACCGAGCTACTAATATAATCAGTGTGGTAATAGGGAACACATGAGACAAGATTATGTTAGTGAACACCATAGGCAAGATTACCAGAAGTGATCAGACAGAATTGCTAGGCATAATATGAAAATGGCTTCATCAATCTAGAATGCCTCTACATGGTTAATTTATGACAACCATAGCTGCAATGCTCCTAGCACCAAGGTTTATTGATTGCTAATTATATTAGCAAGAATTCTCCCCGATGCTACATGATTTATTACTCAAATATCAGCCTTAAAAATATTTTGAAAATCCAGCCATTTTTCCAAACATCAGCTTATGAGTACTGAAAATACAAATATTTTTATCTTGAATACACACTTTTCAAATTAGTTAATACTTGTATTCAATCAAGCAAAAGCTTCTAGTTGAGTAGACTAGGCTGCACACAGGAGATCCACTAGCAAGTAGTTGGAGCGCTACCGGTCTCTCAAAAGCTACTTGATGGAGAAGCCTGTACTATGGTACTAAGACATTGATTTAAACAGGAAAGTGGTTGCTGTATTGCATTAAAAATGTATAGCATCACATTACATTTATTATCTTGCAGTTTATGAACCAGTCCCATTGTAAATAAGTTGTCACAGAAGGCTATTGCTGAACATTAAAGGTAGTTATCTTTAGCAAGCAATGAGGTACGGCCTAGAGTGCAGTTTACATATGTTATATTGATTCTAAGTCTGTTTCACCTCTAGGAAAATACAGAGCTTCATTCGACTATGGAAAGTGAGAAGTGTAGTAATTGGCAAAATATAGATCAGATTTAATATCAGAATTTCAGTGCTGGTACAGTGTGAGATTATCCAGGTTCTCTCATTTGTCCCATTCTCTTTTCCCCAGGTCTACCTCCAACCCTGGGTCTACCTCCTGCCAGCATATTTGGGTGCATGACTGGCAGTGGGAGTGAGAATTGTGGAAGCACTCATCACTCCCATTGCATCTGGATTGTAATGTTAGTTTATCCTTATTGTGCATATTGGTGAAATGCCTTGTTATGGGTCATTTTATACCATTGTTTCTTATATCTCTACTATGCTCTATGATATCACAGATAAAATTCTGCTTCTTATGTTTCTTTCGGGTCAAGGGCCTTCTAAGAAGTAGACAGTAAATTCAGAATTGTATGTGATGTGTTTGGTGATCCTACATTAGTCATCTCATATGGCATCTGCCTTACATTTTCTACGTGCCTTAAAACCACCTGCATATTGAGGCTGAGGTAATATAGCCCCTTCTTGCTCTATTGTATGGATAATGTTGATTCCAGGCTTTGTGATTTGTGCTGTCAATATACCACATAGCTTAAAGAATAAATCATCTATGTATCTTAACCACATTAAACTATAGTGGATGTGGATTGTTAAATCATTCCCCCATAACACCTGCTTCTCACAGCCCATTAAAAGGGTGGCGTAGGTGGGAGTGAAGCAGGTGCCCATCATCTGTTTGAAGAGTTGTTCGTGGAAGGGAAATTTGTTATGTGTGAATAAATTGAATTTACATTAATACTAAACATAAAATATTTTTAATATTTATTTTCAAGTTAAATAATATTGTATTTTTCCCTGTTCTTTTCCATTCAGAGATCTCTGTGGAGTTTCCCTAGGGAAAAGCAGGTGGACAATTTAAAACATGTATTCAATTAAAAAATATTAAAAACATTGTAATGTTAAGTATTACTAATTATTAAAAATATTATATAGAATTATTTAAAATGAATGTCATTATTTTTAATAACATTTATTGTTGCCTTATTTTTTAAAATTCGAAATAGCTTATTAAAATATTTCACAATTAAATAAAACATACATATATATTTCTTTATCATAAGTATTTAATTATTTATATTTTTAATTATTCTAACTAATTTATTGAATTTAATATTATTTCCTATGGGGTTTTATCATAAGTCTCTACCGCCATTATTTTCGATGCAAGGGTTTTGCAGTCCTAGTGGTTGGCCATCAGTGTGGAGTCTCCGTAGTCATAAATGACTATTAGTAATATTAAACTCCTAGTGTGGAGTTTCATGCATCTGCATTGCTTATACTTATGTGTGTGAGTTCTCAGTCCCAACTGTGGATTAGACATTGGGCAGACTTATCCCAGACAGACTATCCTAGAGGGTCAGACTGATGAAAGGGGTAGTATTAGGGAGTAGTAAGGGGGGGTTAGTGAGGGCCAGGAAAGGGTTTATGGAGGGACGTCCTCTGGGGTTGGAGACATGTAACTTACATTTTCGTAGTAAGTTTACACTCAGAGGCCCTGATTTACAAAGGTAAACTTACACTTTTGTTTATCTACTAATAATAATTTTACGACTACGAACACTGCACATAAAAAGATAGAAAAGGCATATATTTTTATGTGCAGAGTCTCTGCAGTTGTAAAAGTACTATTAGTAAAAATAAGCTTACAGTTTGTGAATACCAAAAAATAGTAAACTTAGACAATATCATGTTTGTCTTTGGGAATCAGGACCAGAGTTTGTGAATACCGAAAGTAGTAAACATATTTAAAAGTGTAAACTCACTCAAATGTGTAAGTTACCTTTGTGAATCATGCCACTGCTCTTCAGATTACCTGTGCAACATGGATAGCATAATCAATACAGATTTCATTTTCTACTGAATATGGTGAACAGTCAAATATGAATGTGGTTCCATATGTTGAAAAAGTAGGTCTGTGGTAAACAAAATACAGCCTGTTGTTAAGGCTTCAAAAATGTAACCTGTCGGTCACCTATGTTTCCTGGCCTTTCCAAAGTAAGGCAAAGTGGATGTGACTTTGAAAGAACTGCTCCAGGATCCCCACACGTAGACAGGATTATTCAGTGTTTATGATTTCAATGGAGATTCCCCTGAGAGAGGACTAGGATTACAGATAGGAAACCATTCCTTTAGCGTAATTCATACTTTTGAGTGAGTTTATTACTTTTTGCTTATTTACAAAGTTCCAAAAGTGTATCCTACATGTTTCCATCGAATAGAAGGGCCTGGAGGCTATTCATAAACTCCACATCTAATGTACTACTGTAGTACTTTTGAAGTGCTGTTTGTGAATGGTATTTTGTAGTACAGTTGTAGTACTATTGACGTGCTACAAAATGTACTTCAAAATGAACTACAAAATGCAGTTTGTGAAGAGCGACTAGGCCCTTTAATTTTGTAGTGACATGTAAACTACACTTTTGTGTAAATTTACACTTGGATTTTGTGAACAATCACAAATGAGTAAACCTACTCAAAAGTTTAATTTACTTTGTAAATCTGGCACTTAGGGGGGTCATTACAACCACAGCAGTCGGCAATGATATGGCGGTAAGTACTGCCAACAGGCTGGCAGTACTTACCGCCATATTATAACATTGGCGGGTTGGCTGAAGACAACCCACCAATGTACCACTCCAACTGCCACTGCGGTAACAGCCTCAAGGCTGGAGATATCTATCTCCAGCCCAGCGGCCGTCACTGTTCTGCCTACGGGATTATGACCCCGCCTACTGCCATGGTTTTCTTGGCTTCCATAATACACCAAAAACCATGGCGGTAGGCACTATCAGTGACAGGGAATTTCTTCCCTGTCACTGATATGGGTCTTCCCCCGTCGCCCTCCAGTTATCCCCCTACCTCTCCAAACCCCCCTACATTCACACCCCTTCACACACACATACACACACCCATTCCCACATGCATCCACGCATGCATACATTCATTCACACACACAACCGCACAAACGTTCATACATACACGCAGACACACAGTCACATAACAGAACATACACTCACTCACACCTCCATACATGCACACACTCATTCAGAATGCAACACAAACCCGCATCCACGCACACACAAACATTCATGCACACACACCCACGCACACACCCAACACCCCCCACCCACCTCCCCTGTCGGAGACCCGACTTACCTGTGTGGAGGAGGTCCTCCGGCAGGAGACGGGACGGGGCGCTGCTGCCACCAGCAGCGCCCGCCAGCAGAACACCACCAGGCTGTATAATATGGCTGGCGGCGGTCTACTGCTGTGGCGCTGAGGGTGGCAGCAGCACCACCTTACCGCCATCTTCCGGCATGCCCGCAGCCAGATTTCTGCCATTCTTCTTCTTCCTCGGCTGTGGTCATAATACGGTGGATGGCTGGTAGCCGCGATGAAGGTCTTTTGGCGGCGGTCACCGTGGCATTAGGCAATGTCCCAATCACAGAAACATGTAGGTTTATTTTATTTATACTATCACTTGGCACTACTGTTTAGACTCAAACTCCAGAGAAGATATCCAAGTGGCTCAGGCTACTTTGTGTAATCTATTGCTCTAGACATAGCCTTGCTCTATCTTTCTAAATTCTATCACTAATCTATTTGCCTTTTGCTGACTGCCACTTTTATTGGGGATGATTTTACTATTTAATTCAGAATTCATCAAAAAGATCCTATGATGGAGAAGGAAAGGATATGTACTTACAGAATATAGTACCGGTTCTTCGTGGAAGACTCTCTGAAGTCATACGAAAAGCACCTGTCCCTACAGCAGTCACATGGCATTCGATTTGAGAATGTTCATGGCCCTGAATTCCCATGAAAAATGGTGAGATACGTTGCCAGTGCAGGGAAAGAATGACGGCAGACCCAAGGGTCTGCCTATTTTAAATTGCAGTCTAATTATTGAAACCTACTCCTTACCTAGTCCCATAATCTAATTTCTGCATGTTTCTATTTAGGAAACTGAATCAATTTAATGTTTTTTTCTAATCATGTTTTGGCCATGTTATACAGTATTCAATAGCTAGAGTTTGTCTGTAGAAAATTGGTTTGTGACTCCACACAAGTGAAGAATGAAGGATTACAGGTAAGTAACTTTTCCTCCTCTATCAAACAGGTTGGGTAGCACTGAGCTCACGCTGGAATATTATCAATTTCATGTATTGTACAATCATGTAATACACTAAATTGTTTTGGTGTTTCTTCAGAATTATAAAGGTTATGAACTATTTTAAAATGATTGATCAGAAATGTAACAACTTTTTAAAGTAATAGTAATGAGGCATGCTGCTAAAAGGCTGAACACTACTGACTGTGGCGTATTTAATAAAAAGCCATTAATCATAGATTTGTTTGTGATAGGCTGCAGCTGACAACATTGAATCACTGAAGAGATTTAGAGAAAACTGTGAACCTCTATTTCTTATAATTACTGTGAGTATAGAAATGGTTATCTTAGCTAGTGCTATTTAACTCTATTTTACAAGTAGTATTCTAAGAGAACTACAAAATAATGAAACGCTGAAAGCTCACTTTGAACTATATTTCTGATACATAATCTAAGAATTAGACAACATAGGTTTCTCTTGCATCCAATCCCCTTAACTCCCACACATAATATACCAATCATTGTATGGTACTGGAGAATTGCATGAACTCTTGCTCTGTTACCGCCTCATTCCTCTTCCTCAACAAAGTCCTTAATGGATCAGTATGAGCCCTCCTCTGGAGGCAGTACAAGGAGGGTTCTCCTTAATTTCAAGTACTGTTAATCTTTCTCCAGGTGTTAGGATTCTCTGGGTTAGCTGGACTGATTCTAGCTCCTGTCCTTCCTAATATCTGAATAATAAGTTCCTAAATCCATTTAGACTATATCATTATGGTGCAGATGGTGCTGGCTCCAAGGTTTGTTTCAGTTCCATGCTGTTTTGCTGGAACATTGAGAAATACTCTGGGTGGAGATAATGGTGCAGACAAGAGTTCAGGGTGAGACAGAGCACTCATTGCGTGGTCAGTTTGCATGTTGTGCAATGCTGCACTCACCATCCCCACCACTTAGATCATGTTTCCATTCATCTATACAGGTGTTCCACGAGCCACATAGAACATAATGTATGACGGGCATCTACAAGACCACAGAATTCAGTGCCGGGGAAAGGTTGTCAAACTTGGGCTTCTTGTTTGTGTGCCAAACCATGACCATGAGTTTCAGGAAAGTGGTGTGGACATTCAGGAAAGTAGTGTGGACAACCTTCAAAAACTGACTTTCCAAGATGGTGGTCTGTTGACCAATGCTATTCGAGATTTCCAATCCAAGATGAAGTAGTCTTTTCCTGTGTATTTACTTTTTGTTTGAATCATACATAATGAGGCTTTTCCATGTGATGGATGTGTATTAATATACTTAATCCCTTTCTTTTTGTGTCCTCTTGGTAACATTTGTGTCATTGAATTTTGCATCTAGGAAGTGGAGATTCTCCTGGTTCTACTTTGGTATATTCCTGCTTAGAAATTTCCTCTTCCCTCATGTCAGGAGTTTGGTGCCTTGCTTTTAAATTCTGTGCAAATCTTCATCTTCAATCAAGAGTTACAAGACTGACAAGAAGATTTTTCTTAACCTTTGTGCTTTTTTACTTCTGGCTGGGGCCCTCTTAAAGTGACATTAGACACCTTTAACATGTACTATTCAGTGCAGGGTGTCACCATTGCTAGTGGGATATGTCTCCTTTTGCAGTCAAGGAGGGGACTCACATCTTTGAAAGCTATGTGCAAGAAACTGGCCAGTTACCCTATTTGGAGGTGGAGACAAGCTAGTATCTGTGAGTTGGGGCCAGATGATACTGGCATGTTGGTAAACATATCCACACAAAGAGGAATTATGGTTCTTGTGTGAGCACTCAGAAGGAATGGATTGTTCTTACCATTCACACTGCAACCGCCTATGACATTTCTGTTAAAAGAACATTCTCCAGTTTTGGCGCTTAAGGTTTTGATACACTGATAAATAGGTTGGTAAAGTTCTGGAAGATGCAGGTATACTGTTTCTTTTCAGGGAAAATATTGCATGTCATTCCTGTATAAGTAGAAATTTCTGTTCGGCCTCATCAGACCACACAGTCAATTCATGGCAGGCTGTGTTGGTTTCTCAGCTGGCTGCTGTTTTCTCACATTGGCTCAACAAGAGATGATGGAAGATGAAGCAGTGACGATAACAGATTTTCACTTGATGTACCCAGTCATGTATGTCTGGGTGTGTGAAATCTACTGATTGTGTTTAAATTACAGCAATTAATTTACAGTGCAGGGGGAACCGAAGGCAATCCAGGGAGATTGTCACCAACATATTCAATGGTACTAACAGTGCAAATATGGAATGCAGTGGACAAACTGTTGATACCACTGGACTCCATTATGGTGGTGATATATAAGGTGCAGTCCAACATAATGTTAATGACATGCCCATCACAGGGTTAGTAAACCTAAGTCCCTGGGAAAAAAAATGAATAGATACTTTGGGCTAGTGAAAAAACATGCTCATCAGGTCAGACACTTACAAAATGGAAACTTTTCAAATAATGAATCCATTGGTTTTACAGAATGGAGTTTTACTTGCAATAGGCTTCCTGGACCTGTACCCTTACCTACTAATTCTGGTCTTATCAGCAGTTTCTGAAGTTCCCAGATTCCAGTCTCTAATGCTGCCATTAGGGGTAAACCCACCTACAAAACTGTTAGCTCCATTGACAGCACTTTTGCACCCACTGCAGATCCTGTTATATCCTTGCTTGAAAATCTGGCTAATTGTTGCAGCCTCTGGCCCTGTGCTCACATGGAAATGCAACAGGTGTGTGAAGCTCTCAAACTTCATGGATTTCTGATTAATAGGTTTACAGCTCGCTTCTCCCAGCATGGTAATATGAGTTCATAGGTGCTCCGTTTTGCACAGAAATGTTAGGTACCTGCATCTTCTGCAGGAAGGGAGGCTTTGAGCATATTTAACTGAATTACTGAGTCAAGGTCCAGCCTGCTAATGGTGCTCCTGGTACAAGTGGAGGTGGAAATCTGCACCAGACATTGCTTTTGTCGATTTCAGTAACAGGTCTCAGTGACAGACGTATCGTATAGAGACTTCTGGTTGCAGATTCCTTACATTAGATTATTTTTCAGGCATGAGATTAGATACAGAAATGTTTTAGCAATCTCCTTGTGCGAGATAGGTGGCATTGTTCAGCTCTTTATGACATCATCGGCATCGTCACCACTGAAAGTGTTGTGTGCGGTGCCTATCTAGGCACAATCACAGCGTGCTGACCTAATTTTCTTTTTTTGGGGTGCCTTCAGCGCGGATCTAAACAAACTCCCCTCATTCTTTGACTGATTTGTTTCCACCATTTTGTTGAATCCCACTAATGTGGCATTTTTCTACTATTTTGGGACATGTCCCTGAAAAAACCTACTGTTTTTAGGCCTTGTGGAGCCTGTCACAGGCAAATGGCCCATTTGGTGTATCTATGGTATCTAGAATGAGACCATGACTTCACAACCGGTATGGATCGCAGGACGATAAATCTGAAGGCCATCTGCAAGTGGGCCATGTAACTTTTGGCCAATCACCATGCCACTTTGGATCACTCCTGGTCCCATCTGCTCCAGGAGTCTCTTGCACCAGTCATTGCCGCGATCCTGGTCTTCAGGTAAGTCCCACAAGACGAAGTCCAAGAAGTCGAAGTACTCTTTATCTTCTCCGCATGGATCCCATTCATCAAACGACCTGAGAGAACAATGCTACAAACTCAGGCCCCACTTCCAGTTTGTAACTGTGGAGACATGTCTGACACTGTATCAGCGCCCCTGTTTCATGGGTTTCCCAGAGCCTGAGGGACCCCTGTCCAACTGCATGAGTTTTATGAAGCCATGAGCCTATTGGGCATTCAAACCTCCTCAGGAGCGCCTTCAGGCCTCATGTGAAGAGACTACATTGAGGTTCCACTTGGGCCCTCAGGATCCATTGCTGGATCTGAATCAGCCCCAGTTGCATCTTTGCAACCTTCTCCAGGGACTGTTTCAGTGGCAATGTTCCCAGTGCCATCAACACCCATCGGCAGAGACGAACCATCGTGACTCCCAACTTTGATGCAGAACTGGACTGACATTGGCTGACACCAGCTCCAATGCTAACCAGCCTGCTTGACCTGATTTGGATATGGAGACTTATTTCTCTGAAGGGCCCACTAAGGAACATGACTGAAGGGGATCTGAGGGATCCCTACGGCTACTCCGACCTCTGAGCAGATTTTATGACTGATTACAACTGGTATGAGGACCTGGCAGATGTCAGAGATCTGGACACCACTCCAGACACTGGCCTCTTCTCTCTTCCCATGGTGGCTATGGAGGAATGGTTTCCTTCGTGGGGTGGTCTGGAGGACAGCTGAGGTCCTGGACCTTCGACGATGTCTTGACAGAGGTGCTTTAACTCAGGGTGTCCCATTCAGAACTTCTACTCCCCTTTCCAAAGCCATCACTGATGTCCTGCTCAGGACCTGGGCCAGGCACCCCTGTCTATCTCCCACCACCAGCTCCCCACACCTGGGGATCTGTCCTTCCTCACCACGTACCCTACCCTGAGAGCCTGATTGTCTAGGTCTCTACTTCCATGATAAATTCTGACATATTCGCTATCACACCACCAGAGAGGTAATCCAAAAGTCTGGATACCTTCAGAAAGGAGATTTTCTCTTCCACCAGCCTAGCACTGTGGTCTGTGATCACCGCATGCTTACTAGGACATTATTCCCATATTGTATTGGATACAGTTGCTGCCTATGGTCTCAGAGGAATTCTGAGCCATACTCTGCCAAGATGTTGTTGATGGAAGCGAAGAACAAAGCTCAGCATCAGATGCATATTGGATGCAGTCAAATCACTGGACAAATTGTTTCCACAGTGGGGCTCCAATGTGACGCCTGGCTAAGGACCTCTGGCTTTTCGGGGGTGTTTTGGCATCCCTTAAGGACATGCCCTTCAATGGGACTTGCCCTTTTGCCAATAAGGCAGATTCAGCACTTGAACAATTCAAGAAGAGTAGGACCACTGCTAGTCATTAGGGCTCACCATGGCTCCACAACAGCTGCCTTCTGCCCCTTGTGTTGCTATGGTAGAGGCTGTCATCCATGTCTCTTGCACCCATGTCACCACAGCCAGCAGGCAGGCATCACAGTCCTTTTGTGATCCTGGACCCTGCTACCACAAGTCTTCTGGAGACCACAGCCAGAGGTCGACCCCATATGTCCCCTTCAATCCTCCCGGGAAGGTACAATCTTGAAGCCTCTTTAGTTTGCAATCCCACCATCATGGGCACCCAGTTGGTGACAGGATTCAGCACCAGAGGTCCCAAAAGTAGGAAAGCATGAGTGTTTCAGATTGTCCAGCAGGGCTATGCCCCATCACTCCAACAGACCCTGCTGCCCATGCCACTGTCCACCAATCGGCTGATAGAGGACCACCTCTTGATGTTGTATTAAGAAGAATTTGCTCTTTTGGCCAAAGGGGCCACCGAGAAGGTGCTGGCATCAGAAGTAGGTTGTGGTTGCTATTCCCACTACTTTCTCATGCAAAAAAGGATAGGGGCCTCCGTCATATTCTGGATTTACCCCCTTCTCAACTACTTCCTGAAAAAGAAAAAAAATCAAGATGATCACTTTGGCTCAAGTACTGTCTTCCCTTGACCTTTGATGCTGGATGGTAGTGCTGCACTTGCAGCTTGCCTACTTCCATAACCCCACCCTTGCTGCCCACAGACATTACCTGTGGTTTATGGTAGGCCAAGAGCATTATCAGTTTGCTGTACTCCCCTCTGATTTTACCTGTGCCCTTTGAGTGTACAACAAGCTGATAGAGGTTGTTCCATGGAGGCCATGGGTTCCAGTCATCCCCTACATCAGCGACTGGCTGTAGAAGGCAGGGTCACCCCAGGCAGTTGTCACCACCTCCACACTACGGTGGCCCTCCTGCATTCACTGGGGTTCACTATCAATGTGCCGAAGTCACACTTGACTCCCTCTCAGATGCTCCCTTTCATTGAAGCTATCCTGAATACAGTGCACTTTCAGGCTTCTCCTCCTGAACAGCAAGTCCAGGATATTCAGGCTATGATTTAGATGTTTCAGCCTCTAGCAAGAGTTTCAATGAGACAGACTCTGAGGCTGCTTGGTCTCATAGCTTCCTGCATCCTGCATTGTGCTGTTAAAACATGCCCGTTGACATATGCGGGCTCTGCAGTGGGATCAGAAGTCCTATTGGGCACACCATCAGGGAAATCTCTCTGACATGGTCCATATATCAAAGGAAACTGCAGAAGATCTGCAGTGGTGGCTCATGGGCCATAATTGGGTCAGCAGCAGACCCCTCTCTCTTTCTCATTCTGAGCTCACAGTAGCAACAGATGTATCACTTCTGGGTGAGGGCAGCCACCTGAAAGAGGTGGAGATCAGAAGACTCTGATCTCTGACAGAGGCTCAGATCCATACCATGTTGAAACAGAGAGTGATTTCCCTGGCATTGAAAGCCTTTCTTCTTTCCATCAAAGGTAGGCTTGTTTAGGTGTTCACAGCCAATACAACAGATATGTGGTATTGCAACAAGCAGAGTGACGTGAGGTTGTGGATCCTATGTCAAGAGGCCCTATATCTCTCAACACGGCTGGAATACCAGGGCATTTTCCTGGTGGTTCAATATCTGGTGTGTTGTCTGAGTACTAGAGCAGACAACCTCAGCCATCATTGACTCACGGATCACAAAATGGCATCTTCATCCAGAGATTATGCAAGTTCTCTTCAGAGATTGTGGAGAACCTGGGTTAAATCTATTCACCATCATCAAGAACGTGGAATGTCAATACTGTGGGCTGGAGTTTCCAAAGCAGCTCTCGTGCACAGAAGGTTTCTGGCTCAAGTGAAGCTTAGAAATCCTGTACGTCTGTCCGCTGATACCTCTCCAGTCTAGAGTTCTCAAGAAGATCAAGAACAACCAGGGAAAGTTTTTTTAGTGGCATTGGAGGGGCAACGAGAGTCTAGTATCCCGAACTCCTGAGCATGTGCATCTGTCCTATAATCAGGCTGCCCCTTCAGGAGGATCTCCTGTCACAGCAACAGGGCAGTACCTTCTTCTGCATACATGGAGTGAGTTTGAGCAATGACAATTGAGGGTGTTTGATTTCCCTTATGAGGTATGCAACATCCTTTTGACAGCCAGGCATCCACTAAAACGTTTTTTGTCTGTAAATGGGGTGAATGTGTGGCTTGGTATACTGCAGAGCTGTTCATCCTCTGTCTGCACCCTTGTCTGAAGTCTTTTTGTTTGCCGTATCCCTTGCCTATTAAAGCATTACCTTGGGCACAGTTAAAGGGGAACTTTCTGACATTTCAGCCTTCCTGCATTTGCCAGATCAACCTCTGTACACAAGTTACCTGCGCGATTTTTTTCCTGGAAGGCTTATAGCACATGTTCCCACTATACCTTTCATCATGCCCCAATGGGACATGAATTTAGTCCTCATCTTCTTAATGTGATCGCCATTTAGCTTTTTCACGGCTGCCCTAAGAGATTTCTGACAATCAAACCAGTCTTCCTTGTGGTTATAACATCTGCCAGGAGGGTTAGAGAATTGCAGGCACTTTTGGTTCACCCTCTACACAACCTTTTTTCCACACAAACTGATTCTTAGGAGCTGTGCCTCCTTTTTACCAAGGTGGTTGCTACTTTTCATCTCTGGCAGAAAATCACCATGCCTACTTTCTTAGCCCCCACCCACCCACCTATCCAACCAAGGAAGAGGAGAGACTCCACACTCTTGATCTAAAAAGAGCACTGTCATTTTACATTGATTTGCACCAAAGACTTTTGGGTGTACAATCAACTTTGTATAATCAACTCTTTGCTGGTTTTACGGGTGTGAAAAAAGGCAAGGCAGTTCACCAAAGAACCATCTCAAGAGGAATTGTCCTCTGTATTAAAATCTGCTACGTAATGGCTAAAAAGCAGACCTTGAGGGCTTAAGAGCTCATTCCACCAGAGCGAAAGCTGCAACCCCTGCATTAGCTAGAGGGTTCTCAGTTCTGAATATCTGTCAAGTAGCTAAGTAAACATCACTGCACACATTTGCCACGCACTGCTGTCTAGACAATCAGGTCCAGCATGATGGGTGTTTCACTTGTTTGGTCCTCCCAGACTTCTTTGTGTAAAGCAGTCTGCAGATCCACCTCCAGTAAGAAATTGCTTTGATATCTATTCTAAGGTAAGGAATCTATGGATAGAAGTCTCTATCAGATGAACATGTTATTTACCTTTGGCAATGCCTTATCTGGTAGAGACTCTGGGCCTCATTATGATTTTGGGGGACGGAAAAGCCCATCTGAAGAAATTCCGACGGGGAGGTTGCCACATTGTGGCTGCCTACCTGCTGGGCCCATTACAAGTTTCCCACTGGGTCAGTGGGTGGAAACCTCAGTTTCCACCCACTGGCCTAGCGGGAAACTGCCTACAGCATTGTCTCAGGCTCATAATAGAGCCGGCGGCAATGCTGTGGTGCACCCTCACAATTTTCACTGCCTTTCATGGCAGAAATTTGCTGGCGGGGAATGAAGTTGTAATCCCCAGGGCGACGCTGCTTGCAGTGCTGCCCTGGTGGATTAGTACTGCCATGACCGCCAGACCACTGGCAGTCTGACTGCAGCACGATCGTCGCGGTCATAATATGGTGCTAGGATCGCCACATTTGCAGCGGTCCGATTCCCACCCAGAACTTGACTCATGACCACCAGGCTCATAATGAGGGCCTCTGTCTAGGCACATTTTCCTTAACGACCTTCCTACCCTCCCCATTCTGCGAACCTCAGTCATTCCACCTCAGCTTCTAGTGTGGAAAAATAATTTATAAATTAGGTAAGCAAAATTGGGGTGGCGCCCATATATGCTTCATGAATGTCACTTCCGGTGTGGACACTGCCTACACCACACAGAGTTGAACGTTGTCACTTACCAGTGCACAAGTGGTTTACTAAAAAAATGTTTGATCCAGTCTGTCATCTGGGGAATCTTGTAGGGTAAGGAATCTGCGACTAGACAGAGTCACTACCAGATAAGGTGTTACCAAAGGTCAGTAACTTGTTCAACTCGGACATGAAGATGTTGGGCAGAATCTCCCTCGATTATCCTGCTCCACTGATCCTGACTGCACACATCAGCATCATGGGCTATGTTGTGACAGGAAGACCAGTCATCAAAAATTCCTTTGCGGTTGAAAGAAGTTCAGCATTCTTCAGAATTGGTTGAAACTGTCAGATGTCTGAATGAATGTTCAAGTTTTTGAGCCTTTCCCCATAAATCAGTAAGCCTGGTTCTGCAGAGGCAGCAAAAGATACAAAGACCTCACGTTGGTGGTTCAGAGGTTTTATAGCTGGGTAGAGGAAGCACTATTGTGTCTAATGTTGTCTTACCTGCTGGGTCAAGAAAATTCCCAAATTGCAAAAATAATGGAGGTGCTGCAACAACAGCAGCAGAACTGAAATGGCATTGGATGCCTTCTAGAGGAAGCCATGTTTTGTTTAGATTATGAAAACTTCGATAAGCTTTCAACATATGTTTTGGGTTGTTTTTAAGTTACAGAGGACAAATAAAAGTAGCTATCTCCAGAAGTAATGCTCATCCTCCATTAGTAAGGACTGTAGGCTCAGCATAATGAGAAATCCTGGTATATAATTAGATCATTATTTTCCTAGCCCAGCAGAAATGATGCCCCAAGCACTGTTGTGAGGCCTACTTGCGCCCACTCTGGTTCTCCATCTTAGCTCAGTTTTACATTTTTTCTGTTTTAGGCCGACATCACTTTTTAGCAATGATATTTCACACACTTTTTGCATTCACAGTAATATTCTAAGAAGATTCTCTACATGTTGCTTGTTTCAGAAAGTTTTTTTCGCTATGTGTTAGAAATAGGGTTTCTAATTGGCTAGGGTAGGCACCTAAGCCAGCAGTAACTACCACTCTAGTCAGGGCAAGGGAGCTACACACCAAAGATAACCCCTGCTCACCCAATTATTAGCTTGGCACAAGCAGTCAGGCTTATCCCAGAGGCATGTGTGTGCACAACACACACAACCCAGTGACACAGTAAATACACCACAAAAAAGACTTCACAACCAACTATATAAAAATAAACTGTATTACATATAAACATAGACCATACCAACATAAATCAGTTATGCTGTACCAATCAGACACTTGTCACATCATCATGAATGCCAAATGAAGGAAAAACATTTCCATATAGTAAATGTCAGCATACAAACCTCCACATGCCTGCAATGCAGATCATGAAATTATACACGTGCCCTGGAAATATACACGTCACCCAACAAGACAGAACATAACATTGCATTATACTGTAAATGCCCCAATAAAATGCCACTAGAAGGAAAGGGGGCACTCACAAAATAAAGAATGGGGCGCCACAATGCTCTTCTGCCCCTGACGGGCGATAATGGCCTCTCCCGGCCGGGTCTAGTCTCCTATGGCTGCGACAGTGACGGCACCTCAGTAGGTGTCTCTTGTATCCTGGGGGCACCAACAGAAGTGCGCTTCATCCACGCTACAGCAAAGGCTGCCAGTGACTAATCTCATGCCAGCAGCGTCTGTCTCTTCATGCTCTAGTAGGGGAAAGCACCCCACACGCTTTGGCCCAGGCAAGACCACACATGCTGTGCAGGGCCCAGGGGAGCGTCAGCCCGCACTATGCAAAGCAATCTCTGGCACCTCTCCAGCGCTGGCAAAATTGCTTCACTCAGTGCAAGACAGTAGTAGGTAGGGGGAAAAGGAGCACACCACCCAGCCCCTGGAGACAACTGGAGAGCACCAAATGCAGGGAAAGCATATAAAAGCAGGCCAGCAAATATGGCAGCCAGGAAGAGTAGCATTACCCTCTGCAGCCCAACAAGTAGAGGCAGCAGTACAGGGCCACAAGTCCAGCAGTCCAGATGACGATTCCTTCCTGACAGCACCACATCCCTCAGGTGCAGCACATCCAGCAAGCAGCATCTGGTGACAAGTTCCACACAGTGTCTCTCTTCTCAGAGCATGGGGAACAACCCCTATACTTAAACTCATTTTGTCTTTGATCTCAGGGGTCACTTCAAAGGACCTTTAGAAGTGCACCACACTCCCCTTCAAACCCAGCCATGGCTCTAGATATCAGTAGGGGGTAAAGGAACCCTTTGTGTGAGGGCAGGACACAGTTTCTGTCGCTTGCAGCCAGGAATACTATTCTGTATCCAGATGTAATCCTGTTACACCTCCACCCTACCTTTGTAATGGCTGTCTAGAAAGTATGCACAAAGTCCAGCTGTCACTCTTCCCCAGACGTGGATTGGAGTCAAGCTGCAAAGCACAAGAGTCATAAGCACAGACAAATGCCCACTTTCTAAAAGTGGCATTTCTACCATGGTAATAAAAAATCCACTTACAGCAATAAGCAGCATTTCTTACTACCATTCCAACTATACCAAACATGCCAGCACAGCTCCTCATAGATCAGAAAATACCACTTGGCCATATGCAAGGGCATTCCTAATGCAACCCTATGAGAGAGGCAGCTCTCACAGCAGTGAGAAACCAAATAGGCTGTTTGTAACCACCAGGATATGCCCCACAATAAGGTACCTCTCCTAGCTCTTACCTACACAGCACCCTGCCTGTAGGGGCTATCCAGGACCTAACTTTTTACTATATGTAGTAAAAGCGGAGTTCCATGTCTGGCTTGTAAATTTAGGTACCAAACCACTGTGACAGTGAACTGCGCACACAGGCCCTGCGGTGGCAGGCCTGAGACAGCTTTGAAAGGCTACTCTGTGGGTGGCGCAAGCAGCACTGCAGTCCCACTAGCAGCATTTCATTTACAGGCCCTGGGTATAAGGAATACCACTGTACAAGGAACTTATAAGTGAATTAAATGTGCTAATCAGGTGTAAGCCAATTATACCAAGTTTACAGGAGAGAACCCATGCACTTTACCACTGATCGGTAGTGATAAAGTACCCAGAGTCCTAGAGCCAACAAAAAGAGGTTAGAAAAACAGGAGGAGAAAGTCAGAAAGTTTGGGAATGACCCTGCAAAAAGGGCCACATCCAACACTATGTAATCTGTACACTCTGTTCAAGGCTAGGAACACAGTACACAATATCCTAGTGCTTTTGTTGCCTGTTCAGAGATAGCTTCTAACATCTAGACATATCTTTGCATCAGCGTTGTGCCTCAAACACTGTGTGGTTTTTATTATGTAAACTTTGCACTGCCCTGGTTTTATCATATAAACAGTGCACTGCCCTACAGGGTCAGAGTAGCACTCCGACCACTACTGTCCTGGAATGAATCCTGTGTTCAACATGCAGCTCTGCTGACGCTGATTCCCTCTTGCAGAAAAGGATTGCCAAATTCGCTCTAGACCAACTTACTGGCTTAGTTCTCCAAGTATGGGGGTCTCAGGCTATCCTCTTAGATCAGGAAAAGGCAGAGGGAACACCCGCTATGCTCTCAGAGTGTAGGTAGTGATAGGTAGGAAGATATACATCTAAGATTACCATGGTTGGACTGTTTATTCTTTTTCAAAATGTTAGTAACACTGGTTACAATGCTTAGTAATCACAGCTCATTCTCTCTATGCACGAATATGATTGTTTCAATAAATGTTTGAAAACCTTTATTCATATGTTTCTTGTGTTTACCCTGGACATGCAGGAGTAAAACAACGAAAGGGTTACATCTGTTTCTACAACTTCCTTGGGAGCCAGAGTGTCATGTTCGAAGTTACCAAAATCATCTGTTACTCTGGGAAGGTTGTAGGTTCAGGTGAGGCACTCTGAGCTAGCTAGGAAGTGGGTCAACAGTTCCGGATAGTGTAAATCAACTCAGTCCTGCTGCCCTGAAGTTCTGTCGCCATAATACACAGCCCTACCTTTTTAGTGGGACCTGTATAATATGGCGCCACCAACGTCAGGTACTTATTTAAGAGGTCTTCTGAGTTGTTCTTTTATGTGCCAAGGCCACCTATTCACCTTAAAATGGAGACATCTGTGATTTTAGGGATAAATCCTCCTTAGCATTATAGGAAGCACTTATTGTTGCCAGTAGGTTGTTCAAGCTTGAACATTTAAAAGGATATCCCACTGTAGTATGTTCCCTCTCTGAATTCCATTCATTAAAATAGAAATGTTATCAATATAACTAATTCCTAATATTCCTAATTTCGGATCTGCTGTTATAGCACACTTAACCTTACATAGGCTACCTAATGGTGTGGAGAGGTTATCTTTGTGGTTGATACTCACAAATCTTATAAAAATGAAATATTTTACTCCTGAGTCACCTTTCCTGCAGTTGACACTAATACAAAAACATTTCACACATGCACTGAAGCTGCCTTGCCAGGCCAATACAGAGCCCATGGTGATTCAGAAATAGCATTAACATATCAGAAACATCAACATTGGTTCCAAGGTGCCCCATCACATGCCTTGCAAAACATTAGACTGGGTCCCCTTAGCACTGATGGGGCTACATGGCCAGTCCTAGCTGGCTACACACCGCATCCTAATATTCAACAACTAAATCAGCTGAATTACGCCAACTATGCAATGGTCTAGTTAGACTATAAATATGTTTGATGCAGTTTGTAATGCATACAACAACAACTGCCATAGCAAGGGCTGTTAACGATATGCAGTCACAGATAGCTGTGCCTGCGATTAGTCCTGTAACTATCAATTCTATTATGGGTAAAATACAAACCAGACGTGACGAAATTCCATTCTGGATTACACAAAATACAAATCAGCTTGAAGCATTGCTTTTCCATACGGGACAACAGGATAAACATAGAATTTTATGTCAAGACAGGAGGCTAGCATTATGTGTTAACTTTTATTTACTCCTTCTAAGCAGCAAACCCATTAAAAGTAACCAATAGAATGTTAACAACATCATAGTGGGAAAAAAATGTTCAGTTCCACATAAACTCTGTGTCCTCCATTTTCTGCCTCTTTTGTTTGCTGTTTCTGAGTAGATAAGTCTATGATATTATTGCTGTAATTATTTATCTGATTAGAGATGTACATTAAGTATGTTATAAGTATTACGTAATTTATGGGTAGCGCTCATATTAGAGATTGTGGCCCTCATTCTGACCTTGGCGGGCGGCGGAGGCCGCCCGCCAAAGTCCCGCCGTCAGGTTACCGTTCCGCGGTCGAAAGACCGCGGCGGTAATTCTGACATTCCCGCTGGGCTGGCGGGCGGCCGCCTTCAGGCCGCCCGCCAGCCCAGCGGGAAAGAGGCTTCCACGATGAAGCCGGCTCGGAATCGAGCCGGCGGAGTGAAAGCTGTGCGACGGGTGCAGTTGCACCCGTCGCGTATTTCACTGTCTGCGCAGCAGACAGTGAAATACATTTAGGGGCCCTCTTACGGGGGCCCCTGCAGTGCCCATGCCAGTGGCATGGGCACTGCAGGGGCCCCCAGGGGCCCCGCGACCCCCCCTACCGCCATCCGGTTCCCGGCGGGCGGACCGCCGGGAACTGGATGGCGGTAGGGGGGGTCGGAATCCCCTCGGCGGCGCAGCTAGCTGCGCCGCCTTGGAGGATTCCAATGGGCGGCGGTACACTGGCGGGTGACCGCCAGTGTTGCCGGTCCGACCGCGGCTTTACCGCCGCGGTCGGAATGCCCATTGGAGCACCGCCGGCCTGTCGGCGGTGCTCCCGCGGTCCTCCAACCCGGCGGTCATGGACCGCCAGGGTTGGAATGACCACCTGTGTGTTTTAGGAATTTTATGTTAGTTATGTAATTTTTTTGTTAAGTTTATAATGTGGAAGATTTAGTGTTTAGGTAGTTTAACAAATTTATAGGGCAATCAAGGTTCTTGCAGAACCTTGACTGTTCAGACAATTAAACAATCGATTTTAAATTCATTTTAAGAAATGAAAAACCTTCTTACTTTAGAGAGGAAACCGATGGTCAGACGCGCGGTCACAGCTCAAGACAGGCGCGAGGTCTGACAATTCTATGTCAGGACCGGAGGCTTCGGATTATGCTTCTCTTCACTTTACTGACAAACACAGCAGCCAATAAAAGTGTAACAATTCAAAAAACTACAAATCCCATGAACCCCAGTCCACCAATCATGGGTCTATACTGTCCATAAATAGCCTGAACGCTATAGTCCTTCCTCTTTCTTTGCTGTTCCAGCAGCCAGATAAGTGAAGCGCGCTAATTGTGCTTGTGTTTGTGTGTTTATTGACTGTTTAGCAGCACGAGTGTGAGCGCGTTTGCGAGCGATTTCTTGATTTTATATCCTAATGTTATTGCAGTAGTTTTGAATTGGTTTTGTTTCCTCATTTCATTTTTGCCGGAGTGGAGTGAGGGCAGGCCGTTCTCGGCGAGCTTAGGCTCAACGAGTAGAGGACGCTGTCCTCTTTCTGCTCCCATGCTCGCGCATGCGCGTTGAGAAGAATCTGAGGTTTTCTTTCCTTCCGACCGGCTTCTCAACGCGTGTGTGCCTCGGTGGGGTGTCAGACCAAAAAATAGTATTCATACGGCCAGCAATCGCCCGTAAGACGCTGTAATAATACCTTGAGAGATTTGCTCAGGGGGCATTGGGAGTTTTTTCATTGTTACCTTTTTCTATATATTACAAGCTAAACTCCTCAAGCAGGTGGTTCCTTCCACAACAGATTTGCCGGCTGTACAGCTACTAACTGTACCTTATAATTGTCATTCACCTGCTCAGGGTTTTTGCCCCCCCCTGCTAACTCCTCCCTTAACAATAAGTTTAACATGGCGTACTACGCCAATGATGATGAGCAGTATGGTGAACTGCAGGAGGTGCCATCAGAACACCAAATGGAGGAAAGACTTGTGGAGGCACTTGGCCATCATGTGCAGGACTCCGTGAATTGGGCCCTAATCCAAGCCCTGAAACCCTTTGCCCAACCCTGTCTAACTTTGCTAAAAGGGAATTTTTGGGCGAGAGTAGTCAGCAACCTCGCCTACAATCTGGCGATCCCGGTGAAACGATGGGTTTGCACCTGCAACGCTCAGGTGGCAGTTCCTCTGCAGAAATCTTATCACAGATGGCAACCTCTGTGTTGTGCGACCATGCTTATGGAGGGATTCCCCCTCCTCAAGAGACATCATCTAACTTCCTGCAATCCTCGCATTCAATCTATCATGATCCTTCTTCCTCAAAGTCAGACTCAGACGATTCGCAGGCAGATCCCCAACCGCACAAAAAGCAGCGCAAGACACGGCATAATATACCCGAGAGCAATCCCCCTCAAGGCAAGAACCTCTTATTCTCACCTGAGGATATTATCCATCCTCGCTCCACCGAATGGATTCCTAACCAAGAGGTCGCCAGTTACGTCCAAGATAGGCTACGTAAACGTTTTGAGAAGGAGGTGCACAACACCCTTAGGTCAGAATGTCCTCGAGCCTCCCTTCTCGGTAAGGTGGCAGAAACACCCGAGTTAGATCCCAGCATGGCGACTTTTCTCCGGAAATTCGCCAAAGACCCGAAGAAGGGTCTAGATCGTGCCTGGAGAGGATGCCAGGACAAATTACTGGACGTGTCCGGTCCCTTAACAAATATATTAGATCTAGCCATTCAATCTAAGGAAACGGAGACTCCGTTAGATACGGAGGCAATATTACAATGAGCTCAGAGAGCAATCTGCCTACTTGGCAATGCCAACTGCGCCATGTCAACGGAGCGCAGAAGCTCCTTTCTCATTCAGTTAGATCCAAAACTTGCAGAACTGGCCACTAATGAGGCAGGCTCCTCGGCCAATGGTATGGTCTTTGGAGATAAATTCATTTCCAAATTGAGCAAGTATGTGGCTACCTTTACAGCCCTTTACAAAGCCCAATCCAACATCAAAAAGGTTTTCAACAACGCTCTTTTTATCCGGGCCGGACGTTTCAGGGGCTGAGCGTCAGGCTGAAGATATCAGGCTTCCAGATACGCCTCTTGTGAGAAAACAGGGCTGATTGCAGAGGCCCCCTAACTTTTTGCCCCCATTTTCCACTTTATGCTGGTGTTTTCCTGACTCTGATGGTGCCCTGGGTACTGCTAACCAGTCCCAGGGCCTGTGCTCTGTGTAAAATGGATATGCAAATTAGGCTAATTATAATTGGCTAAGTTAACCTACCTATAAGTCCCTAGTATATGGTAGGGCATGTAGGTTTAGGGACCACAGCATAGGTGGTGCACACATAAGTGCACTGCTGAGGTGTCCAGTGTCATTTTAAAGGCAAGCCTGCCTTGCTGGCTGCTTTTAAATTAAAGTTATATGCAAATTCGACTTTGGAATTAAAAGTAGTTCCAAAGTCTTAAACTACCTTATTTTTACATATAAGTCAACCCTAAGGTGTGCCCTATGTGCCCCTAGGGCTGGGTGCCATGTAACTATAAGCAGGGACTTTATAAAAATAGATTTATAAACCCTGGTGAGGTAAAAACAGCCAAATTCGTTTTTCCCTCATTGAAGTAAATGGCCTTCATAGGCTAGAATGGGGAGACTTTATTTTAAATTTTAAAGTCTCCTTAAATGTTGCATACCAAGAATTTGGTATCAAATTAATTGTTGTAATAAATCCCACAACTTCCAGTTGTTGGATTTAATATAACTTGTTCAGGTAAAGAGTTATAGACTTTACCTAAAAAATTGCCAATTTCAGCCCTGCATTGTTTTTGCTGCTGTGCTCTGATTGGTCAGCCTGCAGCAGCTTAGCAGAGCTGCCTTGATGAGGTGTGAAGTGGCCTGGCTTCACACAAAGGAATGTGCTTGTGGGAGAGAGTCTCCCCTCAGCAGATGGTGAGGCAGGAAGGGCTGCCAAACTGGTCTTCAAAGGCAGAGAAGGACATTTGGAGCAACCAGCAACACCCCCACATCCTGCAACCCCAGACAGCTAGGTGCCCCCTTGATTAGATTAGGAGAGGGCAGGAGAGGGGTGTGTTTATGATTTTTAGCCACACCAGTGGGTGGGCTCAGCCAGATGTAACCTCCAAAAATCAGATTCAGCCATGTGGATTTTTAGAGAATGTTGCCCACTGGGATGGATTTTTGCCACACTTCCCAGGAAGTGGTCATCACAGGGGGACGACCCTGTACCTGATTGGAGAACCAGGACCCCCCTGCTTTTCACCCAGGAGCAAGGATAAAACTGGCAGACCTGCACCCACACCTCAGATCCCTACCAGATTTCAACAAGAAAAGAACTAAAGGAGAAGAAGGACTGCCCTGCTGGACCCCTGGCCTGCACCTGGAACCTGCACTCAGAAGGACTGCACCAGCTGCACACTTGGGCTTCACCACAAGAAGGACTTTGCCTGGCTTCAACTGGTTCAAGGAGGGACTCCCTGTTTGCTACAGGTGAAAAATTGCTAACCAGAGTCCCCTGCACCAACTCCTGAAGAAAGCGACCAGCTGACCACTGTCCAGTGGCCAAAAAGGAGTTTGCGCCAGGTGCATTCTGGGAGTTGAAGTCCGCACCCCACAAGGATCATCACAGAACTTCTGGACCCTTGGGGTGAGCTGTGGACCCCAAAAGAACCTTAAAAGAACATCTGGGTGAAGCCCCAGAAGTTTGGAGAAGATTTGAGAATTTTTTTAAAAAAGCTCCATAGAGGGACCGACCCGCCGCGGAAATTCTAGCCGGCTTGCCTCAACCGCGACCCAGCCTGATTTGGTGGTTCGTCCCGTTAAAGAAAAATCTCCGAAAATGAGACTAAGTCCGAAGGTAAAAAGTTGACCGGGACCTCCCAGCCATCGTATCCGAGAAGGGCTCCACGGACGTCGGATCAAGATCCAGGTTTACCCCGGTCGAAGGATTTTCACCTCGAAAAAACGACTAAGTCCGAAGGTAAAAATCTCCACGGAGGAATCCAGCATCGCGTATCCGGACAAGGGCTCCAGGAGGTCGGATTCGACTGGCAGGTTCGTCACGCTGAAGAAAATCTTCAAAATAAAGACTAAGGGGGTCATTCTGACTCCCGCCGGGCGCGGTCACCGCGCGCCCGGCGGGAGCCGCCAAAATACCGTACCGCGGTCTGAAGACCGCGGCGGGTATTTAGAGTTTTCCCCTGGGCTGGCGGGCGGCCTCCAAAAGGCCGCCCGCCAGCCCAGGGGAAAACGACCTTCCCACCATGAAGACGGCTCGTAATCGAGCCGGCGGAGTGGGAAGGTGCGACGGGTGCTACTGCACCCGTCGCGTATTTCACTGTCTGCTATGCAGACAGTGAAATACAAGCGGGGCCCTCTTACGGGGGCCCCTGCAGTGCCCATGCCATTGGCATGGGCACTGCAGGGGCCCCCAGGGGCCCCGCGACACCCCCTACCGCCATCCTGTTCCTGGCGGGCGAACCGCCAGGAACAGGATGGCGGTAGGGGGTGTCAGAATCCCCAAGGCGGCGCAGCATGCAGCGCCGCCTTGGAGGATTCTGACGGGCAGCGGAAAACCGGCGGGAGACCGCCGGTTTTCCTGCACTGACCGCGGCCAAAGCGCTGCGGTCAGAATGCCCTGCGGGGCACCGCCGGTCTGTCGGCGGTGCTCCCGCCAACCCTGGCCCCGGCGGTCTGAGACCGCCGGGGTCAGAATGACCCCCTAAGTCAGAAGGTAACTTTTTAACCGAGGCCTCCCGCGACCTGTAGCCGAGCAGGGCTCCATCACGGTGGGCCTGAAAGTTTGACTTTGCCCCGGTCGAGGTGCAACCAGATGACCCGATTGGCGCTTTTTGTTTCTAAGCGCTAGAAAAGTAATAATTCTTTAAAAATTCATATCTCCGGTTCCCTTTATCCGATTTTATTCGTTTTGGTGTCATTTTAAAGATAAAAATATAAACTATTTTTATAAATTGGTTTTGGATTTTTAAACTGTTTCCTGTGTTTTATTTAATTACTGTTTTGTGATATTTGAATGCTTAACACTTTGGGGGTCATTACGACCCTGGCGGATTTCCTCCGCCAGGGCCGTGGGACGCGGTGGCACCGCCGACAGGCCGGCGGTGCCCCGCGGGGCATTCTGACCGCGGCGGCTTAGCCGCGGTCAGTAAAGGGAAACCGGCGGTCTCCCGCCGGTTTCCCGCCGGTTTCCCGCCGGTTTCCCGCCGGTTTCCCGCCGGTTTCCCACTGCCCCCAGGAATCCTCCAAGCCGGCGCAGCTTGCTGCGCCGGCTTGGGGATTCCGACTCCCCCTCCCGCCATCTAGTTCCTGGCGGTTCTCCCGCCGGGAACCGGATGGCGGGAGGGGGAGTCGCGGGGCCCCTGGGGGCCCCTGCAGTGCCCATGCCAATGGCATGGGCACTGCAGGGGCCCCCGTAAGAGGGCCCCTACAAGTATTTCACTGTCTGCTTGGCAGACAGTGAAATACGCGACGGGTGCAAATGCACCCGTCGCACCTTCCCACTCCGCCGGCTCGATTACGAGCCGGCATCCTCGTGGGAAGGTCGTTTTCCCCTGGGCTGGCGGGCGGCCTTTTGGCGGCCGCCCGCCAGCCCAGGGGAAAACTTGAAATACCCGCTGCGGTCTTTTGACCGCGGCGCGGTATTTTGGAGGGCGGAATTCTGGCGGGCGGCCTCCGCCGCCCGCCAGAATCAGAATCAGGCCCTTTGTCTCCTAAGTTAAGCCTTGACGCTCGTTGCCAAGCTACCAAGGGTTGAGCTGGGATTAATTTACTGAGACCTAACTGTACCTAAGTGGAGGTTGGGGGCTTGTTGCTAGGTGTAGGTACCTACCTGCCTTTGGCAATAACCCATTTTCCAACACCTCTCAAGGCAACCGTGGGAGTTATTCAGACCAACACAACTTTTACCCCAATCGCTACAGGGGTCGTGGTCGATCCTCCAGAGGATATCGTGGAGGTAACTCCAACAAAGACAACTCAAACTCAGGTGTGAATTATCCCTCCTTCAGAGGTCATATTGGGGGGCAGGATACAATATTTTCTCCCAGCCTGGAAGTTAATTACACAAGACCCGTGGGTTCTTCAGACAGTTCAGGGCTTCCAACTAGAATTTTACGCCCCTACGAGGCAAACAAATCCTCCTATGCCTCTCCTTTTTTCCCTTGCAGTTCGCAAATTTATAGAAGAAGAGATACTCTCTCTCATTCAAAAAGGAGCCGTAGTGCAGGCCTCTCCTCATCCTCGAGGCTTCGCCAGCACAATCTTCTTAGTCCAAAAGAAGGGCGGCGGATCCAGATTGGTCCTGAAGCTCAAACATTTCAACTCTTGGATGGTGTATCGCCATTTCAAGATGGAGGGCATTCACCTCCTCAGAGACCTTTTAAGAGACAAGGACTGGATGGTGCGTCTGGACCTCAAAGACCCTTACCTCTCAGTTCCAATATTTGCCCCTCACAGACGTTTCCTCCAATTTCAATGGGGTTCCCATTGGTTCGAGTTCAGGGTTCTTCCCTTCGGCCTCTCCTCAGCACCCTGGTGCTTCACCAAACTCTTGCGCCCAGTGGTACAATTTTTAAGAGAACGAGGAGTGCGTCTAATTATTTATCTGGACGACATTCTGATTATGGCCCAAAACAGAGATCTTGTTCTGACTCACCTAAATTGGACGTTGCAATTACTCCAAGACCTCAGGTTTGTCATAAATTCCGAGAAGTCTTGTCTAATCCCATCTCAGAATGTAGAATTCCTAGGGTTCCAAATAGACTCTTTGGCAGCCGTACTAATTCTTCCGATCAGCAAACGGAACCTGATCAAGAAAGAATTGAGGAGAGCGCTTGCCTCTCCGACTATATAATTGAGGACACTAGCGCGCCTTGTCAGACTCTTAGCTTCGTCCATTCAAGCGATTTGTCCGGGCCCCCTACATTACAGAGCCCATCAGAGATTGAAGATCCTCCACCTTCAACAAGGCCTTCAATACTCAGAGCTAATTCCCCTGTCGGAAGAAGCCAAGACAGAGATGTCATGGTGGCTAGACCACATGGATGCATGGAATGGCAGAGCGATTTTTCCTTCCAGTCCGGATGTGGTGATAGAGTCAGACGCCAGCCGTTGGGGCTGGGGGGCACGTTGCGGTCCTGTGGAGACCGGGGGTCGTTGGTCTCCGGGGGAGTTGGCATACCACATACACTGCCTGGAACTCCTTGAAGGATCTTTTGCCATCAAATCCCTTGCCCCTCGCCGGGCTCATTGTTGTATCCTTCTGCAGATGGACAATGTTTCCGCAGTCAGGTACATCAATCGCCTAGGGGGGACCTGGTCTCGTCTCCTAGCAGAGATAGCGAAGGAATTCTGTCACTTTTGCCTCAATCAGAAGATTTTGGTGGTGGCGGAATACATTCCGGGCATTACCAATACAACAGCAGATTGGAACTCTCGATTTCTCCGGGATGGCAGCGACTGGAAGCTCAATCCGCGCATTTTTCAAGCCCTTCAACTTCGTTGGGGGACATGTCTGATGGATTTATTTGCCTCCCGATTGAACAGTCAGGTCCCTTGCTTTTTCAGTTGGAGACCGGACCCTCAGGCGAAGGGGACGGATGCCTTCCTACAGTTGTGGCCGAAGAAACTTCTTTATGCCTTTCCTCCTTTTGTGCTGATTCCTCGCGTCCTGGCACAAGTGCATCGCCAACGCTTGGAAATCATTCTAATAACTCCGTTGTGGAGTGCTCAGCCCTGGTTCCCTTCTGCAATGAACCTGTTGTTCGACCTTCCGGTGAAGATTCCATGGTCAGTGGATCTTCTCACGGACTCGTTGAACAGTTTTCACCCTCTAATTCTGCAGGGATTGTTACCCCTGATGGCCTGGAGACTTTCTGGCAACAATGGCAAGTGCCTGGAGTTTCGGAATCAGTAATGTTTTTCTGATCCCAATCTTGGGCCCCTTCCACTCAGAAAAGATAAGAACAAGCCTGGAGGAAGTGGGTACGTTGGTGCAATACAAGGAGTTTGGATCCCCTGGGGTCAGAGATTCATGTCATTGCCAATTTCCTTTCTGAATTGGCTTCCCAGGGTTTGGCATATAGGACAATTAATAATTGTCGCTCAGCCCTTTCTGCAGGTCATCCTCATATCCAGGGGAAACCGGTAGGAGAACACCTCTTAATTTTCAAATTGCTTAGAGGTATTCATATGGTAAAACCCCCCAGCCGAAATATACTTCCTTAACATTGTCTTACGATTCCTTAGAAATTGGACGGATAATGAAGGATTATCTCGCAAACAACTATCTGCAAAATTGACAATGTTATTATGTTTGCTTTCCTGCAGAAGAGTCTCAGATGTTAAAGCTCTGGATTTATCAGGTAGAGTATTTACTCTGGATGGAGTGTCTTTTTCCATTTCTAGACGTACAAAAACCTCATCCAAATGTATTTCATACCCCTCTTTCCCGTACAATAAGAAACTGTGGGCCTGATTCTAACTTTGGAGGACGGTGTTAAACCGTCCCAAAAGTGGCGGATATACCACTTACCGTATTACGAGTTCCATAGGATATAATGGACTCGTAATACGGTAGGTGGTATATCCGCCACTTTTGGGACGGTTTAACACCGTCCTCCAAAGTTAGAATCAGGCCCTGTGTGTTGTTCAATGTTTGAAGGTTTACGAAGATGCCACAAGAGAGTTCAGGCAGAATGTTTTTGGGCAATTATTGATTTCGTTACAAAAGCCCTTTCGTCCAGTCACTGCGGCAACTTTGGTTTGTTGGGTTAAGTGGTTACTGGCCGAAACTGGTATTGATATAAGTGTTTTTGGAGCTCACTCAGTTAGAGGAACCATGGCCTCGAAAGCTTTTGCTACTGGAACCAGATTAGAGGATATTATGGCTGCGGCAGACTGGTCAAATGATTCCACTTTCAAGGTTTTTTATCACAAACCCATTGCCAATGTAGTGTCAGAAGTAGTAAATAGACTTTAAACTAGCATAATCCGAAGCCTCCGGTCCTGACATGGAATTAAATTTTTTAGATTCTATTAAGGACACGGAGGCGAGGATTATCCCACCCGTTATACACAATTTATTGCATGGGTGGTATAAATATTGAATGGTTATAGCATAAAATGTGTATGAAATTCCCTCCCAAGGTATATCTCGATATTAGTTTGATCTTTTGTCTCACTCAGGAACATCGAACATGACTTCATGAGTTTCTCCGGTGGATTACCGCAGGTGCAATCAAGATCTCCAACGTCTATGGGATCGTTTCAGAAGACCTGGATAGAGTTTGTCAGTCTCAATCTCGCTCTCATTCTAGACAGAGTCATACGGCGTGGGAGGTTAATCCTACTGTAAATTACCAGCCTCAAAGTCCTCAGGCTCCTCTGGTGCCATCGCTCATCGAGGTGGTTGAGTCCCCAGCGAGTCCTCCAACTCACTTTTCGCCTGGGGTTCCGGATTCGGTGGCACAGGTTCCGGATCCGACCCAAGCACTGCATGAAGATCAATGGTTTCCTTTCTTCCCGACTCTGGGAGCGGATCGGGCGGCTTTTATGAATGCCATGTTTAGTATCTCTAATAAGGCTTAGGCCCCTGCTGGTGCACAGGCTAGTCCCATGGGTCATTAGGAATTCTCCTTGGGCTCTCCGGCTCCATACGAGTCGGCTCAGTTCGTGCCTTTTTATCAGGCTGAGGGTGCCAGTTCGGTGCCAATGACATCGCCTTATAGGCCGACGGCGCAGATGACAGTTCCTCATATGTTGACGGCGCGGATGGAGTCAACTCCGGTGCCGAATGGGTCCCCGTCGGGACAGAGTGCATCTCCTTCTTCTCCCTTGCCGCGCCCATCTGTTTTGAAGCCAGCGTCGTCGACATCGGCTAACTCTCTGTCAACGCCGAGGTTGGAGGCCAGGTTGAGGTCGGAGAGGAGAGCGCTGAGGCTCTTGAAAGAGCAGTAGTACCAGAGACAGCTATTGGAGGAAGGAGAGATTGCTGAGCCTTTGGGAGAATTTCAGGGCCTGGACTCAGCTAGTGGGCTGGACACTTCCCCTGAGTGGGATCTTTCATCCCCGGGGGAGTTTACGGAAGAGGTAGCTTCCTTCCATTCTGTTATTAAGAAGGCAGCAGATTTTTTGGAGCTTCCATTGCCAGCTGCTGAAGTTAAAACAAACATTTTGACTGAAGTCTTACATCCTTCCTCTACTTCAGCGGAGCCCTTGCTCCCTTTCAATGATGCTCTTACAAAGCCTATTTTAGAGGTCTGGAGAAAGCTTGTTATATCGCCAGCTGTGTCCAGAACTGTAGCAAGGAGGTACAGGGTTGCTCCTGGGGATCCAAGTTTGTTTCACAGCATCCGACTCCTGAGAGCTTAGTGGTCAAGGCTTCTTGTTTGGCTCGTTCTGCACCAGGTTCCTTTCCTGTTACTCCATCGGACAGGGAGTCCAAGAGGATGGAGCAAGCGGCTAAAAAGAATTTCTCATCGTGCAGTATGGTACTAAAATCAGTCAATGCTACCTGTGTGTTGGGTAGATATGTGCATGCCCTGATGGACACAGCTAGAGTTGAAGTGCCTAACTTGCTGCAGGATATGCAGGGGCAGTTCGACAAGCTCCTGTTGGACACCCAAGCTGCGGCGCATGGCTAAGGTCTTCTGGGTTTTCAACAGATGTCCAGACAACTTTATTGGACCTCCCTTTTGACGGTGAAAAGTTGTTTGGGGCTTCGGGCGCTGAACAAATAGTATTGGATGGTGTCTGTCGACTTGCAGGATGCTTACTTTCATATGCCCATTCTCAAGTCGCACAGGAAGTATCTCTGGTTTATGGTGGGGTCGCAACACTACCAGTTTGCCGTCCTTCCTTTTGGCCTTACTTCCACACCTCAAGTCTTCACGAAGGTGATGGTGGTGGGTGCAGCAAATCTCAGAAGGAAGGGAAACTTGGTATTCTGTTACCTGGATGATTGGCTGATCAAAGCCAACTTCCCAGAGCTTGTGCTCCATCACCTCCAAGTGACAACGCAGTTGTTGTTCTGTCTGGGTTTTACGGTAAACGTCCCCAAGTTTCACTTGGAGCCCTCTCAGAGCCTCCTGTTCATTGGGGCAGTACTGGATACAACATTGAATCGGGCCTACCCTCCGCCTCAGCGGATTCAGGACATTCAGGCATTGATTGCAATGTTTCAAAATGGAGAGGTTGTTCCAGACCTCAAGGTCCTACGTCTGCTTGGTCTGTTCGCTTCTTGCATTCTGTTGCTCACTCATGCACACTGGCACATGAGGGCTCTTCAGTGGTGCCTCCGCAAGTAGTGGTTTCAACACAAAGGGGATCTCGAGGAGTCTATAACAATCTCCAGAGATGCTGCAATTTTAATAAGGTGTTGCAAAGGTCTATTGTCAGGCATGGACGGCGAAGAACATACTTTAGTGGAATCGAGTTCGCTGAACCTTCTAGTATGGAGGCTATAATGCGTTCCAGAGAATTCACAGAACATTAAAAATCAGCTGCAGGGTTATTGGATGAATCTTGGGCATCGGGGACAAGGAAACCGTATATGGGTGCATGGAAGGTTTGGTCTTGTTGGTGCTTACAAAGGAGTTTGGATCCCGTGGAGGCAGATGATATTCAGGTAGCAAATTTTGGGGCTTAATTGGTTGACAAGGATATACCTTATAGAACAATAAATTGTTATAGATCTCCAATAGCTCCTTGTCATGATATTAAGCAGGGTATATAAAGAGTCTTTTAGTATGTAGGTTAAGGAAGGGGATTTGTTTTGAAATGACCACTGAGTTCAAAATATCAGATTCTATGGAATGTAAGTTTGGTTCTTGAACTATTTCAGAACTGGGCAGCCAATACATATTTAGAGATAAGGGAACTTTCTTGGAAGTTAGCAACTTTACTCTGTCTCATGTCTTTCAGATATAAAGGCCTTGGAGGTCTCACATTGATTTTATCAGCTGAAAGGTTTGTTTTTCGAAGTATGTAAGCAAGCAAAAAACAATGTCTGGTACTATATTTTACCCATTCTTTTATGAATTTCCCAAAATTTGTGTAGTCCGTTGTTTGAAGGAACACAAGTCTAGGATGCTGGAAAAAAAGAGGGGCAGGGGTTGACCAACTCCAAATTTCTTATGTAAAACCGTTTAAGGCTGTAACTAAAACTACCATTGCAAGATTGGTGAAGGCTGTCATGAAATAGGCTGTTGTGTATGTGTCAAGGTTCACAGCTCATTCTGTGAGAGGAGCCATGGTATGTAACGTTTGTATGATGGGAGGACGTTTGGCAGATATTATGAAAGCTGCTGATTGATCCTCAGCAGAACATTTTAAAAATGTTATTTTAAATCTATAGATCATGTTTCTAAATGTGTTTTGAATGACTTTAAACATGCATAATGCTAGCCTCCTGTCTTGACATAAAATGGTGATTCTTAAAGGTTTACTGCATAAAGAATTGGGATTTTATTAAAGACAAGGAAGCTAGCATTATCCCACCCACCCTTCCTTAGAAGTGGTAGGGAATGATGAATCTTCTAGTGTTTTAAGGGTATAGCAGTATTGTATATGTACAAAAGAAAAATAATGGAAAATTTACAATTGTGTATTTTTTTGTAGAATCTTAAAGAAGGATTTCAGTGTTAAGTGGATAAATGATGAGAAGAAGAGATCAAACAAAATAAATGGAAAAATGGAGGACACTGTTTAAATGGAACTGAACATTCTTTTTTTAGGGTCGAGCCTGCGTCGCATGCGCTTGTGCATGCGTTTAGCTTGCGAGACACTTTAGTAGTTAGTAAAGAGCTCGGAGCCCCATCCATGTCACGTCAGTGTCTTTCATTGGTTCGTGGGCTTGCCTGTTCAAATCTGCTTACTTTCATTGGTGGAAGGCATGCATACGTCATGCCTTTTCCGGTGGTTAGCCCTCCTCAAGCGCAGCGACCAAGTACTGAAAACATGCGAGGCTCGCTGTTTTCCATCTGACTTGTGGACTACTTTTTGTACTTTTTACATTTTTTCGCAGCGCAATCTGGCTTGTTTTTCTCTGCGGTTCTGTTTCTCCTTTAAACAATCCATTTTTCGTACAGTGTAAGCACAACACAGCGGTGTAGACAGTTATTGGCAAAATATTATTTTGCCAATCCAACGTAAAACACTGCATTGCCAATCAATATGAATGCGTATTAGCAAATAAAAAAGAACGAATGTAATGGCAGTCACATTCAAACCATTGATGTGGATACTTTGTTGAAGCGCAAGTAATGCAGTACACCGCAAGCTGGAATTTTAAACCGCATAAGTGCTTCGCCCAGAATGACCTTTTTGATCTGTAGAACAGATTTACTTTTGGTAAAGCAGTGTTTATTTGCACCCGACATATTTTATTTGGAACTATGAATAGCTGTCTCTGTGAGTCCGTAGTATTTCTTCTCTGTAATAATTCATAACGAATAAAATAAAAGGGGCGCTTACCCGAGGTGGTGGTATAGTTTTGTGTTGGCTTGATAGCATTTAACACACCCTGCTTCGAAGTCTAGCTTATCGTGTTAACATCCAATATGTTATGCAATACCGTTTTACATATCCTGAAACACACGCAGCCTCAGATTAGCAGTGACAGTATTAAAAGTGCCTGATTTGCATGGATCTACAAGTGTTTACAGTGCTTAGATTTCAGTTGACCTACCTCCATTCAGAGTAAAATATGTTAAAGGCCATTTCATACCTATCCTTTTTGCAGTCTACAGAACAGATGGCAATGACAATTTCCGACATCCAAACAGGTTAGGCCACATTAGGACCCAAATGAGTTCCAGCCTTATTACAAGCGGCGCATGATATCAGTACTTAAACATGTTGTACGTTTGTTGAGTTCTGTATTTGTCTCCCAGCTTATTTTACATTTCCAGCTTTTGAGATTTTTACAAACTGTCCGCAAAATTAAAAAGTTTTGCATTATGCATGAAGTCTGCATGTTTTAATAGTGTTGCTTGTGTTACATTATTGACATTTGCATTGCGCCCTAACTGCCATTCAATTTTTTTTCGAGGCAGTGCAAGCCTCACCAGAGCCCCCCCCAAACACCAAGGCCGAGGCACCCCTGAACAGTTGCCCCCACCCTGTCTGCATCACGACTCTTAGAGAAGTTAGTTTGTTGTTGATGAGAAAAGGGCAACACAGCATCAGGTGAGCAACGTGTTTCTCTTTGTAAGCTAATGAAATCGCAGACAACGTTCTTTTCTGGCTTGTGTGTTTTTGTCCCCTTTCACACTGGACATGCTGGTATTTATTCCAATTGAAGTTTACTAAAGTTGCACATCCAGTCAATACATCTACAGCTTTGGCCCCAGAGCCCTTGGCATGGGAATCCTGCAGTCTGCATGGTAATGGTTTGCACCATACTTTAGTCGCTCGACATACTGTCATACATATTGGTGGATATGTTGCTTCGTACAGTACCTTTTTCTAGTTGTTTGAAGCTTAGTGGTGTAGTGCTATAAAGTCCCTGCCTGTAAGGGCCCTGCATGCGGAGGCTCTGGGTTTGAAAGGTTCGCACTCCTATTTAAGGATGTGCCAATGCTGCTTTTAATAGTAGCTCCTTGTAGTGGCTTGAAGCTGGCAGTTCTGCGGCAATGTGGGCTTTGCATATGGACGTACCAGACTTCTACGGTACGCGCTCCTGTTTAAGGAGATGGCGCTGCTGCTTGTTGTTTATTAGTTCTCTGTGTTTTGATTCTTCACAGTAAGTAAAATTCATTTCCTGTGTCATTTCTTTTAAGGAGCTGACAGCATTTCAGTTTCATCTGGACCTGTATTTTCGTTTCCTTTCCGGTTGTGTACTTTTGTTTTTTTTCTTTCAATAAAAGGTGTGTTAATGTTATTCTGATGTTTTGTTCTTTCGGGATATACATCTCCTTTGCTCCATGATGTCTATCTTCTTCTCCCAGGAGAACGGGTGGTCTAGTACAGTTTTTAGGTTTTTTTGCTAGAAGCATTTGTTTTCACGTTTATAGTAGTGCATCTAGAATCTTGGTCACTGTTTTTAGGTCAAGCGCACAAGCGCTTAGACTTGTAAGTATTAGGGGCTTTTAACCAGTCCACCTTACAACCATCACTTTCACTTATTCGTGGGCTTGCCTTTCGAAAATACTTTTACATCATTAGTAAATGTCTTGCCTTGGGGAGGTTTTGTTACCACCTTGCAGACGTCCCCTGTTACATGGATTATTGCATGATTGCCAGTATGTTTGACTGTGAGCGGACTTCTTTTTCCCTTTGTGTCTCCTTCCGGCTCATGCACTGCTATGTTTAACTGTTTTGCTTATTAATAACATTCCCTCCTCTCTTGGTGTTTTCATCTAGCCAGACACTGCCATGCCCAATGTATGTGACAAGAAAAGTCTAGTTAGGAATTTACAATGCCAATAGCTCTAACTCAAGAAAATGCGAGACCCATTGCATTGCAAATGCTTGTTCTTATTATAATGTTGTTAACATTCTTTTGGTTACTTTTAATGGGTTTGCAGCTCAGAAGGAGTAAATAAAAGTTAAAACATAATGCTAGCCTCCTGTCTTGACATAAAATTCTATGTTTATCCTGGGGTCCCGTATGGGGAAGCAATGCTTCAAGCTGATTTGTATTTTGTGCAATCCAGAATGAAATTTCCTCCCATCTGGTTTGTATTTTACCCATAATAGAATTGATAGTTATTGGACTAATCGCAGGCACAGCTATCCTTGGCTAAGGTAGTCTTTGTTGCTGGTGGAGAAGTGTGGCACAATGGTTAGAGCAGCAGATCTTGATGCAGAGATCAGGCCTGGAACCAGGGTTCAATTCCCACCTTGGCCTGTCTTAGGCTCCATTTGCCTCAGTGCTTAATCTAATTAATGGGTCCCACTCTTGGCAATAGCTTGCTTAATCTCCGCAATGGCCCTCACAGTGCTTGGATGCCTGGCTTCACCCTGGGGCTGTCCAGGTGTGGGTCCCTCACAGGGAAAAGCCAGGAAGGGTTCCACAGCAGTATGCGTACAGCACCTTGAGACCCTAACAGGTGAGTAGTGCACTATACGAGTGCAGAGTTTACTGTTTTGTTGTGAGCATTACAAACTGCATCAAACATTTGTATATTCTTACTAGACTATTCGATAGTTGGTGTAATTCGACCTGATTTAATTGTTGTTTTTCTGATGGATACAACTACCTGTGGATTCCTTACCTAATGAATTCTCCCCATGCGTAGCATTCGACTGAAACTTCTCTCTAGCTCTGCACGTCGGCGAGGACGTCGCAATTGCCCGACTCCACACGGCTCCGTGTGACATTATCGTGGCAATAAGAGGTCCTCGCCGGCGTGCTGACGTCAGTTCCTTTTTTTCCGTGCCTTCGATAACGGTTAGCTCTTTGGAAGGGATACTTTGTGTTTTTCCTCGATGTCGGCTCCAAAGAAATCGGTTTTCAAGCCCTGCAGGGAGTGTGGAGGTTGAATGTCGGTGACTGATCCTCACAACGATTGCCTTTGGTGCCTCAGTTCGGATCACGACGTCCAGGAATGTGGATCCTGCCAGGAGATGAATCCGAAGGCGTTGAAGGAGCGTGAGGCGAAGCTATTTTTGGCTAGGTCCAAGAAGGAGAGGAAGTGGCACCATGGGTCCTCTTCAGGAAAGTCGTCTCACAAGAAGCAACGTCATCGTGACTCCCGACGTCGGTCCAGAAGTCGGTCGGAGTAGAGGTCTCCAGTGTCACGGCACTGCAAGTCTTGGGAAGTGAGTCCGTCGGTGTCCCCACAACCTGTAACACCGCAAACATCCCCGGCGCCGTCAGTCTTCCAGGTTGTGGAGCCTCAGAGTCATCCAGGCGCTGAAGAATTCAGCCCAGCGCCGGCTCTGGCTCCGCAGGGTTATCCTTCGTTCCCGGCTCCGGGTACGGATCTGGCAGCATTTTTAATGCCATGTTTGCCATATTCCAAAATATGGCTCCAGGAGGTGGTCCACCGGCTGTCCCCATTGGTCCCCTGGCATTCAATCTTGGCGTTCCGGCTCCATATAAGCCGACACCATTTATGCTGTTTTGTTCGGCTGGAGACTCAGGTCAAGCACCTATGCCAGCAGCGCAGCCCTTGACGTCGAGGGAGAGACCTTTGACGCCAGAGTCGGAGGTGATGGAGCCTAGAGGTCGGATGATGGCATCGGAGGCAGGAGCCTTGTCCATGGCACCGATGGATCCATCTGCGGCGTCGGGTGGATCCTAAGATCCTATCATGACGCCTTCCCGGCGCCATTCACGACGTCGTTGCGCTTCATGTCGATGCCGGGGCTCGAGGCTAAGTTGAGGTCTCGACGGAAGGCCCTTAGGTTGCTAGAAGAGAGGGAAAATCAACAGCAATTCCTTGAGGAGGGGGAGATCACTGATCCCCAAGGTGACGTCCAAGGGCTGGACACTGCAAGTGGTCTTGTCACTTCTCCAGAATATGATCTGGCCTCCCCAGGTGAATATACAGAGGAGGCAACCTCTTACCATTCGGTGATAAGGAAAGCCTCAGCATTTCTGGAACTTCCTTTACCAACAGCACAGGTTAAGACCAACCGGTTGACTGAAGTTTTGCACTCTGCTACAGCCATGGCGGATCCTCTTCTGCCATTTAATGAGGCTCTGATGGAACCAATCGAAGAGGTTTGGAAGAAGCCTGTCACCTCCTCGGCTGTTAGTAGGTCAGTGGCCAGGCATTATAGATCTGCGCCTGGGGACCCGGAGATTTTTTCCAAACACCCTTCACCAGAGAGCCTGTTTGTGCAGGCATCCTGCTCTTCGAGGTCGGCCCCTGGCTCGTTCCCGGGAGTCCCATCGGACCGGGAATCTAAACGGATGGACCAATCGGCCAAGAAGGTGTTTTCGTCATGTAACATGGCTCTAAAGTCTGCCAATTCAACTTGTATTCTTGCCAGGTATATCCATGCTATAATTGATGCGACAAAGACTGTTCTTCCAGACATGCCCCAGGACTTGCGTAGCCTTCTTTCGGACGCTCAGGCGGCGGCTACGCAAGTTATTCAGTCAGGGCTGGATATCACGGACTCTATTGCAAGAGCCATGGGGACTTCCGTTGCCACCAGGCGGCATGCGTGTTACGCACTTCTGGTCTTTCATCTGACGTCCAGACCACGCTATTAGATCTGCCTTTTGATGGGGCCAAACTATTTGGATTAAAAGCGGACTCTGCGCTAGAGCGCTTTAAAGAATGTAGGGCCACTGCTAGGTCTTTGGGTCTGCAGGCTGTTTCCACCCCGTTTCGGTCATTCAGACGGATGCAAGTTTTTGGTAGAGGGGCTTCCTTTCGTGGGAGGTCACAGCAGCCGGGGCAGCAGTCTTCCAGCCTCCCTTATCGATCGTTCAGGGGGCGGGGTAGAGGGGCCACCCAACAGCAGCAGCCTTCCTCTTCCTCTGGAGGGTTGCCTCAAGGAAAGCAGCCTTAGTCCTCTCGCCATTGTCTCTCCTGTCTCTCCTGTAGGGGGAGGCTTTCTCTTTTTCTTCCTATATGGGAGTCCATAACAACAGATTCCTGGGTCATCAGTGTAGTAAGAAAAGGTTACGCCCTTCCCTTTCGGGAGATTCCTCCTCCCTTCCCTCTCCGCCCTTCCTTTTGTTCAGAAGATCATCTCCTGTTGCTAGAACAGGAGGTTCTCTCCCTATTGTTGAAGGGCACAGTGGAGTTGGAAAGGGGTCAGGGGTGTTATTCCAGGTACTTCCTGATTCCCGAAAATGCTGGTCGTCTGAGACCTATTTTGGACCTGAGGGTTTTGAATTGGTTCCTCAAGCAGGAGAAATTCAAAATGCTGACTCTGGCACAGGTGCTTTTGGCGTTGAACAAGGAGGATTTGATGGTGTTGGTCGACTTGCAGGATGCTTATTTTCCCATTCCCATTCTCAAGTCCCACAGGAAGTATCTCCGGTTTGTGGTAGGGTCACGGCAGTTTGCGGTCCTTCCTTTTGATCTTACTTCCGCACCACCAAGTGTCTTCACGAAGGTGATGGCGGTTGTTGCAGCACACCTCCGGAGGGAGGGAGTAGCAGTATTTCCTTACCTGGACGATTGGTTGATCAAAGCCGAGTCTCCGGGGCTTGTGTTGCTTCATCTGCAGCTGACAACTCAGTTGTTGTTCAATCTGGGTTTTTCAATAAATGTGCCCAAGTCTAACCTAGAGCCCTCTCAACACCTCCTGTTCATAGGGGCAGTACTGGATACGACATTGAATCGGGCCTTTCCTCCGCCACAGCGGATACAGGATATTCAGGCGTTGGTTAAGATGTTTCGAGAAGTAGCGGTAATTTCAGTCCTCAAGGTCCTTCATCTGCTCGGTCTGTTCGCTTCTTGCATTCTGTTGGTCACTCATGCACGCTGGCACATGAGGGCTCTTCAGTGGTGCCTCCGCAGGCAGTGGTTTCAACACAGAGGAGATCTCGGGGAGTCGATAAGGATCTCCAGAGACACTGCAGCGGATCTCCGATGGTGGGCTGCGGAAGGCAATCTTTCTCAAGGGAAGTCATTTTTGCTGCCGACTCCGGTGATCACAGTGATAACGGATGCTTCCACCTTAGGGTGGGGAGCTCATCTGGAGGATCTAGAGATCAAGGGTCGTTGGACTCCAGTAGAGCAGAGGTTTCATATCAATCTGCTGGAACTGCGGGCAATTCGTTTGGCCCTCAAGGCCTTCCTCCCGTCCCTTCGTGGTCAGCCAGTTCAAATTCTGATGGACAACACGACCGCGATGTGGTTTATCAACAAACAGGGGGGTGTAGGGTCGTATCTTCTGTGCATAGAGGCTCTACGACTCTGGTCCTGGGCTCGGGACCATCGGCTTTGCGTAGTGGCAAACCATTTGGCCGGGGTCCAAAACATACAAGCGGACAGACTCAGTCACTTCTTCTCGGACGACCACGAGTGGCGTCTACATCCGGATCTGGTTCTTCACATCTTTTGGATGTGGGGTTTTCCCCGAATAGACCTGTTTGCCACTCGGGAGAACGCGCACTGTCCGTCGTTCTGCAGCCTTCAGTATCCGATGCAAGGAGCGTTGGGGGACGCGTTTCAGATGTCCTGGTGCGACCAGTTGCTTTATGCATTTCCTCCCATAGCCTTGATTCCTCTGGTTTTGAGGAAGATTCGTCAAGACTGGGCCCAAGTCATTCTAATAGCTCCGGATTGGCCATGAAGGGTGTGGTATGCAGACCTTTTCCGACTCTCACTGTGATCTCCACTCTTTCTCCCTCTCAGGGCAGACCTCCTCTCGCAGTCGCAGGTTCTACACCCCCACCTCCAGAGCCTGCACCTTCATGCCTGGAGATTGAACGGGGCAACCTGAGTTCCTTTTCTCTCCCACCAGAGGTGGTGGACGTTCTTTTATCGGCCAGGCGACACTCCACCAAGTCGGTCTATGCGAGTAGGTGGGCTCATTTCATTCGTTGGTGTGGAGAGAAGAAAATTGATACCTTAAGTGCCCATCTTTCTGATATTTTATTGTTTGCATTGTCGTTGGCTCAGCGTGGTTGTGCTGTGGCCACTGTTAAAGGCTATCTTTTGGCCCTTTCAGCTTTTGTATAGCTTCCAGATCAACCCTCTTTATTCAAATCTCCTTTGGTTTTACGATTTTTGAGGGGGCTTACTAATAGATTTCCTCCCACGCCTTTTATTATGCCGTAGTGGGACCTGAATTTAGTGTTGACTTTTATGATGGGCTCCACCTTTGAGCCACATCATTCATGCCCCTTGAGGTATTTGTTTTACAAAACGGTGTTTTTGACAGCCATTACGTCGGCTAGACGTGTTAGTGAATTGCAGGCCCTCTCTGTCCACCCACCTTTCACGAGTTTTCATAAGGACAAGGTGGTTTTGAGGACCAGGGCGGCTTTCCTCCCCAAGGTGGTGTGTCCATTTCATTTGGGACAGTCCATAACTCTCTCGTCGTTCTACCCTCCTCCACACCCATCTAAGGAGGAGGAGAGACTCCATTGTCTGGACCCTAGGAGGGCTCTCAGCTTTTATATCAACAGGACGAGAGAGTTCCGGTTGGATGAACAACTCTTTATCGGATAGGTGGGGAAGAGGAAGGGGAAGGCCGTCCACAAGAGAATGCTCTCCAGGTGGGTCGTTCTTTGTATAAAAATATGTTACTCATTGACGAAGAAGGATCCTCCTGAGGGGATCAGGGCCCATTCCACCAGGTCCAAGGCGACCTCATCGGCTTTGGCCAGAGGTGTTCCGGTGGCGGACATCTGTAGGGCCGCGACTTGGTCTTCCCTCCACACCTTTGTGAAGCATTATTGCCTGGATGCGGAGGTGCGGAGGGATGGCCATTTTGCTCGGTCAGTGCTGCAGGAGTTCCTGGTTTGACCAGACGGACACCCTCCTCCGAGGTGGTACTGCTTTGGGACTCTATTCATTAGGTGAGGAATCCACAGGTAGTTGTATCCATCAGAAGAGCAAGTTACTTACCTTCGGTAATGCTTTTTCTGGTGGATACATTAGCTACCTGTGGATTCCTCACGGTCCCTCCCACCTCCCCGTTGTCTGTCTGGTCATGCCAGGATCTCCTTGGGTGTGCACTTCAGTGCCTTAATTTCTTGGTTTCTATATTTGTATATATGTTTATAGTTGTTATTCAGGTTATTTTCAAGTTTGCAAACTGTTCATGAAGGTATGCCCCTTTTTTAAAGAGTTGTGCAAAAGTTTTTATTTGAAGATTCTCTATAAAGTTTATTCTTGTCAATATTGAAGGGTGTAGATTGTCGATGTTCTCTATATGTTTCAAAGGCACGTAAAAAATGGCGTAAACTGACGTCAGCACGCCGGCGAGGACCTCTTATTGCCACGATGACGTCACACGGAGCCGCGTGGAGTCGGGCAATTGTGACGTCCTCGCCGACATACAGAGCTAGAGAGAAGTTTCCGTTGAATGCTACGCATGGGGAGAATTCATTAGGTGAGGAATTCACATGTAGCTAATGTATCCACCAGAAAAAGCGTTACCGAAGGTAAGTAACTTGCTCATTAGGGGTTTTTAATGGGTTTGCTACTCAGAAGGAGTAAATAAAATTTAATGCATAATGCTAGCCTCCTTGTCTTTAATTAAATCCTGATCCTTTATGCAGCAAACCTTTAAGAATTGCCATTCTTACTGCATGCTTACCACTTGAGATGGTTCACCCATAGATGACTGTGCAACTTGCGGCACGATCTTCGCTGCAATATATACCAAAACACATGGTAAAACATCACTTTCAAAACAAATACAGGGCTGTCCCTGTCCTGGATTTAGGGATTAAATAATTAGCAGGTTTTGAAATGAATATCAAAGAGGAATCAGCAAAGCTGACAATTCTCAAATGCCTTGTGCAGGCCGCTGTTGCAGACCAGGAGTGCGAAGAACCCAAAATTATTGCAGACACTTATACAATTGTAGGTCAAGATAATATGGGAAGCCATACCAAATAAGCTACAACTTCAAGGTAGTTCTGAAAAGTACAATAGTAAACAAGCACACAAGTTTTCTAAAAAACACTGGGACAAACAGAAAAATATAAAGAAACAGTAAAATCATGAGGTGGATCTCCACAACCAGAGACCTCTGAAAAATATTTTTCATTTACATTAAAACAGCCTGATAGGTATCAGTATACTTGTCCTTCTCATTCCTTTCAGGTTTCATCACACAAACGTATCTGAGCGAAGGGGGTGTTCAGAATGTAGACAAGAAGAGTATGTGAAACCGAAAAAGGACTCACATCATCATAAAAAGGAAGAGAAACTTCCACAAGAAAATCCCCCATTCAAAAAGAAGAAGATTGAGGGTATTTTGGCCAAGTTATCCACACATATTGACAACATTCCTTTAGAACAGGATGTGGGAAGTGGCTCTGCTAGGTAGTGCAGCAGAGGTCACGATAAAGCACCAAAATCTTCAAGAGTTTCTTGAAAGTAACTAATGGCTTCATTGAAGTAGGAGCCTCAGATCTGCGGGTCACACCACAAAACAGATAATATAAATTAAATATACCAATTGAGGGTGTCATAATGTGTACTACTAAAGTAACATTCTGGGAAAATGTAACTCTTGTCTATGACATTCTCTTAGAGAAAGTCAATTGCCACCGACAGTTTGTTAGAACAGTTCACAGGAGGAAGATGTAATCCTACCACCCTTCTCAGTTCTTGTTCCTGAAGAGTTTAAACAAGTGTATGCTGTGGAATAGGCTCTTGCACAAGCGCTGGCACTATTCAGCAAGCATGTAGGCTGGTATAAGAATTTGCCTTATCATGTTATACCTATAAGGTCCAATTGACAAGTGCCACAGCAGTACCCAATAAAAAATGAAGCATAAGCTCCTGTTAGGGGATTTTTTTTCACAACTTGAGCAGTTGAAATCTGTGTATCTCATATGATCAACCCTTTGTTCCCAATAGCTAAGCCAGATCGTTCCTACCACATAGTCTTAGATTGTAGACATGTAAACAGTTGCGCACTCACATTTGCAATTTCAAAACATTCAGAGTACGGACTGAATGAACAATGTTTTTCTGTCACAAATAGCACCTGGAACAGAGACTTAATGGCCTTCTCCAAGCTCGGCTCACATTGCTGTTTTTGTTCGCTGCCTCAGGGCTGTTTGCAGCCAGAGTAACATCAATTCTACATTATATTGACCCAGAAGAATTGCCCTATGGTGATGATATGTCTCACAGATTTTGACTTAAACACAAATCTTGCCAGAGTATATTGCTTTACTTTGGGACTTGCTGAACATGGCTACAAAGTTAATTTCAAGAAAACAAAAATTGCCTTTCTCAGTGTCCTGATTTTAGGATACAAGTTATCAAATGAGGGCAAGAGTCTGGCACCACCTATTCTAGAGAAATGTGCTCCTTTACAACCTCCAAACACCTTTCAAAGATGACAATTCTTGTATTTAAACTTTGGCAGAACATACAAACCAGACTGAGCACAGCACAAAAAAATCATTAAACGATTTAATTTACCTAGACTTTTCCAGTGCACATTGGACATCAGAGCATACCCAGATTCCGAGATCACTACAAAAATGACATGCTTGCATCTAAATACCTACACACATGTATAAATAAAACAAACATGGAAATCCGTATAATTGTGGGTGTCATTGGATTCACACATGCCACGTTCAATGAGGGTGACACAGTGCCCATTGCATATAGATCATATTTATATTCTAATGCTGAAATTTGTTTTGCATCCACTGAAAAAATGCTGACTGCAGTTCAGATGTCTGTCATAAGACCCATGGCTCAAGAGAAATGAATAATTGTCGCTACTCCCATCCTAGCCTTAAATGCTGTCACAAAGGATACTGTTCTGAATGTGAAAGCCTTATGTCCTAGATGGATACAATGGGCCACTTCCTAATGGCTACTGATGTAGTGTTCTGTGGGAGCCACTCACCTAAATTCCAGGTGTTTTGATGGGGTGATGACAATTCCCCAATCCCAGTAATGTGACTGCGATGAAGAGTACATTGCCCTCTTGCAAGTCCTCAAGGGGAAGGGGGTTTTAGGAAGAGGAAAGAAGAAAATTTGAGCTTCTGCTTCGTGGACTGCAGAATCGGACTGCTCAACCCTGGACTACGTGTTGTGTTGGGTGTCAGGATTTCAGATTTTTCAAAATACTGGGTTCTTGGTTTTTTTAGGATTCAGGGCTGCAAAATATTTACTTAATTAATACATTGAACTTGCATAAACTATTGTACATTGCATAAATTCAGTTATTGTTGACACATTGTGCATATGTTTCTATAAGGCTGAACAACTCTCTTCCTTTTTTTACAATACTTTCGTAGTCTCCCAAGCAATGTTCAAACTCAAAAACAATCAACTTGACTAAAGGGCCTTTTGTGTTCTGGTGTAATCTCTTACCAATAATAGTTCAGATAAACTTGCTCTATTTCCAATCTCCTAATTCTCAGGGGAGTACATGTTACAGGAAGTACGTCTTTCCTTAATGTCTGTTTAGAAGTATTTTAGATTCCAGCCCAAACAATAAATCATGCTAGTTCTAATTGTCATAAATTTTTCAAAACACTGAGCTCTGTTTCATTTCATTTAAGCGATTAATCTTTCTTTACCTTGAAATGAAGTTACTTATTTGAAAATTTTAGAAGAACCCAAACTGGGTTTTTTCATCTTTCTTATTTTGTCTCTTTTACAGTTAATAAAGGATCATCAGCAGAAGAGACAAAAGGAGAGCTAGGACTCTGTAGGAAGCCGATGGGAGGGCGAGGAGCACCAGAACTCGACTGGAGGCTGTCCTGAGGACAAGAAATGCTGGAACTCAACTGGAAGCTGGTCGGAAAATGAGGAACACTGGAACTTGACTGGAGGCAGGCTGGAGAACAAGGAACTTGACTTGCACTAGAACTCGGCTGGAGGTAGGCTGGAGGAAAAGGAACTTGACTTGACTGGAAACAGGTGAGCAGAGCAATAGATACGAAGCCAAGCAAGGCCTCAGACTCACAAGCATCTTTAAATAATAAAATGTGCACATCTGCCTTTTGGCAGTTGATTGCTTGTCAAGGAAATGAGAAATTATCCTTCTGATTGTGGCACATATTCAATACAGATCACATTGTGAAGAGCACATGTTTTGGCAGTTACTTGTGGAGCAGGCAGAAAGGCAGTTGGTTGTTTGATAAGGAAATGAGCAATTATCCCCCCGATTGTGGAACATGTTTAATACAGATTACATTGTGAAGAGCACATCTTTTGACCATTGCAGTTGGAGCAGGTGGAATGCATTGTGCATAATCAACAAGCATTGGTTATAGTGAGTAAGACACACATTGGTGATAGCAACCGTGTTATTCAAGGATGCAATGGATATACCCAAAGAATCCTGAATGTTGCAAGCAACAGTATCTTAGTGTATTCAAGCTCTTAGACGTTCTAGTGCACCCACAATATGCAGACTGTGGCCCTCATTATGAACACGGCGGTAAACACCGCACCGCCTTCGGTGGCGGTAACAACCGCCAACAGACGTGTGGTCCGAACTGCCAAATAATGAACCAACTGAAACACAGGCATCCTGAAAACCACTCACCTCCAGCAGAGGACTGCTGACAACGACGGCAGAGCCCACACACAGCCCGACGGAAAGGCCCTACCCACCCATCAAATAATGAAGCACTAGACTGCCGTCAGTTCCGGGGCGGGAACTACCGCCACGCAAAGCCAGGTGGAAATGAACCAAATATAAGGAAACACTCACGGAGGCTCACACAACTCGCCGAAGCAGACATGGAGAGAGTTGCAGATCATGCCAGCTCTTCTCCTTGCCATATACCTCCACGACCGAGACCGCCGACAAAGACGACGGCGGTAAGTACCACAACCTACTAAACAAGGGAAGAAAGGGCACAGTTACATACCCACCCACTTCACCCACCCTGTAATGCTCCCACAACCATTCACAGCAGCACAAGCCATGCACCCCACAGCAAGAGGTACTTACCTGACACAAGTGAATCCAACCTACCCAAAGTACATACATGTGCCCAGGATCCCCAAACAATTAAACGAGAGACCACGACTCTAGAGTGTGCCTCAAACAACACAGGCCACACATTAACCTTTATTGTGCTCACTGAGCAACAGAAGTGCATAGAAGGCCAATGGCCAGTCCATAGTCAAAGAAGTCCGATGGGCCACAATGGCCCCAACTTGACTCCCACAAGTGCAACAGTACTCCATCTCATAGGGGCAACAGTAGGGTATCCAGGCACCTCAGGGAACAGGGGCAGGGGGTGGTGGGGATTTACGACTGGGAGGGGGGCTTAGATTTCCGTTTAGAAAGCAGAGGGGGCTTAGGTTTCCTCACAGCAGCTGGAGGGGCTGACTTGGCCTGGGGTGCAGCAGATGTTCCTGGGCCAGCACGGTATCTCTTCCTCACAGGGGAGGTAGCACGGGAATGGGAAGGGCAGACAGGGGCGGGCTGTCGCGTGGGAGGAGTGGACAGGGCAAGGAGGTGAGCACGTTTAGGGACGAGACGGGGTGGGCCAGTGGGTTCAAATAGGTCAACACAGGATAGGAAAAGTTTCTTTGGTGCAATTGGGGTAGACCTGGAGGAAGGCGTAGGAGTGGAGGTAGAGGGGGTGGTCGTGACAGGTGTAAGTGTGCGTGACATGGATGCAGGTGTCTGGACAGTATGTTGAAGTGTTGTGGATGTGTGATGGGTGGGTGTTTTGGTGCGTTTGAGTGTCTTGGGAGGAGGGGGTGAACACAGTGGGACAAGACAGGCTGCCAGTGTAAATGGATGTTGTCTGGGTGTCTGCACGTCTGGTGAGTGTGCTGTATGTGTCAACTAAAGTCATTGTGGTGAGTGCAGGTGTGGTGTCTGGGGTGCATGAAAGGATGTGTGCTATTGTGGTGACTACAGGAATAGGGTCATCAACAATGAATGAGGGTGCAGTGCCTGTGGGCGTGCATGTACAGGGGACAGACGGGGAGGCAGAAGAGGTGGACAAACTGGGAGAAGTGGATGTTGGTGTGTGTGCATGTTGGCTGTGTGTAAGCTTGTGGTGGGAGGTGTGGTGCTTGTGTTTTGAAGTGTGCTTCTTGTGTGTTGAGGTGTGTGCCTGTGTGTCAGAATGTGTGCTTTGGACGGGTGAAGGGAGTGGGGTGCTGGAAGGGGCAGAGGTGGTTGGTGGGGGAAGGAACGACCAGGGACAATGGCTGCCGTCAAAGAGGAGGCCAGAGCCTGAAAAGATCTCTGTAGGCCAGACACGGCACCGTGAATGCCATCCAGATAAGCACTGATCTGCTGCACCTCTGATGCTAGCCCCTGGATGGCATTGACAATGGTTGTCTGCCCTACAGAGATGGTTCTCAGGAGGTCAATAGCCTCCTCCATGAGGGCAGCAGGGCTGACTGGGGCAGGAGAGGAGGTGCCTGGGACGAAGGAGATGCCCACCCTTCTGGGTGAGCGGACACGGGCAACTCGGTGGGGAGCAACTGGGAGGGCGGTGATGGTATGGGGTGGCAAAAGATGACATAGTAGGGGTGGGCCCCCCTAGGGTCCGCCACCACCAGGGAGCTCCCATCAGAGGAGGTATCGGAGTCACTACCTTCAGTTGTAGTTGCCTCCCCCGTGGTACTCCCCTCGCCCTCCAACCCACTGGTCCCCTTGGTGTCGGACAACTCTGCCTCCGAGGATTTGTGGGCCACTGCCTCCCCACTCGCCGGTGCCTCAGCTCCCTTGCCAGATGATGCTGATGTACACAGACAACACAAGAGAACAGGGATGGGGAGACAAAACAGGAGAGACACTTGTAAATACCTGAATGGAGGTACATTAGTGGTTCACACATACACCCACCCTGAAAATATTCCACCAGGCAGCACCTACCGCTTTACACATGGCTATGCCCTTGACTAGTGACCAGAAACCTGCTCTACAGACATTCCCCAACAAACTTAAGGACCTGACGTACTGCAGACTTAACCCTTACACCCCTACTCCCCAAGGGGGCCATTATGTAGATGGTCAGTCAGAGTCCCTGCCACTAGACAGCATAAATATGAACGCACACACAAACATCCATCAAAGAGCCAAAATATGGTATATGTACTCACCCCCTTGTGACTGCTGTGCAGCCTTCAAGCACCCATCCAGGTCCGGGTACGCCACCTCCAGGATGCGTTGCATAAGAGGGTTCAGTGCCCGATGGGCACCCCTTCCTCGTTGGGAGGACTTCCCCAGCTGGGCCTCACAGATCTTCCTCGCCCAGCGCCGCAGGTCCTCCCACCTCTTCATGCAGTGGGTGCTCCACCGGTTGTAGACCCCCAGAGTCCACACCTCCTTGGCGATGGCATGACAAAGTCCCCTCTTTTGGTGGGTGCTTACTTATAAGGGACACACAGAAAAGTAACACTGAGGTCAGACAATGGCCAATCTTATACAGCTGGCTATATGCCCACTATGGGACGGACATTTAAAACAGCCTAACAGCACAGACACACGAAGTATGTCAAGATCCCTGGACCATACAGTGTCACAAGTGCACACATATATGCAGCCAACAACCACCATTGCACACATCCATGCACCCCAATCCTCCTACTCACCAGTACCTCCGGTTGACCGTAAAGCTTGTCATACAGGGGCAGGACCCCATCCACGAGCTTCTCCAATTCCTCATTGGTGAAGGCCGGGTCCCTTTCCCCTGCAACGTGTGCCATTTCCATGAACAGAGGCAGGACATAGCAGTACACTCACTGAAGTACTTGCATGCACAAGATCAGGGAGTCAAGTGAAGTTGGGGTGATGAGTTCACGTACGCACCGTGGCGGTATGCACAGTCGCCGCTGCCGGCTATCATGATACGTTAAGAATGCCCATTGACAACCATATTAAACAAAGAATTTGCGCACGGCAGTAAACACCAGATTACGTCAACCGCTATAGGTATGAGGTCACTTCCACCACTACACTTCTGGATTACAGGGGGCAGACATTTTGGCCTTAACTATGCAGTTGTAAAACCCTCATCAGCACAATACAGGTCCTATTGTCCCCTAAACACCCATAGGCATGAAACAATATACATTACCTAACCTGGCCAGTCCTGATATATCATTATGGTCATGTTGCTGTAATGTCACACACACTAAGCATTTGTGTAGTCAACAATCACGTCAGCAGTGCTGAATGAGAAACAATGTGTGCAGATGTTTGTGTGTTCCTCACACGTGCTTTCAACTCCTCTTAGGTACAGACCCTTGTGGCAAGGGAGGGCCCCATCGGTGTACAGACCACTTGTTGATTTGCGGACCATGGTGGAGCGTCACATCATTATCAATTACAGACTCACTTGTACTACTATTGATGAACTTTGTGCATTACTGGATCCAGCACTGAGACCGGCTAATCGTAATCAGCATGCCATCCCTACTGAAGTGCAGGTGCTCTCTGCACTCTATTTCCTGGCCACAGGCTCATTTCAAGTGACAGTGGGCATGGGTGCAGGTTTTTCACAGCCAATGTTTAGCATTATACTGTCCATATTCCTGAATGCATTTGTACGACACCTGCAGTCCAAAATGAGGTTTCCCCAAAGTGCTGACCTCCCTGTCATCAACTCAGACATCTATGCCTTTGCCAACATACCCCATGTGATAGGTGCCATCAATGGCACCCACATAGCTATCATCCCCCCAAGAGTCAGTGAACAGATGTACAGAAACAGGAAGAACTTCCATTCCATGAACATTCAATTGGTGTGTACTGCAAACCAATATATCTCAGATCTGAATGCCATGTTCCCTGGATCAGTCCATGATTCCTTTGTGCTGAGAAACAGTAGTGTGCCACACAAGATGGAACAACTACAAGAGGATATAGGATGGATCATAGGTAGGTGTTTCTGACACTTATTGCTACATAGCAGACAGCCAGGCTGTCTGCCTCTGAGGGTTGTCAATGACAGTCCTGTTTTGCACCATTTTCTACGTGATTCTGGCTATCCCAACTTGCGTTGGCTCCTGACACCAGTGAGAAATCCTGGAACAGATGCGGAGAGGAATTGCAGTGAAGCCCATGGATGTACTAGGAGGGTGATAGAACGCACAATAGGTCTCCTGAAGGCTAGATTTTGTTGCCTACATTTCTATGGTGGTTCCCTGGCCTATGTGCCTGAAAAGGTGTGTAGAATAGTGGTGGCCTGCTGCATGCTGCACACGTGGCTGTGAGAAATTCTATCCCCCTCTTGGAGGAGGATGGTGCTGTATATCCAGACCAGCTTCCTCAGAGATGGGATGAGAGTGATGGTGATGATGAGGAGGGGGAGATGTAAATTCCAGGACCCAACTGATACTTCCACTGTGACCAGGTCTGCATAGGACAGGTTACATTATACTATAATAGTTCAACACATCTGTAGGTACAACAACATGTAATGGGTGTGGTGCATTTCCTGCTACCCAAATAATAATAAATGAGTTATCATACAGTTGCTGCCATACTTCACTTTGTTTCAACATAATGACAGGGGACAGTGTAACAGGTAAACTGGTGTTTTATTTGGTGCAGGGGTTAAATTGTGCAGATTACAGTGATGGGAGTGGGCTACTGGAGGTTGTACAATATGGCAACATGGTCGCAGCATTTGTTGGCAGTAGTGGAAGGTCCATCTATGTTTACAGGAGTTTGTTGTAGTTTTCACACAGTTTGGTCGTTGATTCAGTGGGACAGTTGGAGGACAGTTCTTGCCAGAGTCACTTCTTTGAGGGGGCCTTGGTCTTGGCAGGTGTTCCAGTGGCATATCTGGGCTTTAGGGTCCATTTGGGTGCCTGGTATTGGCCTGTATGGGTTGAGATGGATGTCCCCTGTGTGTCCTGAGAAGGTGGAACATGTGCAGTTGCTGCTAATGCTGTTGTTGTCGGGTCTGTATCCTGGCCTGTAGTAGGGGCTTCCTGGGCTGTGTGGGCCTCAGGCTGTGTTGGGACAAGGTACAGCAGTGCACCTGCTATGCTGGCCATTGTGGCATTGTGCAGTTTCCACTGCTCCATGGCCTCTTGATGGTGTGATAGCTGCATACTTTGACTCTGCTCCAGGGTGAATACTATCTGGGCCAATCTGCCCAGGGTATAGTGATATGCTCCCAGGACCTCAGAGATCACGTCCTGGGTTGCAGCATCTATCCTGTGGCCCCCCCCCCGGGCCACTGATGCCCTCCCACTGGGCCTACCCCCTGTGCCTGTGTCCCCTGCATAGGTCTGGCGGTACCACTTGTACTGGGGCCATCGTCTTCCTGCCTGTTGGTAGGGGGTGACTGTGGCCTCTGTCCATGTGTTCCAGCAGTCTGTGGCCTGGATACACAGGTGTGGGGACGGTTGCCCTGGGCTGATGTTGTTGGCTGGGTGGTAGGGGTGTCTATGGTATCCTGGGTGGGGCTGCTGGATGATGACAGTCCATGACTGTGTGAAGTGCCGGGGTGATCGACAATGTCCAGGGTTCCATCCCCATGTCCTGGGAGGTGCCTCTGTCTCCCTGTGGGGCACTGCCACTCCTTGTTCTGTCCGTCAGGGTGGCATGGGTGATGGTGCCTGTTGGGGGGAATGGACATGTCTGTTACAATTGCATGATCAGATGGGGTGCACAGGACTGGGCAGTTTTGTGCAGGTTTTCACTTTGGGGCCATGCAGGATGCTTTCGTGAGGTTAGCATTGCTTTTTGCTTAGGATGTGGAGGTGCATTGTGGGTGCTGTAGGCCATTGTGATTCCTTGCAGGGTTGGGTGGCTGTGCACAGGGTGGGGGGGATGTGGGCCTGTTAGTGGGTCTGTGGGCATGCAGGGGGACTGAATGTAGTGACTGTGGCCTGGGTGGGGTTGTGGTCCTGGTGGTGGTTGGAGGGGTGGGGTGGTAAATGCATTACAGGTGTGATGGATATGGGGTAATTGCAGATGACTTACCCGAGTCCATTCCTCCAGTGAGTCCCACAGGGTGCAGGGTGGCCAGTACCTTTTCCTCCCAGTCAGTGTAGTCGGGTGGTGTTGGTGGAGGTCCTTCCCCAGTCTACTGGACTGCAATGTGGTGCCTGGATGCCATGGACCTGACCTTCCCACGCAGGTCGTTCCATCTCTTGCGGATGTCGTCACTGGTGCGTGGATGGTGTTCCACTGCATTGACCTTGTTGACTACTGTCTGCCATTGCTCCATCTTCCTTGCGATGGGTGTGTGCTGGACCTGTGCCACGAATAATTGTGGCTCCACCTTCAGGATCTCATCCACCATGGTCCTTAGCTCCCTTTCTGTGAAGCGTGGGTGTTTGGGGGGTGCCATGGTGAGTGTTGTGAATGGTGGCTTGTGTGTATCTAGGTGATGGTGCTCTTGTGTGGTTGGGTGTATGTATCGTGTATTGTGGCGTTCGGTGTCTGCTTCTGTATTAGTTGGGCTAATTTCATTGCAAAGAATTGTGGGGTGTGTCTGTGAGTGTTTTATAGTGTTGTGGATGTGTGTCAGGTGTGTGGGTTTCAAACTTGCCAATGTATGCATTTCTTGCTGTTGGGTCCACTTGCCGCCTGTGGCGGTCTGTACTGCTAATGGTCGTTTGGCTTTCACTGACCACCGCAGTGATTTGTGCTTCATTCTTTGGAGAGGAGTTTGTGTGCTTGGCGGTGACGGGGTGGGAGGTCCAGCATTTCCTCCGACAAGGTCCTGGCAGTGGCAGGGAGATTTTTGTCCTTTTCTGAGTTTTTCATCATTATATGGCGGGGGTCTGTTCACCGCCAGTGGTGGCCTTCTGTTCCCTGTCGTCACGGCGGTCGACGGTGTTTACTGCCGTGTTCATAATGAGGGCCTATGTCTTTGACCTTACATTACAAACTCAAGATTTCCTCAAATATGAAAAAAGAATACCCCATGCCCTGTAAAATGCTGCCTCTTGATCAGTATAAACATATATTATACTGTGATGGTTCAGCCTAGAATGCTGTAGGCACCAAACATCACTAATCCGGTGGATTGCGCTGTGTTACATGGGGTAATGAAGGATAGAAAATTCCACCTGCAAAAAATATGTATGCAGTCCCTAGGGGATTGTACAGGCACAATTGGCAGAATTGAAATCCTTGATTTTGGCATTGGAAAATACAGACCATGAGTTCCCCACGCTTACAGAGTGCAGTTTGTATTATTGTGACCAGTCATTTAATGAAAACGTACATACTCTTCCAGGGGATCCTCAGCAATAGTCATAAACACTGAATATTCCCACCCATGTGTGGGGACCATGGAGCATATACAAACACACATGTATATGTATGAAATATCTGTAAAAAACAACATTTTAGTAGAGAATTTCAATACAAATATAATATATACATGTGCAACCTCCAGTATCCCACCATGCCTCAGGGATGAGAGTGAAGGGACAGTTAATTCACAGTTAGGTCAGTTCTTTTTTCCGGCTTCTTTTGTGAGGGTCCTGGAGCTTTGAGCTCTAATTTTTCTGGTTATTTCACCTTTGCTTTACTCAATGGTTCTTCATATTTCCTGAGTAGAGTGATAATTTTTTCTCACAAATATGCTTTCACTTTTTGTGAAATATCCTTCTTTTGGGAAGGAGAAGGCCCAGTCAGACCCACACTCTGTCATTGTAAGAATCTGTCCAGAAAATCTCTCAAGGACAGAGAAAGGATTTGGTTACACAGTCTGCATGAAAGAGAGAAGACTTATAAAGACTCTTCTGAACAACTGCGAGCCAGATTGACGTCCGCCCGTAGGAAAATTCCTGTCTGTTGACCGTCAACGTCATCCCTTCCATCGTCGCATCACAGGGTGTTGAAGAGCACACTGCCGTCGACGGGGACTCAAGCGACGTCGAAAGACCTGACGTCGAAGACTCAACTCCCTCATTGGGGTAGTTCTCCGTCGACGGTCACACACTGATCGTCGTTGAGCCGGTACATCAGTGCTCACACGGCGTTGAAGGCTAGTTGTCATGCTCCGACGTCGGGGCATCCGCCATCGAAGTCGGTCTCAAGAACTAGGTCGAGGTCCCCTCATCATGCGGCGTTAAGACACTCGTCTCCGTTTGCCCATCGCTAGACATCAAAACACTCAACGTCGAAGCATATTCCTGCAACGGACCACCACTCGTTGTTGAGACCTGGGAAGATGGGGAAGTCTCGCTCGACATCAGGAACTCACAGATCTCCGTCGACGGCAGTGCAACGTGGATCGACGTCGAGACAACCATCACCTGTGACACCTGTCTCGCAAAGAGTTGCTCTACGTGCCAGCCCCCCTCAAAAGTCACCCACAGGTCTGCAACAGACTTCTGAGACTGCTCTTCCTCACCAAGGTCTGGTAATCACTATTTAGAGTGGGTCTTCGGGGGCATCAAGAGCATCATCAGTAGGACACCTCTCACCTATAAACTTGTCTCTGAGGTGGTTGGAAAGCCTTAATAAGACACGGGCTTCTCCAGACTCTCCATATTTGCGACTTTATTCACCATCAGTGTCTTTACCTAGAATGCCTTCACCAACGACACCCGCCGAGCGAGACGCCAGCGCAACCAGTCAAGGTCACCCACCAGAACTAGGTTGCGATCCAGGCGCTGGTCTAGAACTAGATCCTCTAGATCACGACAACGACAATGCAGGTCTCCTTCATGGTCTACGGCATCAGAGTCAAAGATTATTCTCCAACCCTGACTAACTGCCCAGACTTCGCATCCAGGTTCTACCGTCCAGGGATGAAGGGGAATGCCGTGTGGATATACCGGTCAGGGACATTTCTCTATGCTTTTCCACCGATCCCCCTGATACCTGCGGTGATCAACAAGTTTTACAGGTCCAAAACGAAAACGATACTCATAGCCCCACAATGGCCTCGGCAATACTGGTACATAGACCTCCTCCAGTTGTCAGAACAACCTCACAAGAGGCTGCCGTGCAGACCGGATCGTCTCCACAGATTAGGCGGGAGAATTCTACATCCCAACCTTCCCTCTCTGAGCTTGACAACATGGCTCCTGAATTCCTGCAATATGGACATCTAGGACTCTCGCAGGAATGCATGGATATTTTAAAGGAGTCTAAAAGACCATCGACACGACGCTCCTATGCTTTCAAATGGAAAAGGTTTTACATGTGGTGCCGGCAGCATGATTACAATTTTATTTTGGCCCAGGAGGAGGTTATCTTACCTTACCTGTTACATCTTGCAAAGTCAGGGCTGCAGTTTTCCTCCATTAAGGTACATTTATCTGCCATTACAGTTATTGTAAGTTGCCCTCTCTGAAGTCTTTCTTTACTATGCCAGTGGTGAAGGATTTCTAGGAGGGCTTGAAAAAAGTATTTCCACTGATTCAGAAACCCTCTCCTACATGGGAATTGAATGTGGTCTTGTCTAGGCTTATGGCCAGTCCTTTTGAGCCCATCCACAAAGCTTCTTCACAACACTTTACGTGGAAGACAGCTTTTCTGGTAGCCATTACCTCAGCTAGAAGGGTCAATGAGATTCAGGCTCTATGTTCGAGGGAACCCTTCATGGTTTTCCATGATAACAGAGTAGTTCCAAGAACCCACCTATTGTTTTTGCCTAAGGTGGTGTTGGACTTCCACATTAACCACCGATATCACTTCCAACGTTCTTCCTTAAAACTGTTACTCTGGCAGAGAAAGGCTTGCACTCCATGGATCTTAAGAGGGTGCTCAAATTTTACCTTGATAAGACTAAGTCAATCAGACAATCTGATCGCTTGTTTGTTAATTATGGACATATGAGGACAAGGGAGGCTTCTTCAAAACAGACTATTTCTAGATGGATAGTTTTGTGTATGCTGACTGCATACTAATTGGCTAACAAGCAATTATCAGCTAAACCTAAAGGTCACTCCACGAGAGGGAAAGTGGCGACTGCAGCCCTTCTTAAGAATGTACTCATCTCCGAGATTTGCAAAGCTGCCACATGGAGAGCTGTACATACTTTTATCAGGCATTACTGTCTAGATTCATATGCCAAAACATATACTCAAGTGGGTCAGGCTTCTCTAAGAAAAATGTATTTGAATAAGATGAGTACTTTTCCTGCACTTCTATCATTCCGTCCGCAGGGGTGTGGGATGGGCTTGCTAATCTATTCAGTGTTTATGACTATTGATGAGGGTCCCCTGGAAGAGAAGGATAAGTTACTTACCTGTAAATCCTAGTTCTCTTCCAGGGGTATCCTCATCAAAGTCATAAACAACCCACCCTCCTCCCCGGACGTGACTTTTAGAAGTGCAGCACTACTCATTTGTCTATTCTATTTCTCCTTACCACCGAAAAAAAGTACTGACCTAACTGCGTACCAACTGTCACCTCACTCTCACCCCTGAGGCATGGTGGGATAATGGAGGTGCTCAGGGTCTTAAAGGCACGGTGACACTTTCTATGCCTGCTAGTTTAACTACAGAAACTTTTACCTTTAATTGAAGATTTCAATTTAAGTTTTTAAAAAAAAATCCAAAAAATAAAGCATTTTCAGCCTGTGTCTCAACATAGGCTGCATTGGCTGTTTTGCACATGTATATATTATATTTGTGTTGAAATTCTCTACTCAAATGTTGTTTTTCATAGATATTTCATACATATACATGTGTGTTTGGATATGCTCCGGGGTCCCCGCACGTGAGTAGGAATATTCAGTGTTTATGACTTTGATGAGGATACCCCTGGAAGAGAACTAGGATTTACAGGTAAGTAACTAATCCTTACTGGCACCTGAATGGATTCAAAGACTCAAAGGGGAACACTACAAAGCACAAATTGCTTTGGGGAAAGGTGGCAGAACTTAAAGACAGTTTGCCATAGGCTCAATAATTCCATATTGAGTCATCAGCATGTTGGAATACACATTGTTGGGAATTCACTGGCTGATGAAGCACTGAAATCTACAGTCAAGACTGCAACTGCAGCTGCGATTACTCGTTCTCATACGAGGGTGGGTGAAGATATCATGGCTGCCATCAATGCTTTGCAAAATATCCCTACCACTTTATTGCCCAAAATGTTCCTTTTGGTACTGTTACTGGGGTGGGTGATCAGATGACACCCAATAAAGACTGAAGGCTAGAACTGATCATAGCTGCCCATGAAAGTGTAGCATCTGCCCATGCTGGTGTGGCTGCCACAGTTTCCCTCATACAGAAGTGCTATTGGTGACAGGGTCTGTACTAACAGACAAACAATATGTCCTTAGTTGTGACATTTGCCAACAAATTGAAAGCTATACTGTTGCACGCACACCGCAGACACCCCTCTTAGTTTCTACATCACTACAGTGTGTGTATCTAGACCATTGAGGTAGATGATTGAGGTTCCTTAAATTCAGATGGTGTATTTAAATTGATTCATTCTACTTGCTGCAGATTCTTGCAAGAGGACAAGTAGCCAGAGAGCCACTCTAACTGTGACTTAGGGCTAAGGCTAAAACATCGGGATCATAACCTCAATGTCCTGTACTCATGATGGAGGGAAATGGCCAAAAGAGCACTGTTTCCAGAATGGCCTAGATGAAAGAGAACTTTTGCACAGGAGTCAAGTGTGAATTTGGCACATTGATAGAGTAGCCCATTGAAGTCAAGAGGTTTCTTGTTGTCTGTAGGTGGCCTATTACTGACTGTGGTGAGCCCACCTTCTACAGCTAGTCATGGAGTTAGGGGAAAACTGGAATACCTGAACTTTGAAGGTGCGCTGTGCCCACCAGTATCACTTTCATGAACACCAGAGGGGCACTCATGAGACCAATGGGGAGCATTGCAACTTGACAATGCTACTGGCCTACCTTGAACAGCAAATAGAGTCTGTAGGACTGCAGGATTGGTACATGAAAGTAAACATCCTACAGGTCCAAAGCTATCACTTAGTCTCCTGGATTCAAGGCAATCAGAACATGGACCAACATGAGTATCTTGGCATTGACCTTCCACAGGAAGGCATTCAGAGGGTCAAGATAAAAAATAGGACAGAGGCCTCCATCCTTCTTAGATATGAAACAATAATGAGAGTAATAACTATTTCATATTTTCTGGGGTCAGAGCTTTCTCTTACACTCCTTTGGCCAGAAGAGCCTGCACATCCTGATACAACATGGACAGGTGCTCCTCTAAAAGCCACCCTGATGTGGGATAATATGCAATGACTCAAAAAGGAATGAGATTGCTTGAAAAGAAATGGCAGGGCATTGCCCCATTGAACGATCTGAAGGACCAACCCGTCAGACATTATATTTTGCCATCTTTGGATGAAATATTGAATAATGCCTTACACAAGATAATTGCATGCCACTAAAGCGGCTTGGAGGCTGCTGCCACAGGGGCAGGAGACTGGGAAGTTTGCTACACTTGGTGGCCTGGACATTATCTGACTAATCCTTGTCCCAGACCCCAAAAAGACAGGAATGCTTGTTATGAGGGCAGTGGGCCTTGGTGTTGTCAGTGCAACAAACCTCGGGGAGTAGCCTCTAAAGGAGCAAAACTGCTGAAGCTACAGTCTTACAAAGATCGAGATGCCTAAGGAATTTGCTGTGGCCCTGGTTTCTTTGAAGTATTCCAGTGTGAAATCGTGTTTCTTCTCAATCAAGTGAGATTCTTTGAACACATATGAATCAGTGAAGACTGTACATCACTAGAGAAATTCCTTGATCTCATCCATGCATGGCATCAAAGCACCACACCAGTGCAACTGCTCAGCCCAAGCATTTGGTGCGTCCTGCCTAGAATGGAGTAAGTAATTAGCAGCATCCTGACCATCCTGAATGGTTTGGGCCAAGTAGACATGAAGTTTCTCAGGGACTGCCAGCAAGATCTAGCCATGTCTCATAGAGCATGGAAATATCTCCACAACAAACAGCTATCATTGTCCGACTGGAGGGCTAGGGTGGCCGATGAAAACATTTGCTTCTCAAATGCCTCAATTATTTTGGACTCTCTTTCTTGAGGGGAGGTGTAAGGAATGAATTGAGATTTACCCTAATGGTGGAAGCATGAAACACCAGACTTTCTAAGGTTGGGTGTTGAGTCAAGAAGTCATGATTGCTTGGCCATGGCCTGTGGCTCCTGGCTACCGCCTTGTTCACTGGTGGGCAAGAACAAGGCTTAGACCAGGTGCCCATCAAAGTGTCTGTTAGTGCTTCATTAAGTGGCAGTAAGGACTCAGAGGAAGCCTGCCCAGGTTGGTAAACTTTCATTAGCATGTTGGTTTTGACTTCCATATAGAGCAGATGTAAATTTAATACCTCAGTCAGATTTCTTATCACCGCAGCAAAGGAAGAATTGTCTTCTAATTGTGGCCCAGGAGACTGGGGAGATCTTAACTCAGTGTCCAGGCAGATGTCCAACCCACAGGCCTCTTGCAAATCCTGATTGTCATCATCATAGTGAGGTGGAAATCTTCCACATCATCTCTATCATTATCTCTGAAAGCTAGCTGGTTGACTTTAATCAGAGTTAGAACTGAAAAGTTGTTAGAGGGCTTGAGAGTGTTTTTCTGCCAAGGTGAATTTCACTTCAGAGGCCAGCCCTTTCTACTGACATGGTACCACAGGTACACACAGGATGCCCCCATCAGTGTCAACTAGGAGTTCCAACAGCTGAGATTTCTCACTGCAACACTGCTCATTAATTGTGAGGTAAGACCCACCTGGAGACAGCTAACATTAAGAAACATGCTGTGTATGTGAGGCGTTCCCAACATCCTCCAGTTTTTTGCTGTCTTTTACAAGACAGCGAGCTGTGGATCCACCCAACAAAACTTTTGAAATATGCTTAAATTCCTGACAGACTTGGACCTCTGTTGTGTTGCCCATAATTCTCTTCCCTTGCTGGGCTTGGGAGAGGAATGGTTGCGTAGTTTGATGGTGACTGACGGAGCTTATATCCAGATCCCTACCACTGAGGAGAGATGAACATTTGTTGTCTTACGGGGCAACTGGTTAACACCATAGGGTTCTGCTAGATTCTTCCAGGGCCAGCTTGTTAAAAAGCTGGTATGGCTTACTGCTTCCAGCTCTTGTTGTTTGGCCTTTGTGTTTTGTCTATTGTTGAAAAAAAGGGTTTAGAGTTACCCACTTGAATGTATCTCTTGGGAAGTTGGTGGAAGTGCAATCTGCCTGTCGACTTGGACTCTCTGGGCCTTGTATTCACAAAGGTAAAATTACCTATGTATATTTACTGACATGTAAATCTACTTCTGCAACTAGGAGTAACTTTACACATTTTTGCTATTCACCATTTTATAGTGTAAAGTTATTTTAAGGTGCAGACGCATGTCTCTATCCCCTCCTGGAGCCTCCCAGAACAGTTTTGATGAGGGTTACTACTTGTAACTTCTCACACCTAGGCAGAAGTTTCTGCTACTAGGGTGGAGAGCTCCATGTGGTTAAATACAGGAACATTTACTAAGGTTTATGAAACTTGAAAACATATTTAAACTATTTTAATTTAAATTATTAATGTGAAATAATATGGCATAGTTAGCTTAACTCTAAAAATGCTAAAATAAAATGTTACCTTAAATTTGGATTTAATAACTATTTTACCATGGTACTCTAAATGTGCTACAAAATGCAGTTTGTGGATAGGGCCCTCTGTGTTTCCAGGTTGACGTGCATGCATGTACTTTTAGGGGTATATTCATTAAGATTTAACACCGTGTTTATGGAACAAAAGTGGCGCAAATTGACGCCAAATACTTTTTTACCTATTTACTTTCCTGCACAAAATGAAAATAGTGTGAAGCACTGCACTTCTTCTTTATCTTTTTTGCAGCACACATACAATGTAGGAAAAGTTTTAAATTGTGTCTACACATAGCATTTTGTACAGAAAGGGTAACCTATGCTGGACTCACACACACACTCTTGCACTATGGCACAAAGGTGTGTGCGTGACGCACAGCAGCAGATTTCTGCACCGGCGCTAGGGAGAGGGGAGGAGGGTGCCATATTTCTGTAAACATGGTTGTCTCCTGCTCTCTCCTTCTCACGCAGAGCAGCACAGATTTTTTTGGATGCTGCACTGTGCTGCGTGAGAATCTAGTAAATCTGGGCCTTTGTTTATGTTTAGGCGAATGGATGTTCACAGAAGGGTATTTAAGTCATCCAGCTTTAGAAGGCAACACAGATTGCTATTTGTTTTCCTGTTGTTACTGTTATTACTGTGTCTTTTCTTAGCAAGGGAAAACGGCCTTTCATCAATATTCAAGACGTCAACAAGACTTTTTTCAAGGGTATCAGAACTTTTAAAGAAGATAGAGAGAGACAGAAACTTGAGTATACTTCATCATATTCCAGTTCCAAAAATATCCTAAAACCTCAGCAGGCTTCGGGATAGTTATAGATCTGAATGCTTTGAATTGATGGGTTAAAGTCATTCCATTCAAGATGGAAACTCTACAAAAAAATGTTCTAATAATTCTATTGGGTGGATTTCATGTTAACAATCAACCTGATTAAAGGTGCTTCCACACGCCAATATCATCTGCTCACTGATACCTAAGGTTTTGTGTTCAGCATCACCACCATCAGGTCAGAATTTTCCTCTGTTCAGCCCCTTAAGTGTTCATACAAATGGTAGCTTCTTTAAGTAGTTCTACTTCACTTGGTTTGTTTAAACTGTTTACGGCAATTGGCTTCTTCCTGCTCCCTCACAAATACAGGCCCCTGCAAGTACTCTAACTTGTTCTCGTCTGAGTCATCACAGCTTTCTACTCACCCTATCCAAGTGCCTGTTCTTACCATCGAAGGGTTTGATATTAATCTGTCTGCTGAGAGCAGATGGGGTATGTTATTTTTCTTTCAGAAGACATCTCAACAATACCCTTTCATCTTCTGTCATCTGTACTGGAAATATGTCTAGCCCCAGCACAACTCTGATTGAAAGCTCTGGGGCACATGGTGTCTTGCATTTGCACAGAACCATGGCTCATATTCACTTCTGTCCACTTCTTTACCATCATCAGACCTATTGGGTGCCAGCTTCTCAGGACTTTCATCCAATGGTTCTTGAAAATAAGAAACTTGCTATAGTGATGGTTAATTCTAATGAACCTTTCCAGTGGTCTTCTACTTTACTCTGGAAATCAGGTAATTGTGAGTACAGATGCCAGCTCTGTAGCCTGTGAAGTCAGCCTATAGGTGATATCCTCCCAGGGTTGCTGATTCCTAGTGGATGGTCCTCTAACTAGAGGGTACTGACATAGGGGGTTATTACAACTTTGGAGGAGGTGTTAATCCGTCCCAAAAGTGACGGTAAAGTGACGGATATACCACCAGCCGTATTACGAGTTCCATAGGATATATTGTTTGGCCTTTGAACAATCTCAGTTGGTTTCATAGTTGGAGTGCCAAACCATATCACTATAAGCAGCCCATATCTGGGAATAGGACAATGCCAGAGCAGATCATGAGAGCACAATAGTTGTTTAGCCTGGGGACCTCTGCACCCTTCAATATTTCAGGCTATATGCAGGGGATTTTGGGGGTCATGTTCTGAAATCATAATTGTCTGAAAAACTTCTCTATGCCTTTCCTTTCTTTCTGTTAATTTCCAGGTAAATTCTGGTCTGGGAGGAACACCAGGAGATAATTGTCGTGGTTCAATTTTGGCTTCTGAAGTCACGTTTTCCTTTGCTCCAAACCATGGCTATCCTTTCTCGCTAGTCTGGTGCTTGACCTTCCTCCTCTTTGACCCATACGTTTTCCACTACCAGAGAGTGTCCCTTTTCCTTAGGTGATTGACTGGAAATAACTGCAGCACACAGGTCTCCTCCATCATTGATCAGAGGTAATCTTGAATTACTCCAGTATTGGAACTTTCATAGATTCACATGCTTGAATCATTCCCCGTCGTCGAGATTGGAGTCCCCGGTATAATTTACACAAGTAGTGTCAAGATATATTAACAAAGAAAAGGCCCTAGGCCTCTTCAATTTAACAGTCTATCAGAGTCATTTTGTGCAAAGGACCAAACTTGAGCATCCACCAATCAGGTGACAGCACCCTCTACAATCCTCCTGAGAGAAGCTCAAGCACCTCAGATTTTCTACCGCACGTCGTGCTAGGGAGTCTCCTCAGAGCTCTGCTCTTTCTTCACACCTTTTCAACAATTTCTCTCAGAGAAACTTATCTAACTTGGTTTGTCAACTATTTTCCAACTATGTCTGACAAGGAGAAGAAGGGTCTTTTCAGAGACTTGTGGAAAAAAAGGCTTCATTCTGAAGACCCTCACCAGGACTGCATTTACTGCCTCTACCCAGACCATTCAGCTAAAGACTGTAAGATTTGTCGTACCTTTTCCTCTAAGACTTTAAAGGACAGGGAAGGCAGATTATTGATATGGCTGCAGAAACTAAAACACAGAGAAAATCCAGTTTCTGACTCTGAGAGTGATGAATCTTCAACATCCAAGAGATCATCAAAGAGGGCGAGATCAGGCTCAAGATCTCCCTCCCAACTCTCAAGAAAAGCCCACAAAAAGACTGCTTCACCTGCACTCACCTGTACATGCTCACTCCACGAGGGCAGTCTCATCGTCAGCGGCGCTGTTCGCCGGAGTTTCACTACAAGACATTTGTAGGGCAGCAACATGGAGGAGCTGTCATACATTCACAAAACACTACTGCTTGGAATCTCTATCTCAGGGAGAGGTAGCAGTGGGGCAAGCGGTTCTCAGGAATCTCTCTTTAGGTGAAGGTGAGCCATCTCTTCTCCATCCCTCCATCCTAGAACAGGTATGCACATTGTTTATATCCCTTATATTCGCTTACACAGTAAAAAAAAAAAAAAAGAAAGTAAACAAGAGTAAGAGAACATTGTGACAGACAGATATGTGGTCATTTTTAATGATAGTATTCATATTATATACGTGTTTTGGGATACTTTTTGCTCTGTCATTCTGGATATCTATATGTGTATGTATATATATATATATATATATATATATATATATATATATATATATATATATATGTATGTATATGTGTGTTGATATATATAGATATATATATAGGTGTATACCTTTATAGTTACATAGATTTATATACAGGAATATAATGAGGTTTCATTTATCGAGGTGTTTTTGATCAAATATGTTATTATACTACAATGTGCATAGCTACTGCTCTCTACTCTGAATCAAGCATGTGAATTTATGAAAGTTCCAATACTGGAGTAAGAAAATAGGTTACTTACCTGTAACTGTAGTTCTCCAGTATTGGAATCTTTCATAGATTCACATGCGACCCACCCGCCTCCCCGAAGAAGCTCACTTCACCTCTCTCTCTCTCTCTCTTTTTTCCTATATTGTACACACTTGTGCTTGGAAAATCTGAGGTGCTGGAGCTTCTCTCAGGAGGATTCTAGAGGGTGCTGTCGCCTGATTGGTGGATGCTCAAGTTTGGTCCTTTTCACAAAATGACTCTGATAGACTGTTAAATTGAAGAATATATCTTGACACTACTTGTGTAAATTATACCGGGGACTCCCATCTCGATGACGGGGAATGATTCAAGCATGTGAATCTATGAAGGATTCCAATACTGGAGAACTACAGTTACAGGTAAGTAACTTATTTTCATCATATAAGCCCTCCATCCTGAAATTTTACAATTGTCATTATGTGGTGGTGGAAGGGTTTCAGGGATAAGGGATTCCAGATCAGCAGATATCTTCTTTGGGGAGGGGGCATATTTGAGGTTCGGTATCAGGGTTTCAGCCTGGTCAGACACTCCAATTACCAGGGCTCCTACGGCAGGTGGAGAAAGGAACCTCACAAGGAAAAAGAGGAAGGGAGCTCCTAGCCAATGTCTAGCAACCTTGACAACAGCTCATCTCAGAGTGGGGCTAAGGGACGCAGCAGGTACCCCTTGCATCCACCCTATGTAACACTGTCACCTCAGTTTCTGCCCAATGCACAACTGCGGCTCTCCAGCTTGCACTGCTGGGGGAGCAGCTCTCCTCCAGCCTATAGTTATGGCACGCTTTGCCAGAGCTAGGGCCAGGTCAGTAAAGAGGGTCACTGTCTGGCATGCATAGATGCCAAGTGCCTGCACTTCCCAGGCCCATGGTTGAGGATATAGTTCCAAAGACCTTGTGCCAAAACTGAGTGCGAAATGAGTAGTCCCATGAAACATGTCTGACATCCGCTGCAAGAGCCCAGTACCTGAGCATGTGTCCAGAGCTGCTTGGAAGATGCAGCAGATCCGTTGTGGTGAGGGGTATGCCCTGCGTAGTATATAAAGTGTCTAGCCTTCATTTCAAGTCTCTTGGTAGGCCAGGAGAAAACTGAGAGTGCTAAGGTTGTTATGGTGCCCATCTTGGAGTGGACTGGATTTACATTCATAGCAGATTTCTGATGGATACAACTACCTGTGGATTCCTCACCTATTGAATACTCAGCGCCAGCATTCGACGGAAATCTTCTTCCTAGCTTCTGCACGTCGACCAGGACGTCACAATTGCCCATGCGACGCCGTCTGTCGTCATACAGGCAATAAGAGGTCCTCGCCGACGTGCCGACGTCAGTTCCCTTTTTTCCGTGCCATTCGAAATGGTTGTCTTCGAGGGAGCTACTGTTGCTGCTCGACAGTTACAGTGTGTTTTTGGCTATTTTTACTTTGAGACATTACAATGTCGCAAAGAATGTCAGGATTCAAGCCCTGCCTAGAGTGTGGAGGCAAAATGTCGGTAACGGACCCACATTCTGACTGTTTGTGGTGTCTTAGTTCCGACCACAATGTTGACAAGTGCGATTCTTGTCAATGTATGAATCCAAAGGCCTTGAAAGAACGTGAGGCCAAACTTTTTCTAGCGAAGTCAAAGAAGAAGGAGAAAAGACATCACCGAAAGTCGTCTTCACCGAAGTCACATCGGCGTCATCGGGACTCCCGGCGTCGTCGAGAATCTCAGCGCCGGTCGAGTAGGGAGAGGTCTCGATCGAGGTCACCATCGACTCGACGTCGAAAGACTTGGGAAGTTAGTCCCACTGTCTCTCCCCAGCCGACGACACCGTTACCTTCTCCGACTTCACTCACTTCACCCAGGTCATCGGTTAATCCCCCTTCGGTGTTCGAGGTTCCACAGCCTCAGGTGTTTTCTCCGTCTATGCAGACGTCGAGACCGGCGTCGTTGTCGCCTTGGAACCAGGCACCTCAATACCCGGCTTTCCCGGCCCCTGGAGCAGATAGTGTACCGCATTCTTAAATGCAATGTTCTCCATCTTCCAACAGATGGCTCCAGGTGGTGGACCGGCTGGTCCTTCAGGCCCTTTGTCCTTCAATATGGGTGCTCCGGCTCCACTTCGACCGGCACCCTTTATGCCCTTTCTTCCCTTGGGAAACGTGGGCTCGACGCCGGTATTGGCTCCTGTGGCTTCGGCTCCTGTGGCTTCGGCGTCTCAGCCAGCGACGCCGACTAGACCTCCTCCAACTCCGGAAAAGTCTTCAGTCCTTCCTGCTCCACGTTCGGCGCCAAAGAAAACCATGGCGCCGTTAGATCCGGCATCTGATGGATCCGAGGATCGGCGTCAAGCTTCGACATCTGCTGACGCCATGTCGACGCCGAGGATAGAGGAGAGACTGCATTCGAGGAGACTTGCTCTTCGCCTCCTGGAAGAACAGGAATACCGGAGACAGGCACTGGAGGAAGGGGAGATTGAGGACTCTCGTGAAGGTCTCCATGGCTTGGACACTGTTAGTGGCCTGGACACTTCTCCTGAATGGGACTTGTCATCACCTGGGGAGTACACAGAGGAGGCAGCCTCTTTTCATTCAGTCATTAGAAAGGCGGGTGACTTTTTGGACCTCCCTTTGCCAGTGACTGAGACCAAGCCGAACATCTTGACGGAAGTGTTGCATCCTGCCTCAACATCTGCAGAGCCACTTTTGCCTTTCAATGAGGCACTACTGGACCCCATCATGGAAGTCTGGAAGAAGCCGATGTCTTCTTCGGGCGTGAATAGATCTGTGGCTCGGAGATATCGGGTTGCACCGGCTGTCCCAGGCTTTCTTTCCAGGCATCCAACACCTGAAAGCCTGGTGGTTCAGGCTTCGTGCTCAGCTCGATCTGCTCCTGGGTCCTTTCCAGTTGTGCCCTCTGATAGAGACTCTAAAAAGATGGACATGTCATCGAAGAAGGTTTTCTCGTCATGTAGCATGGCTTTGAAATCCACCAATGCTACGTGCATCTTAGGGAGATACATTTACGCCCTGATGGACAAGATTAAGTTGACGCACACAGAGGTTCCTCAAGAATTATTGAGCCTGGTCTCTGATGCTCAGGCAGCAGCAACCCAGGTTATTCAATCCGGGTTGGATACATCTGACTCTGTTGCTAGAGCTATGGGTACTGCTGTGGCTACGAGGAGGCAGGCCTGGCTTTGTAGCTCTGGTTTTTCCTCTGATGTGCAATCAACCCTCTTGGACCTTCCTTTTGATGGTGACAAGCTTTTCGGCACCAAGGCGGATTCGGCCTTGGAAAGGTTCAAGGAGAGTAGGGTCACTGCCAAGTCGTTGGGCTTGCAAGCCTCTTCTTCTTCTGCTTCCTCCAGATTTTTTAGGAGGTTTCGAGGATTTGGTCGTTGTTCCTCCTCCTCCTTTCGAGGAAAATTCCAGCAACCCACCTCTGCTCTCTCCTATAGATCTTTCAGAGGGAGGGGTAGGGTCCGTACCAGGGGAGCCACTCAGCAGCACTCTGCCTCTTCCTCATCCTCTGGAGGGGTGCAGCATGGGAAGCAGCCTTAGACTTCCGCCAATTCCTTCCCACTCCACTCCTGTAGGGGGGAGGTTACTGAATTTTCTCCACAAGTGGGAGGTCATAACATCAGACTCCTGGGTTACCAGCATTGTGAGAAAAGGCTATACCCTACCCTTTCGGGAGTTTCCGCCCCCCATCCCGCCCCGTCCTTCTTACAGTTCAGAAGAACACCTCCTGTTGCTAGAACAGGAGGTTCAAGTCCTCCTTTCAAAGGGCGCGGTGGAGTTGGTTCCAGAGCAGGAAAGGGGTCAGGGTGGTTACTCAAGATACTTCCTAATCCCCAAGAAGGATGGTCAGTTGAGGCCAATCCTGGACCTGAGGATTTTGAATTGGTTCCTCAAACAGGAAAAGTTCAAGATGCTGACCCTAGCTCAGTTGCTTTTGGCGCTGAACAATGGAGATTGGATGGTGTCTGTCTACTTATTAACATACCCCGATACTCAAGTCGCACAGGAAGTATCTCCGGTTTGTGGTGGGGTCGCAGCACTATCAGTTTGCAGTCCTCCCGTTTGGTCTTACTTCAGCACCTCGAGTCTTCACGAAGGTGATGTCGGTGGTTGTGGCAGAGCTCAGAAGGAAGGGGATAGCAGTATTTCCTTATCTGGACGACTGGTTGATCAAAGCCAAGTCTCCGGAGCTCGTGTTGCATCACCTTCAGTCGACAACTCAGTTGTTGTTCGACCTGGGTTTTTCAGTGAACGTTCCCAAATCTCACCTAGAGCCCTCTCAGCGCCTCCTGTTCATAGGGGCAGTTCTGGATACAACATTGAATCGAGCCTTCCCTCCGCCTCAGCGGATTCAGGACATTCAGGCGTTGGTTCCAATGTTTCGAAGTGGAGCGGTTATTCCGGTCCTCAAGGTCCTGCGCCTGCTCGGTCTGTTTGCTTCTTGCATACTGCTGGTCACTCACGCTCGCTGGCACATGAGGGCTCTTCAGTGGTGCCTCCGAAGGCAGTGGTCTCAGCACAAAGGAGATCTCGAAGGTTCGGTGAGGATCTCCAGAGATGCTGCCACGGATTTGAAATGGTGGATTGCGGACGGCAATCTTTCCTGAGGAAGGCCGTTCTCGCAAGCTCCGCCTGTGGCCACAGTAATAACGGATACTTCCACTCTAGGGTGGGGAGCTCATCTGGGGGACCTGGAGATCAAAGGTCTTTGGACTCCAGTAGAACAGAAGTTTCATATAAATCTGTTGGAATTGCGGGCTGTACGTCTGGCTCTCAAGGCCTTCCTCCTTTCCCTTCGCGGTCAGTCAGTTCAGGTCCTGACGGACAATACTACCGCGATGTGGTATATAAACAAGCAGGGAGGAGTAGGGTCGTACCGTCTCTTCTGAGAAGCTCTACGGCTTTGGTCCTGGGCAAAGGACCATCAGATTTGCTTGGTAGCAAATCATCTGGCCGGAGTCTTGAATGTACGTGCGGACAGTCTCAGTCGCCATTTCTCGGCCGATCACGAGTGGCGTCTCCATCCGGATCAAGTCCGTCTAATCTTCCAGATGTGGGGGTTTCCTCGGATAGATCTGTTTGCCACTCGGCAGAACTCACACTGCCCGTTATTCTGCAGCCTCCAGTATCCGGGACAAGGAGCATTGGGGGACGCGTTTCAGTTGACCTGGTGCGACCAGTTGCTTTACGCATTTCCCCCCATACCCTTGATTCCTCGAGTTTTGAGGAAAATTCGCCAAGACCGGGCCCAAGTCATCTTAATAGCTCCGGATTGGCCGAGGAGGGTATGGTACACGGACCTTCTCCAACTCTCACTGTGCCCTTCGCTCCATCTCCCTCTGAGGGCAGACCTCCTCTCGCAGTCGCAGGGGCAGGTTTTACACCCCCACCTCTAGAGCCTGCGCCTTCATGCCTGGAGATTGAACGGGGCAACCTGAGTTCCTTTTCTCTCCCGCCTGATGTAGTGGATGTTATATTATCGGCCAGGCGACACTCCACTAAATCTATCTACGCTAATGGGTGGGCTAAATTTGTGATTTTGTGTGGAGAGAGGCAAATTGATCCCTTATGTGCTCACTTATCAGATATTTTATCTTTTGCATTGTCTCTGGCACAGAGGGGTTGTGCAGTGGCTACGGTTAAGGGATACTTGTCTGCCCTGTCAGCCTTTCTATGTCTTCCAGACCAACCTTCTTTATTCAAATCCCCTATAGTACTTAGATTCTTGAAAGGTCTTATTAACAAATTCCCTCCTACTCCTTTCATTATGCCTCAGTGGGATTTAAACTTGGTTCTAACTTTTCTTATGGAGTCCCCGTTTGAGCCTATGCATTCTTGCCCCTTAAGGTTATTGGTCCTAAAGACGGTTTTCCTGGTTGCAATTACTTCTGCCAGGAGAGTGAGTGAGTTGCAAGCTCTATCTGTAAAACCCACTTATACATCTTTTTATGGGGATAAGGTGGTGTTGAGGAGCAAGGCTGCTTTCCTACCGAAGGTTGTTTCACCCTTTCATATGGCCCAGACGATTACTCTTTCCACGTTTTATCCTCCGCCTCATCCTTCAAAGGAAGAAGAGAGACTTCACCACTTAGACCCAAGGAGAGCGCTAAGCTTTTATGTGGATAGAACGAAGGATTTCAGGCTGGAGGATCAGCTCTTCATCGGGTGCGTGGGAAAGAGGAGAGGAAAGGCAGTCCACAAGAGAACACTCTCCAGGTGGGTTGTTCTTTCCATTAAAATGTGTTACTCTTTAGCAAAGAAAGAACCCCCTGATGGTATAAGAGCTCATTCCACCAGAGCTAAGTCGGCCTCTTCGGCCTTAGCTAGGGGTGTTCCTGTGGTTGACATCTTCAAGGCCGCAACCTGGTCATCCCTCCACACTTTTGCAAAGCATTACTGTTTAGACTCTGAGGTTAGGAGGGATGGCCATTTTGCACGGTCAGTGCTGCAGGATTTCTTGGTTTGACCATTCAGGCACCCTCCACCGAGTGCGGTACTGCTTTGGGACTCTATTCAATAGGTGAGGAATCCACAGGTAGTTGTATCCATCAGAAGAACGAGTTACTTACCTTCGGTAACAACTTTTCTGGTGGATACATTAGCTACCTGTGGATTCCTCACGGTCCCACCCGCCTTCCTGTTGCCTGTCTGGTCTAACCAAGTTGTTCTTGAGTGTGCTCCTCTTGGTTTTAAGGACTTGTACATATACTGTATATATGTATATATATATATATATATATATATATATATATATATATATATATATATATATAATAGTTCGTATATTCATTTACTTGTTTTTTTTTTTTTTAAGAAAAGAATTAAGTTCTTAAAATTATGTATTTATTTTGGATGTCATTAAATATTGCTATTTGTTCATTTATCTCAATGGCCTATTATTCTCAGGCACATAAAAAATGTTGGTACTGACGTCGGCACATCGGCGAGGACCTCTTATTGCCTGTATGACGTCAGACGGCGTCGCATGGGCAATTGTGACGTCCTCGTCGACGTGCAGAAGCTAGGAAGAAGATTTCCGTCGGAAGCTGGCGCAATGGGAGTATTCAATAGGTGAGGAATCCACAGGTAGCTAATGTATCCACCAGAAAAGTCATTACCGAAGGTAAGTAACTCGTTCTTCTTGACTTTTCCTATCTTGAAGTGGGATTCCCCTTGCAAGCAATGACTGCTACAAGGATGAATGGGACTACGAGTAATCAAGATTATTGGTAAGTAATCAAGACACTTGTTAGGCAGATAAGTGTAAGTGAGAGCATAACTCTGATGGCTATTTGGGCAAATATATTGTTTAAAATAACAGATGAATTTTAGATTCAAACTAAATTTTTCATGTGAATAAACTGCTCTTTAAACAAATGACCCTTGCACATTATGAAATTTATAATTAATGTTTTATGTTACAGAGGGGTAAAATTGTGGCTCGTATTAAAGGTGCGAATGGACCACTGCTTTCTAGAACAATAACTCAATATGTTGAAAAAGAGAAAAAAGTCTTAGAAGGTGAACGACAGCGCTCTGAGGTAACATATAAAGCCATACCTGATTTCATGTGCATGTGGAACAGCAGTATTTGTGCAGAAACATAGGGCCTTATTAGGAGTTTGGTGTTCCCACCGCAGGACTGCCAAACTTGTGGGAAGGACGCCACTGCCGTGGTGGTGGGGTACCCCCCTGCCCTATTAACAATGTTCCCGCCAGTCTGACTGTTGGAAACACTGCAGTAGAGCATTACCACATGTCAGATCAGCAGGAACAGTGCTAGGAGATAGCAATCAGCTTCCTTAATTGGGCCGAGTGCTATTTTACAGCACAGATGTGGTCGACCAGCACCCTCGGAATGCACACTGTCTGCAAAGCAGACAGTGCGCATTCGGATTGTGCTGGGCAGGGGACCCCAGAACACCCTCACTGTCAGACTGCCATGGAAAGGATGGCAGTGAGGGCAGTTGTAATCAGCTAGGCGGCGCAGAGTTCAGGGTCGCCCTTTGCTTAGTACAAATCAGACTGCCATCATGCCATCAGAAACAATGTTCCCAGTGAGGACAGCGGTCCCCTGGTGGGTCTGCCCACCAGTGTTGTCACTGGGAGGTCAGACCGCCTGGAGTGCAGCGGTCCAACCATTAACGCATGTTTGCCGGTCCTCGGACTGCCACACTCGTAATGAGGCCCATGATCTTCTGTGTGGTGAATGTGATTACTTGCTTATTCACAGCTGAATATTAGGCCCCTATCATGACGATGATTTAAGTATTTTTATTTTCAGTTAACAGCAGTAAGCAAGCTTGCATTTGTAGTTTTATATTCTGAATATAAGTATGCAGCTACAAGTTTATGCTGGCTCCAAGTACTCAGGTGATAAAACAGTGCTGGATAAAGTCACCAATACTTTGAAGCAGTATCAAACATTCTTCCTTTCTCTCCATTTGTGTCACTTCTAATAGAACTGCAATTTTATATAGGAATTATTCTTACAACCTTCACATTGCAAATGTTGCAGGAGATTACTGAAAAAACATACAAGGAGCTTAGCTCGTGCAGATCAGGGCTATTATCTACTCATTGTGTTACCTGAAAACTGGAATTTCAGTGTATGTTTTAATAGCCAGAAAGCCCTCATTTCTAGTGCACAGTTATTTTTCATCTCTGTGTATATATGATTGTGGAGGTTCTTGATCTATGCTTACCAAGTAAGCTAATGCACGGGTGCATCAGTACTCTATGCAGCTCTAAAACATTTTACCAAATAAGGCATTAATATGATTTCAACATTGCACATACATCATGTAAAACAAGCATGGGTAAAGTAAAAATGTCAGCTTTTGGCAAGAGGACAATGTCTGTTAAACTTTTTTCTATTTTTTTTAGCAACCATATGGAAAATGTAAAAAAAAAAAAGTCAAACGTAAAAATATTGAGAGAGACCAGCATTTCTTTTCAGGTGGCTGTGCACATATGATCAAGTAAACTGCATTTATTCACAGTGCAAGAGGTTCAATGGGTGAAGTAGGTTGAACCATTACTGTAAGCTGTAGTTGGTGGATCTCTTCATCAGAGACCAGTTGATGAAGAGGTCTTAGAAAAAGCCCTTTATGTAGGTAGTTGGATGGATACTTCTACCTGCAGATTCTTCACCTGTAGAATAATCCAGAAACTTCAAGGTTTCACTTTGTCTGTAGGTGATGCTGGCTTTGTATAGACACCAGAAGTGGTGTCAGAGGATGTCACCGAAGCCATATAGCACCCACCCCGTCATAACAATGACAGTTCCCTTTTTTCAGCACCTTCGACACAGATCTGGAGCTCTCTCTGGGAAACTTTCCTCACAGACAATACATTTAATTGTTCAGTACCATGTCCCCACCAGAGACTGCTGGGACTGTGAGGGACAAATGTCCATTACGGACCCCCATTCCATCTGTTTCTGGTGTCTCAGGTTAGACTATGACTCCTGCCACAGCATGTGCCCAAAGGCCATCAAACAGCAGGAGGCAAAGCTTTTTATAGCCCGAGCATGTAGGAAAAACCATAGTCGGTGACAATCATGATTTCACTTCAGGTCGCCTTCCTCGTATTCTTCAAGTGGAAAGAAAAGAAAACACAAGAAACATAAAAGCTTAAGGTAAGTCGAGAAGCATAAAATGATTACGGTAACTCAAGATACCCTTCCATTCCCAAAGGTTCTTCGTCTTCGGAGCTGAAGTTGGTGGTTATCGAGCCAGTTGATGCCCCTCCAAGTGGCCCCTCTCCAGTGACCCCACTGGACCCAGGCCCAGACCCATTATAACCTTGGATCCAGTCCTGGTGGCCTTGAACACACCATCTTCCGCCCAATCTATCAACAGGCTGGTGGCAATGTGTATCATCCAGCTCCAGGTGACCCTTCCTTCTTATCAACCCACCATTCGCCTGAAAACCTCATCAACCAGGCTTCCTTCTCATCGAGTCAATCAGCAGGAAACATTCCAATGGTCCCCTTAGATCAAGAGTCAAAATGTTGTTCTCAGTGAGGAGTATGGCCCTGCAGTCCATTAATGCAAAATGTCTCCTTTCAAGATATAAACATGCCTTATGGGACATGGCTTAAATGGTGGAATGTCATGTGTCAGAAGATATACAAGGCCATTTCCAGGAGATGATCCAGGATGGTCTGAATAGCTTCCCTCATATTAGCAAATCAGGACTGGACACTGCTGACTCGAGGGCCCAGACTATGAGCACTTCAGTCATGATTTGTATTCATGCCCATCAACAGCCATCCAAGGTTTCTGCTGACATCATGACAAAGTTGATGAACCTGCAGTTTGAGGGAGCGTTCTTGGTCAGAGACAAAGCTGACTTGTCTTTGGAAAGGTGCAGGGCTAGAAAGGCTATAGCCCATCCAATGGGATTACAGACAGCACCCCCCTTGAGGGTCTATCGCCCATTTCGGCATTTTTGTGGCTGCTCAAGGGGATTCTTCTTTCATCAGTGGCAACAATACCAGCCTCAGACCGAGCAACAACTAAACATGTTGGTCAGCCACTATAGGGGCAAAGTCAGAGGAAAGAGCTGTAGATCCACCAAACAACACTTCTTCTCCTCCTCTTCCTCCTCTCCAATCCACTGGACAAGCAGTCCTAGGTCACTTCCCCAAGCACATTCACCCAGGTTCAAAAGCCATTACTTCTGACCAGTAGATCTGTCAAATCATAGAAAGGGGCTACACTCTTCCTTTTCTTAGGTAAAACCCATATTTCCCTTGCCCTCCAATACCCCTCCAGACCATCTTGCCATACTCCAACAGGAAATGGCAGCTCTATTACTTAGAGGAGCAACGGAGTTAGTGCCTGCTTAGAAGAGAGGCCAGGGATGTTATGCATGTTACTTCCTGTTACTCAGAATTCAGAGACTTGAAACTCTACCATAGGAAGGAAAAGTTCAAGGTGCTGACCCTGAATCACATGTCACTGGTGTTGGGATAAGGATGATGTCATTCGACCTGCAAGGTGCAACCTTCCACTGCAAGTACTTGCAATTTGGAGTGGTTTCTAGGCTCCACTAATTTGCAGTGCTACCCTTTGGTTTGTGTCACCCTTCAAGTCTTAACAAACGTGATGGCAGTGGTGGTGACCCTCTTCAGAAAATTGGGCATCCCAATTTACCCATACCTGGATAACTGGCTGATCAAAGCTGTGTAGCAAAAAGTGGTTTCTGATGGATACAAACTACCTGTGGATTCCTCACCTTATGAATTCACCCTTGCACCAGCATCCAACAGAAAATCTTCTTCCCAGCTCTCCACATCGACCAGGACGTCACAATTGCACGGCTCCACGCGACTCCGTCTGACCGTGCCAATAAGACGTCCTCAACGGCGTGCTGATGTCAGTTCCCTTTTTTCAATGCCTTTGACGCTAACAGTTTTCTCCTAGCTCTTGCTTCTGTTGGAGGTTTCATCTTGTTGCTCTTTGTAGTTACAATGTCTCCCCCTAGGAAGTCCGGTTTCAAGCCATGCAGAGTGTGTGGGGGTCGCATGTCAGTCACTGACCCTCATGACGATTGTCTTTGGTGCCTTAGCTCTGAGCATGACGTTGAGGAGTTTGTGTCTTGCCAGAGCATGAATCCTACAGCTTTAAAGGAAATGGAGGCCAAACTCTTTTTGGCCAAGGTGAAGAAGGGTCATAAAGCCATAGAAGATCCTCTTCTCATGCTTCTTCGAAGAAGCATAAGAAACGGCGCCGTCATGACTCTCGGCGCTGTTCGGCTCGGAGCCAATCAAGATTGAGGTCTCCATCTCGTCGGCACTGTGCGACGTGGGAGGTGAGTCCGATGGTGACTCCTCAACCCCAGAGTCCTGAGGCTTCTCCGGCACCATCCCTCTTTGAGGTTGTGGCACTTCAGGACGGTTGGCGATTTTCACCTGCTGCTCAGGAGTCCGATGTTCAGCAAGCACAGGTGCAACAGGGAGACCAGCGGTATCCTGCCTTCCCGGCTCCGGGAGCGGATCTGGCGGCATTTTTGAATGCCATGTTTTCTATGTTCAATGCGATGGCCCCTGCTGGTGCATTGGCTGGTCCCACGGGTCTGTTGGCATTTTTGTTGGGCTCCCCTGCTCCGTACAAGGAGGTGCCGTTTATGCCATCCTATCCGGCTGAGGGCACCGGACCGGCGCCGATGACATCGTCCTGTGAATCCCACGATGTGGCCTTCTAGATCTATGGCGCCGATATCATATCCCCGTCACCCGGCGCCGATGGTGGAGCCACATGCATCTTCATCGCCATTAGGATCCGTGCTGGCGCCGGATCCGAGTGATGGACTCGAACGGAGTCAACCTTCCTCTCCTGTTCCTCGTCAGTTGCTGAAGCCGGTGTCTTTGGCGTCTGCAAATTCCATGTCGACGCCGAGGTTGGAGGCTCGATTGAGGTCACGCAGGAAGGCCTTGCGTCTCTTGGAGGAGGAAGAGTATCAAAGGCAGTTGTTGGAGGGATGAGAGATTGTCGACCCTTTGCGAGAGTATCAGGACCTGGAGTCGGCCAGTGGGCTGGATAATTCCCCGGAATGGGACTTGTCTTCACCGGGGGAATTTACAGAGGAGGCAGCTTCTTTTCACACAGTGATCAGGAAGGCAGCTGACTTTTTAGAACTTTCGTTGCCTGCTGGGGAAGTTAAAACGAACATTTTAACGGAGGTGGTGCATCCTTCTTCAGCTTCTTCAGACCCTTTGCTTCCTTTCAACGAGGCTCTTATGGAACCCATATTAGAACTTTGGAGGAAGCCTGTTTCGTCTCCTCCGGTGAATAGAGCTGTGGCAAGGAGATATAGAGTGCCGCCTGGTGATCTGGGGTTTTTATCACGACATCCTACCCCGGAGAGTTTGGCGGTCCAGGCCTCTTGCTCTACACAGTCTGCTCCGAGCTCCTTCCTTGTGATTCCATCTGACAGGGAATCCAAGCGGATGGAGCAATCCGCAAAGAAGACTTTTTCGTCTTGCAGCATGGCTCTCAAGGCTGCAAACGCTACCTGGGTGCTGGGTAGATATGTCCACGCCCTCATGGACTCCGCGAAGGCCATGGTCCCTGATCTGCTGCAAGATTTAGAGAGACTATTTCGGGAACTCATGTCTGGTGTGCAGGCTGCGGCGAAACAAATAATTCAGTCTGGCCTGCACTCTACGGACTCGGCGGCCAGGGCAATGGGTACATCTATTGCTACCAGGAGGCACGCTTGGTTCAGGTCCTTTGGGTTTTCTTCCGATGTACAGACCACCTTGTTGGATTTGCCATTTGATGGGGAAAAACTGTTTGGAGATAAAGCGGACTCTGCCCTAGAGTGTTTTAAAGCTAGCTGGGCCACTGCAAAGTCTTTAGGATTGCAAGCCTCCTCTGCTACCCATTTTAGGTCCTTTCGTAGGTTCAGGGGGTTTGGACATGGGGCAGTTTATCGAGGGAGACCCCAGTCCCCGGTCCAGCAGCCTACCAGCCTCGAAAATTGGTCCTTTAGAGGTACGGGGAGGGTTAGAACAAGAGGGGCCACCCAGCAGCACCCTATGTCATCCTCTTCCTCTGGAGGACAACAGCAAGGGAAGCAGCCCTAGTTTTCTTCCCTTTATCGACCATACTTCTCCTGTAGAGGGAAGATTACGTCTTTTTCCTCACAAGTCGGAGTTAGTTACATTGGCTCATGGGTTCTAAATATTGTGAGAAAAGGATATGCTCTCCCTTTTCAGGAGTTTCCTTCTCCCATCCCTCCCCGTCCCTCGTTTTTGTTCAGAAGACCATCTCCTGTTGTTACAGCAGGAAGTTCAGACCCTATTGTCAAAAGGTGCGGTGGAGTTGGTTCCAGAGCAGGAAAGGGGTCAGGATTGTTATTCAAGATACTTCCTGAACCCCAAGAAGGACGGTCGTTTGAGACCGATCCGAGACCTGAGGATTTTGAATTGGTTCCTCAATCAGGAGAAATTCAAAATGCTGACTCTAGCGCAGGTACTTCTGGCGTTGAACAAAGACGATTGGATGGTGTCTGTCCACTTGCAGGATGCGTATATTCATACCCCTACACTCAAGTCGCACAGGAAGTATCTCCGGTTTGTGGTGGGGTCGCAACACTACCAGTTTGCGGTCCTTCCGTTCGGTCTTACTTCAGCACCTTGAGTCTTCACAAAGGTGATGGCAGTGGTGGCAGCAAGTCTCAGAAGAGAAGGGATATCGGTATTCCGTTACCTGGACGATTGGTTGATCAAAGCCAAGTCTCCAGAGCTTGTGTTGCGTCACTTGCGGATGACAACTCAGTTGTTGTTCAGGCTGGGTTTTTCGATCAATGTACCCAAATCTCACCTGGAGCCCTCTCAACGCCTCCTGTTCATAGGGGCAGTACTGGACACAACATTGAATCAGGTCTATCCTCCGCCTCAGCGGATCCAGGATATTCAGACGTTGAGTCCAATGTTTCAAAATGGAGCGGTTGTTCCAGTCCACAAGGTCTTACGCCTGCTCGGTCTGTTCGCTTCTTGCATTCTGTTGGTCACTCATGCACGTTGGCACATGAGGGCTCTCCAATGGTGCCTCCACAGGCAGTGGTTTCAACACAAAGGGGATCTCGAGGAGTCGATAACGATCTCCAGAGACGCTACAGTGGATTTGTGATGGTGGGCTGTGAAGGGCAACCTTTCGTAAGAAAGGCTGTTATCACTGCTGCTGCCGGTGGCCACTGTCATGATAGATGCTTCCACTCTAGGGTGGGTAGCTCATCTGGGGAACCTGGAGATCAAGGGTCGTTGGTCTCCAGTGGAACAGACTTTTCATATCAATCTGTTGGAATTGCGGGCGATACGCTTGGCTCTCAAGGCCTTCCTCCTGTCCCTTCACGGTCAGTCAGTTCAGGTCCTGACGGACAACACTTCTGCAATGTGGTATATAAACAAGCAGGAAGGAGTAGGGTCGTATCTTCTCTGCAGAGAAGCTCTGCGTCTCTGGTCCTGGCTTCAGGATCATCGGATTTGCTTAATAGCAAATCATCTGGCCGGGGTGCTCAAAGTGCGTGCGGACTCTCTCAGTCGGCTTCTTTCGGCCGATCACGAGTGGCGTCTCCATCCGGATCTGGTCCTGCACATCTTTCAGATGTGGGGTTCTCCGGTGATAGATCTGTTTGCCACTCGGGAGAACACGCACTGCCCGTCATTCTGCAGCTTCCAGCAAGGAGTTTTGGGGGGCGCGTTTCAGATCTTTTGTGGCAAACAGTTGCTTTACGCGTTTCCTCCCATACCCTTGATTCCTCGGGTTCTGAGGAATATTCGCCAAGATCGGGCTCAGGTTAGTTTAATAGCCCCGGATTGGCCAAGAAGGATGTGGTACACGGACCTTCTCCAACTATCGCTGTGCCCTGTGCTCCGTCTACTTCTCAGGGCAGGTCGCAGGGGCAGGTTTCACACCCCCACCTCCAGAGCCTGCACCTTCATGCCTGGAGACTGAACAGGGCAACCTGAGTTCCTTTTCTCTCCCACCAGATGTAGTGGATGTTATTTTATCGGCCAGGCGACACTCCACTAAGACCATTTATGCCAGTAGGTGGGCAAGATTTGAGGCTTGGTGTGGAGAAATAAAAATTGACCCTTTCTGAGGCCCACCTTTCTGATATTTTGTTATTTGCTTTGGACTTAGCAAAGAAGGGTTGTGCAGTGGCTACGGTTAACGGTTAGTTAGCTGCTCTGTCAGCCTTTCTTTGCCTCTGGATCAGCCCTCATTATTTAGGTTATTAGTTAGGTTTCTTAAGGGTTTACTTAATAACTTTCCTCCCACTCCTTTTCATGTGTCTCGGTGGGACCTAAATCTTCTTTTAACCTTTTTAATGGGGTCACCTTTTGAGCCCATGCACTCCTGCCCGTTAAGGTTTTTAGTGCTTAAGACAGTTTTTCTTGTTGCCATAACCTCGGCTAGGCGGGTTAGTGAGCTCCAAGCTCTTTCTGTTAAACCCCCCTTTACCTTGTTTTTCCCAGATAAAGTGGCATTGAAAACCAGGCCGGCTTTCCTGCCAAACGTTGTCACTCCTTTTCATATAGCGCAGACCATTACCCTTCCATATTTCTATCCTCTGCCTCACCCTTCGAAAGAGGAAGAGAGGCTTCATCGTTTGGACCCTAAAAAGGCGCTTAGTTTTTTCATTGAAAGCACGAAGGACTTTCGCCTGGAAGATCAGCTGTTCGTGGGGTACATTGGACAGTGGAAGGGCAGAGCAGTCCATAAACAAACTATCTCCAGGTGGGTTATCCTTTGTATCAAGATCTGCTACTCGTTGGCGTAAAAGGTTCCCCATGAGGGTATCAGAGCCCACTCCACCAGGGCTCAGTCTGCTACTTCGGCCCTGGCAAGGGGGATTCCGGTGGTGGATATTTGCAAGGCAGCAACTTGGGCGTCCCGCCATACCTTTGCAAAGCATTACTGCTTGGACTCTGAGGTTCGGAGGGACGGCCATTTTGCACAATCTGTTTTGCAGGATTTCTTGGTGTAATCAGGCAGGCACCCACCTCCGAGAGCGATACTGCTTTAGGACTCTATTCATAAGGTGAGGAATCCACAGGTAGGTTGTATCCCTCAGAAGAACAAGTTACTTACCTTCGGTAACGCTTTTTCTGGTGGATACAATAGCTACCTGTGGATTCCTCACAGTCCCACCCGCCTCCCCATTGCCTGTCTGATTGCACTAGGATATGTAGTTGTATAGATGCATGTATAGTTAATATTTTTCCTGTATATATAAATGATGGTTTTGATTATGTTGCATCATGAAGGCTTTATGTATATATGTATTTATTGGTGTTATTGTGGAGTTGGTTCTCACCTGTCCGCCTCAAAGGCACGTAAAAAATGGGTGAAACTGACGTCAGCACGCCGGTGAGGACCTCTTATTGGCACGGTGGCTCTTCCAACGAATCCAGCTCATTGGGTCAGTAGTGGACACTATCCTGTTCCACGCCATTCCTCCCCCTCAAATGATTGCCTACATCAAGGAGATGGTTCCATCCTTCCAACAAGGCATGCGAGTTCCAGTTCCAAAGAGCTTGAAACCCCTAGGTCTGCTAGCTTCCTGTATTCTCCTGGTCATGCATGAACATTGGCACATGAGATCCTTTCAGTGGTGCCTCCACAGACAGTGGTTTCATCATGGGAAAATCCTGCCAGACTCCATTGTGATCTCATCCTGCTCTGCAGTGGCAGGGGCTTAGTGGGTAACTGAGGTGAGCCTCAGCTGCAGAATGCCCTTCAGTTCCCCTCTGACTGTGGCTACGGTGATGAGCCTGAGCTGGTGTAGTGATACAGTCATGAGTGGGGACTCCTACCAGAGGTAGTCCAGGAAATATTTGTCCAGTAAGGCACTCCTCAGGTAGACCGGTTTACTTCATCGGACAGTGCTCAATCCCAGCAGTTCTGTGCCCTACAGTATCCACTGAGGGGAGCATTTGGGGGACCCATTTCAGTTGAGATGGTATTTTCCCTGATATCCTTGATTCCAGACCAGGCACAAGTTATTCTTATTGCCCCAGATTGGCCAAGGAGTGCGTGGTATGCAGGCATTCTGACCTTCTCCCGCTGTCTTCCACTGAAGCTGCCATTGAGACTGGGTCTTCTCTCTCAGTTGGCGGAAATGGTTTTGCACCCAAACCCTGAGTCCTCCACCTTCATGCCAGTGGAGATTGAGCTGGGACATTTAAGTTCCTTTCAGTTGCCATTGCAGGTTCTATCATTCTAGCTGCATGGTGCCCCTCTGAAAAAACAGCTTACTCTGGATGAAGGAGCACCTTTCTTTGCTGGTGCACATACAACAATGTGGATCCCTTGCAGGCCAAACTATCCCAGGTTCCTCACTATGTGCTTTCCAGTGCCCAGAGAGGTTCTGGGTTTGGCACTGTCAAAGGGGATTTCACTTCGTTGTCAATGTTCCTTAGTCTACCAGACCAGCATCACTTTTTTAGTCCCCCATTGTAATGCCTTTTTGGCAAGGATTGACAAACATGTATACATTAATCCCTTTTGTTGTACCCATATGGGATTTTAATTTGGTTTTTAACTTTTCTAATGTTCCTTAGGAATTATGACACTAAAAGCAGTATTTTGTGGTTGCTATTACTTCAGCAAGATGAGTGAGTGAATTACAAGCTCTTAGTTGTCGCCCACTCTTTACTTCCTTTTTACCTGTCAAGTTGATGTTGGGGACCAGGGCTGCTTTCCTTCCAAAAGTGGTGTCTTCCTTCCATCTGGGTCAGTCCATCACCCTTATTACTTTTTACCCTCAACCTCATCCCACTAAGGAGGAGGAATAGTTGTGTAGGTTGAATCCTAGGTGAGAGGTTTACTACCTGGACTGCATGAAAGGCATACAGCTGATGACCAGCTCTTCAATGGGTACAATGGTGTTAAGAAGGGAAAAGCAGTGCAAAAAATAATCCTTTCAATGTGGATCATTCTATGCATCAAAAATTGCTATGCTTTGGCCAAGGAGTAACTTCTACAGGAGATCAGAGCCCATTCCACCAGAGCCAAATCCACCCTTTTGCCCTTACCAGATGTGTCCCCAAAGTGGGTATCTGCAAGACAGAGATGTGGGCATTTCAACACACATTTGCTAAGCATTACTGCTGGGACGCCAAAGTACATAGGGATGGCCACTTTGCAAGATCCGTCTTGCAGGATTTCCTCATTTAACCAGCCATCAACCCTCCCCCTGAACAGTATATTGCTCTGGAATCTATTCTGCAGGTGATGAATCTTCAGGTAGAATTATCCTCCAGAAGACAAATGTACTTACCTACAGAAATACCTTTTTTGTGGATACTCTATCTACATGCAGATTCCTCAATGATCCAGCCACCTCACCATTTGATGGATGTGTTATAAAGAAAGTTAATAAGACCTCAAAATATGTTGGATATTGCACTACTCTTACTATTCGATTTCAGTCCATTTGCCTAGAATGCTGGGGAAAAAATGGATGGCAATCGTAATGCCTGGGTGGGCAATACATGGAATGGGTGACATCCTCTGATTCCACTTCCAGTGCAGATATGAAGCCCATGCCTGCTACCGCTGATGTGAGAGTTTTGAAGTTTCTGCATCCACTTTGATATTCTACAGGTGAGAAACCTGGAGGTAGATAGAGTATCCACCAGTAAGATTGTTAGATTGTTAGAAAGTAACATTTTCATATAAATGTATTATGATATTTTTGGAAATCACGAGGCTGGCAAGACAGTTAAAGCTGACTTCAGGCCAATACTGAAAACAGGCTTGAAGTACATCAAAAGGTACCTGCCTATTAATTTAAGCACTTCTGTCATGACAACATAAAGACAAAGGGAAGTATGGTTTGAGAAGCATTATTTCTATCATAAGCAAAAAATCTTTAATGTCTGTCACTGGCATAATCTCCTTCTAGACACCTTGTCTGATCCCTGGGAATTCTTAAGGATTTTGGGAGCGCTGGGCCAAACGTATTTTGGGCTCCTGTTCAGAACAGCATTACATTTATGATCCAGCTTCTGTTCTTTCATGCCCTCTTTGGCCAGGTCACTGAGCCCTGGTTCAAATTCTAAATGTGTATACATCTCATATTCAGGAATCATAATGTGTGTTTTCAATATTGTAACAAGAGTAGCAGCTCACTGACATAATCTCTGTAACACCCTCTCATTTCTCACATGTGAGGATCTGTTGTGATCTAAAAGAAACTTTTTTTATGGATGCTGCATGAAACATAAACAGAAGCGTTGTCTGCAAAATGTCTGTAATAGATTCTCACACATCACCCACATTAAAAATAAATTAAAGTAAAATGCTATTTAAAATAATCTGTTTGAGAATGTTTCATGGTCATCCGGGCAAGAATCTCTGCAGAACCGAGCTGTCTCTATCAGGGCCCACTGAAAGGCTGGAGCCCTGGGCCACAGTCCACTTTGCCCATACCTTAAAACGTCTCTGTATGATACACAAACGTGCCCATGGTGCCCGTCACAATCTAACTGCATGTGTTAATTATCACACCCCGGTCAGTGATACAGAGCTACTGAAGGAGTAATTCACAATTTTCCCCAAAATTTAGTGCATAATTTGAGCAAGTGGTTGACCACCGGCACTCTTTTTTTGGGATCAACACTTATTAGTTCCTCATCAGACCCTGATCCTTTTCAAGAAAAAGGTAGACATCAGAGGAGGAAAGAAGCATGAAGAGAAAGATGAAAACCAATGACAAAGAAATGTAGCACGGACGAACAAATAACCTGCAAGAGTGAGAGAAAGAAGAGACTGCCTGCTGCTTGATCAAAGAGGCATGAGATGGCATCAACTTCGGAGCCTTTGTATTTGGCACTGCTGACATTCGATTATTCCAGCCACAGGATTCTGGTTACAACTTTTGGCCTGTCACTTATTCTTTTACAAAGCAAGCACTGGATTCATCTGACATCAAGCAGTCTTAGTTCAAGAAAAAAGAGTGACTATGTGCATGGTAACATTACGCGTGATACACAACACTGGATTTGAAAACTAGGAGCATGGAAGGAGAGCCAGAGTTGGGAGGCAAATAATATGCTAATTCACTTACCATCTTTGGAGAAGGAAGGTTTTTGGCATTAACAAACATCTTGGAATTAGGATCTCAAAGTAATATTTCAAGAAAGAAACAATGTACAATTTCATATTTGGAGTATACTAGAAAGTATCTGATAGAAGTGTTGCAATTTGCGCACTGCCTTTTATTGAATGTATTGGTATTATGTGAACCAACCTATGTATTAATAGATTGGGTCACACATTATCAAATCGTAGTGGGTTGCAATTTGACCTACTGCAATAATATGCATAAGGTAAGTTGCAAATTGTGACCCACTACAATTGGCTACAGTCACAGGCATAGTGGCCTGTTTTCCTAAATGGAAAACACAATGGGCCTCATACGAGGCTTGAAGTCTTGAGACCCACAGCCTCGCGGGGTGGTCAGGAGCGCCGCTGCTGTGGTGGTCTGAACGCCACATTAAGACTCTGGCGGTCAGATTGCCAGGGTACTACCAGGATCAGTGATCCCGACGGGCTGACGGTGGCAGAGGTTGGAATAAGCTTGGGCGGCGCTGCATGTAGCACCGCCCTACTGATTACAACCTGGTTCTTTGCCAACCTTTTCATGGTGGTTTTACTGCCATGAAAAGGCTGGCAGAAAACAGGTACGGGGGCCTGCACTGCCCATGCGCCCTGCATGGGCAGTGCAGGGGTCCCTCTGCCCAGCACCCATGCAATGTTCACTGTCTGTTGTCAACATTGTGAGGGTGCTGGTGCACCCCGTAGGCGACAGCATTGCAGCCGGCTCGATTACACCACTTTCTCGCTAGGCTGACTGGCAGAAAGCACCTAGCAGGAAAGTCTTAATGGGTCTACTGGAGAGGTAGTCAGCGTGGCAGCAACCTCCCCGTCGGATGTTCAGTGGACGGGTCTTCCAATCTGCCGAACTCCTAAAAAACAAATGATACATTTTACAACCATTTTTAGGACTAGGCAGTCATCCCAAGGAACACTGCAAGCTCATAAAAAATGATTTTGTCCATACCTACCAGGTGGAAGAGGTGCCTTGTGGACTCCTTCTAGCCTGCGAATGGGTAACACCTCCTTTGACTTGCTGGTAAAATATTGATGTTTTGCAATCAGATTTCAATTGCAAAACATGAATGCATAGTTTAAGGACTCAGTATTTGGAAGGGATGCCTTTTACAAGCCCCCTCCAAATACTGATTCAGTATTTACGTGCAAACACAAGTTGCAATAAAGTGTTGATGAAGCGCAATTTGCGTTTTTTACACATAAATAGAAATGCAATGCTGCGGTTGCAAGGCTTCGATTTGAACTTTGTGTCCATAAAACTAGTTTGTACGTGAAGTGCTGCATCCAGTATTAGTAACTTAAAAGTGGTAGGGTAGTGCACCAAACAGTCTAGTACTTTTTTCATCAATCAACCATGAATTTGTAGGGCTCACTTGTTACCTGTGATGGTATCCATGTGCAATGTTTAAAGCATTAGACTCAGTCAGAGAGCTCAGTCAAAGAGCCAGGTTTTGAGCTGGTTTCTGAAATCCTAGATGGATGGAGAGGTCCTTAGGTGGATAGGGAGATTGTTCCAGGAATTGTCTGCCAGGAGGAGAAGATGCATTCTCTGTAGTTGTTCCTATGAATGCGGAGCATGTGGGTGAGGTAGAGGGAGGTGGAGTGCAGGTGTCTGGATGGTTGGTGAAAATTCAGTCAGGAGTTGAGGCAGGCTGATCCTTGGTTATGTAGGGCATTGTAGGGGTTTGTCAGCAGCTTAAATTGGCATTGTTTGTGTATGGGGAGCCAGTGAAGGTTTCTGAGGTATGGGGATATTGAGGTCCACCTTGGGAGGTCGAGGATGACCCTGGCTGCTATGTTCTGAATGATTTGAAGTCTTTTTGTGAGATGTGTGGGGAGTCTGGCATAGAGAGCATTTCTGTAGTCCAGGTGTCTGGTGACGAGGGCCAGTGTGATGGTGTGCCTGGTGTCTATGGGGTGCCACTTTCAGATCTTACAGAGAAATCTGAGGGTACGCAATCAGGCTGAGGATACACTGTTGACCTTTATGCTTAATATGTTGTCAATGATGACCCATAGGTTACAGCCCTGATCTGCTGGAGGGAGGCCCTAGGCCCGCAGACCACCAGGAGTTGTCCAAAGGTAAGGTGGTATTTCTGAACAGCAGGACTTTGGCTTTGTCAGTGTTGAGACTGAGGTAGTTGTCCTTCATCCTCTTGGCGATCCTGTTCATGCAGAGATGGAAACTGGTCTTTAGCGTGGAGTGATCTTTGGATAACAAGAGGATTAGCTGCCCGTCATCTGCGCAGAAGGTGATGTTTAGTCTGTGGTCTCGTACAACATTGCCCAGGGGCGTCATATACGTGTTAAAGAGGGTGGGGCTGAGGGAGGATCCTTGGGGGACTCCACAGATGATTAGCTTGGGTTGCGAGGTGAATGGTGGAAGGAGGATTCTCTGTGTTCGTTCAGAGAGAAACAAAACAATCCATTGAAGGGCGTTGCCTTAGATGCCGACATGATGGAGTCTTGTGAGCAGGGTGTAGAGGGAGACTGTGTCAAAGGCTACTGAAAGGTCGAGGAGAATGAGGGCAGCTGAGTCTGCTTGGTCTAGGAGGGTTTTGATATTGTCCATCATGTGAATCAAGTGGGTCTCACTGCTCTGTGTCGAGAGGAATCCAGATTGTGATGAGTACAGAAGGGTGTTGTCTTCTAGGTGTGTTGTGAGTTGCTGGTTGATGGCTTTCTCAAGTACGTTTGCTAGGAAAGGGAGAAAGGAGATCGGTCAGAAGATTTTTATATTGTTGGGGTCGGCGGGGAGTTTCTTGAGGAGGAGTTTGACTCACATGTGTTTCCTGTCATAAGGGTAAGTGGCTGAGTTCCTAGATGAGCTGAGGATGTCTGTAAGTCTACTGTCAATGCTGTTGATGCCGAGGTTGAACATGTGATGCAAGCAGAGGTCTGTGGGTGATCCCGAGTTGATGGTTTTCATGATGTCTGTGATGTTTTGGGTGGAGAGCAGATTCCACTTGTAGATTCTGTGTCTGGATGGGGTATCTGAGAGGTTGAGAAGGCTAATGGTGTCTGCTGCGGTGGACTGTGGGGGGGCAGATTCTATAGAGTGTTGAGAGTTTGTTGTGACAGTAGGTGTTGAGGGAGTCGCAGAGTTCCTGGGTGAGGAGAGTATTGTTCTCCAGTGTTGCTGGGCTGGTGAACTCCTTGATGATATTGAAGAGTTCTTCATTGCGGTTGGTGCTGGCTTGGATGCGGGTGGCAAGGGCCTGTTTTCTTGCATTTTTTAGGAGTTTGTAGTACTGGATGAGTGCAATCTTGAATGTGGTTGGGTCGTTGGGGAGTTTGGAGCTGTGCCATTTCCTCTCTAGTTGTTTGCAGTTGCGTTTTGAAGAACAGAGATACAGTGTGTACCAGCTGGCTTGCTTGGAGCATTTGTTGGGTTTGGTGATTTTGATATGGGCGACGAGGTTGGGGCAATTGGCTATTCAGGAGGTGACGTTTTTGATGTCTCTGGTGATGTCTGGCACGGTGCGTGGTGTTGGGTGTCTGGTGTGTGGTGTCCAGAAGGTGGGATTTGAGGGAGTAGGACCATAGGTCTTCTGACATCTTGCTCCAATTCTGGTGTGAAGTTGAAGGTGGTCAGGGTGTTCTTCTCGGTTCGAAGAGGTATTTGAAATGGACTATGAAGTGGTCAGTTCAGGTGAGTTTGGTGGTGTGGCTGTATTTGATTCTGTTGCTGAAGGTGACAATGGGGTCTAATGTGTGTCCAGCAATGTGCGTGGCATTGGTGAATAACTGACTGAGGCTGATGATTTCCATGCTGTCTATGAGGTTGAAGTGTTGACACCGTTTGGGTCATCTAGGAAAAAATTCAGGTCTCCAAGGAAGATGTAGTGTTTGGTGAGGATGGCTTGGGAGGGCAATGAGTTTGAGAATGGCGTGGCAGAAACTGGGGTGAGGTCTGGCGGGGGTCTGTAGGCAGGAGTCCCTTAGATGATGGTGTTGCTGTTGATGTTGTGTTGGAAGTTGAGGTGTTCCATGATTGGTGTGTTGATGTCATCCATGGTTGTGCAGTAGATTGACTCCTTGTAAATTATGGCGATGCCTCCTCTGGGTTTGTGGTATCGTCGCTGTGGGTGATCTTGTATCCATCAGGTGTGGCCGCGGATTGTCGGCTGTGGAGGCAGCATTGAGCCAGGTCTCTGTGAGGAAGGAGAGGTTGGTGTGAAGGTGATGATAGTATTCCATATCTCGGTAGCGTGTTTGCCTAGAGAAAAGACGTTGAGCAGTGTACAGTTCAGTTGACAGGTGGTCATAGTGCCTGGCAGCGACTGGGGGTGGGGTGCACAGAAGGGTTGGTGAGGCAGGTGAATCTGCATTGTCAGCAGGTGAAGGCTCCTGCTGTGGTCCATGGAGAGGTGAGGCAACAGTTCTTGTTGGCCAGGCAGGGCGTTGATGGCGGTGAACTCTTCTCTGGTGTAGCGGTGGATAGGGGGAGAAACAGGGTTCCTGTTGCTGAGCATGGTCCAGCCGGGGATGGGCACAGACAGTTTTGTCTTTAATGCACCAGCGGTGTACCTGCTGCGTGTGGCTGTGCAGCAGCCCCTGTAAGTATTCTTGGGAGGTGAAAGGGGCTGGAGGGAGGTCGGAGGGCAGGAGAAAAGGAGGAAGCGACATAGGTGGCAACCAAAACAAAGCGAACAAAAACAAAGTACGAATAAAAAGACTATACTTTACAGCTAAAGATATTGATTATGGCAAAACAAATTAATATGCACAGTAGCAGGAGGCAATGCATGCAGAAGGACTAGTGGTCATCTGGCAACTGGTTTGAACGTAGAGCTTTGTACTGAGGCCGAAGCAGCAGTGCCTCTGAGCTGCCAATCAGAAGATGGGAGCAGTGTGCTTGTCCAGTAGGTCAAGGGGCTTTAATGCATCCTGTCAGTCATGTTAAAAAGGAAAGAGCTGTAGAGGTCAAATGTAAAAGTCTGCCTGGGAATATTGTACGTATGATGTACATTATGCACATGAATCCAGAGCTAGGATAATTGTTAGGAAAATGATCAGACGCCACCACAGTATGTGGATACTGTAAATGCACTTGCATTACCTCCTCTTCGGGTTTTCTTTGTTGTAGTCCTTATTCCAAAACGTGAGTCCTCACCTGCAAGACAGACGTCTATTGCTTTTTTCCCAAACTGCAATTTTGTTTATTGAATTGTATTTTATTGTCCTTTTCCTGTTTACAAGACTGCACTTACTCTCCCACTCTGCCTCTTTTTACTTCTCATCATCCAGCGAAGAACTTCTGCCCAACTGCACCAAGAAATAAGCACTGCCAAAACCAATACGTCTTTCCTATGCAAAGTCAACAGATCTCACCTATGCAAAATTCTAAAACTTTGACAATGGTTCTTTTAGAAATGTTGTATAGCAGTGTGACTATGCAGCATGGCTAAAAGTAAAGTTGAAGAAAAAGCAGTATGATGCAGCCAGCGATGGCAGCGTCATAGTATTTTTTAAATTTAATTATGGGTGGGTGTTGGGCAAAAAACAACAGGGAATGGGAGAGGGAATTGCCGACATGAACAACTGAGGGAGGGAGGGGTGAAATTGCAACAAGGACAATTGGGGGCTGGGAGGGAGGAATTAGCAGCACAGGCAACTAGGGGTAGGTGGGATTAATTTGCAACATAGACAACAGTGGGAAGGAGCTCGGAGGGGAAAATAGCAAATCAGACACTGCGTGGCCAGAGAGGGGGATTTGCAACTCAGACAACAAAGGGTAGGATGGAGGGAATTTGCAACATGTATAACAGGGGATAGGAGATGGGAATTTGCAACACAGTCAATGGGGTGAGAGGGTGGGAGGGGGTAAAGCCACAGGGACAATGTGAGGATGGAGTAATAGTTACATGGACAACAAACACGCAATGGCAAAGCCAATAGCTCTTGCCTACAAGAACTAATGACTTTTTTTTCTTTCCGATATTTTTATTGTATTTCAAAAGAACAAAGCCATGACATATGGTGCACCATACAATCCTGAAGAAAATAAAATATGTAAATACAATACTAGAGATCACAAATAAATATGAAGAACAGCAAAAATAAAGTTAAGGTCCATACAAATATTTGTGATGAACTAAAATGAGAGATGTGTAAACAGATGCAATATGACGGTGATATTCCATCAAAGCAAACATGCAAAAGTCCATAACACAAGCTTGATACACTATTTGTAAGACATGTTATGGTGAAAAAAGAAATGAAACAATAGAAGGAAAAGAGAAAGAGGCTCTTACCAAGATAGAGAAAGAAAAGAAATAGCGAGCAGAAAAGGAAACACAGACTACACACTGTCCATAACATCTAGTGTAAACATTACTCCTACAGGGCATGGAGCTCCGCCGCACCCAACAGGTGGGGAAGCCCTCTAAGAGGAGGATAGCTGGATTGAAATAAAAAAAAAAGGGGGACTTCTATGGAGGTTTATTCTTTGGCAAGTATACATCGAAGGCGTCCGATATATGTCTGGAGCATTAGTCACCATCAGTGGTGGCTGGTGACTGAAAGCAGTGGTGGGGCACAAATACAAGACGGAATTGCACCTTGTGAGAGAGCCTCACTACCCACCTATTTCCATTCACCTACTCACCCACTGCCTTTGGTCACCTACCCATTTACTCATCCACATTGTCATCCACTGCCATTCACACAACTCTTATACACAGACACCCACATTTTCTCAGCCACTCTGTCAAGCCCTGCAAACACATTCAAACAAACACACATTGCCTCACCCATCCAGTATCCAGCAGTTTCAGTGATAAAAGGTACACGTTTATTTGAGCTGCAGATTACAAGTTTAATATGACATACCACATCATTAGTCTGCAGAAGAAATAAAACAATAACTAGCCAGGATAAATTACTGGAACCATTACTGCCTTTGAGAGACGAAATCACCTACAGAGGCAGTGAAAGGAGAGGAGGGCTGAGAGAACAGATTATTTTCTTATTGTCTGTAAAAAAGATAGAGCTCCAACTTACTTGTGTGCAGGGTTGTCTTTGGCATATTTATGACTTGAGGTCTTCAGGTCACACTCCTGTCTCCCAGAGAGCCCTGGATGGAGTTATTTATTGTATTTATTCCATTTCTCTGCCACAGACTGGGTATTTTCTTTGTGAAATGCCAGTTCTTTTAATAAAATGTGACACCATTTGAGTAAATAGGAAAGGGTGGAGAATAATATCGGAGTGACATGAAGTTTTCAGAAACCCGGGCTGAAAAAAAAACGCTCCAGGCTGTTTACAATCAGGGCTTCTGGTGGAGGAGGAGATAAGCCAGGGACGTCACTGCGTTCTGAGAAAACGTAAGGGCTTTGAGCCCTGTCAGCCCTACTGTGCAGCTTTCAGCCACATACTGACGCGGGTGCAGTGGGGCTTTTCAAAGTGCACAACTTTCACTCCGAAAATGTTGTGCAGAAAATGTTTTACTTTCATCATGTAATTAAATTGATGCTTCCCTAGAGAGGCCAGAAAAGGCTAGGGGCACAGCCCCTTAGCCCTTGAACACCAGCCGCCACTGGACACCATGTAGCTTGGCATATAAAACATTGTCTTCCCCTCAGATAAAGCACAACAAGTTCCACTTTTCACAATAGAGATGACAGAGGTGAGCTTCCAATCAGAAAGTATTTCCTCAGTACCTAGTGATAAGAGAAGGTCAATGAATTGAGATTTGGTCCATCCAACCTAAGGGAAAGGGTTTAGCATGTAATTGCAAAGCAACTGTCAGCAAAACAGTCTTAATATGCACCCCAGTTGTATAATAGATTAGTGAATGAAACTTAGACCATAGTGGTTTGACCACCTTACAGGTGAAAAACGTGTGTTATAACTCTCCCACCTCCTCCTCACATCTCCAGCAAACATTTGTTGCACTTAAAGCATTTTTGTAAAGTCTGGACGGTGTCCAAAATGTCTTATGTATAGACTAGAATCTGGACTGCACCAAAGCCAGTGTGATTTTAGAGGGGGATTGCCAAATTCTTTCCCAATCAACATCTGGGATAACCATGTAATGATTAGAGTCAAGGTATGGCTCTCATTTCCAGGTGAGTGATATGAGCAATTACTTCTTGACAGATTCCAAACGTTTGTAAATATGAGATGCAGCATGTCCCTGTTTCTTAAAGTTGCCTTACAGACCAGGTAGCTTGGGTGTATGTGGCCATTTCAGCCTACCAATTACACCTTTAAACCTCAGAAATTTAGAATTCAATGTCCTCAAGATTAAATGTTCAGCGAAAGGACAAGAATGGAATAGTGTGCAGTTCTGTGTCAAGGTATCCTATTAAATTAATACCATTTAATGCTATTGATTCCCAAAATACAGAACTTCTGTCCAGTTTGATGTTGAGGTTGTACCACAAGGAAGCCATAGCGGATCCCACCATATGTTTTTCAAGGCACTTATTGAAATGTAACAGAGCTACTACTGTGTCTAGTATATTGGGCTTAGAGTGTTCCAAAGAAAGTCTAGCCAAATTTTGTATTGAGAGGAAAGGGGCATAGCATTTGCATTTCTATCGAAAACCATGAGGGAGGATAGCTATTGTTCATATGAAACAGATAAGAACCCTGCTCAACAAGAACAGCCAATTGGTAATGTGGATTATCAGGGAGATTTATACCACCAAGAGATTTGTGTACCTTCTTCATAGACACAGCAATTCTTGCCTTTTTTTCCTTCCACATAAACTCAGAAATACTATTGCCTACAGATTTAACAAGCATTTGCAATGCAAAGGGTCTCACGCTTACTCAAGTTAAAGCTATTAGTGCTGTAAACTCCTAATTGGACTTTTCTTGTCACATAAATTGAAAAGTAAAACAGTTTCACATAAGCGAGCTGACAGCCACCATGGGTACAAAATGTTATTTTATGAAAATGAAAGCGTGTCTTTGCCTGAGCACAGAATGGTTCAACATAAGAATGGATGCAGGAAAATGAAGCACTTGGTGTCCCTGCCACTTGAGAATGCTACAGTCATGCCTATCTCGGGGCCTGGTGGGACTAAAGGACCGGGCAGGCCCATGCATTGTAAAGACCAATAGGACCACCATGGGACAGAGTGGAAGAGTGCTGGTTCTCCAAAATATGTACTGGTGGGCCCACTGGCAAACCCCGGTGCAATGTAACCACTGGGTTAAGGAGAGGGCACTGAATGGCCATAAAGATAGGGTGGTGGGTAGTTATAAAGTAAGGTTTCATTTTAAGGTGTAGGTAAGCAAAGTGTGAGTACACTTACTCTTGAATCTATTTTACTCAATGCAGTGGTAATCTGAGAAGTGGTAATCTCAACAGTGGTAATCCCTGCGGTGGTAATCTCAGTGGTAGTAATCACAGTAGTGGTAATCTCAGCAGTGGTAATCCCTGCAGTGGTAATCTCAGCGGTATTCATCACAGTAGTGGTAATATCAGTAGTGGTAATCTCAGTGATAGTAATCACACTAGTGGTAATCTCAGCAGTGGTAATCCCTGCAGTGGTAATCTCAAAGGTAGTAATCCCAGTAGTGGTAATCTCAGCAATAGTAATCCCCGCAGTGATAATTTCAATGATGGTAATCTCTGTTGAGGTAATCCTTGCACTGGTAATCTCGGAGGTAGTAATCACAGTAGTTGTTACCTCAGCAGTGGTAACCCCTGCAGGGATAATCTCAGAGGTAGTAATCACAGCAGTGGTAATCTCAGCAGTGGTAATCTCTGTAGTGCTACTCTCAGAGGTAGAAATGGAAATAGTGGTAATTCTGCAGTGGTAATCCCGGCAGTGGTAATATCAGAGATAGTAATCACCGTAGTGGTAACCTCAGGAGTGGTAATCCTTACAGTGGTTATCTCAGAGGGACTCATTTCAATGTAGTAAATTCTATGTAGTGGTATATTGACTCCATTGTATTTTAGGTGGTGACACAACCCTTTGTGCTGGGTCCTCGGTCTCATATGTTTATTCCATTTGCGTGTGAATAACTCAAACATTTTCTGTTTATAACGCACTTCCCTGAAGAACATGTTTTACATCACTTCCTACTATGCAAGAAAAGGGACCTCAGAACTGAGCACAGCATAGCGCCTTCCTGAGGGGCATCATCCTCATCTAGAGGTAAACATCTTAATTTGTTTAGTTTTTACTCAGCAGACTAGGGCCTTATAAAACAATGGGACTGGGATATAATCTATTTCACAAGCATTTGCAATGCAATGGGTTTCGCGTTTACTTGAGTTAAAGCTATTAACGTTGTAAACTCCTAACCGGACTTTTCTTGACACATAAACTGAAAAGTAAAACAGTTTCACATAAGTGAGCCCATGAACACCATGAGCGCAAAGCAAACACACAAAAAGGAACAGAAGTGCGCTGGCAGTGAAATTTTTCGGCAAAAGTGAAACTATCCATGTAACCGCAAAAGTGCAATTATCCATGTAACCGGCAAAGAGCAAATATCCATGTAACAGGGTCGATATCATGCAAAGCGCTCAACTTCTGCCCAACGAGATTGTGCTGCCTATGATATAAAGAGAAAAAATAGTGCAGAAACCATAAGGAAAACATGGAGCCTGGTATGTTTTCAGTAGTTGGCCGGTGCGCTCGAGGCAGGCTAAACACTGGAAGAGGCATGACATATGCATGCCTTCCACTAATTAAATCAAGCAAATTTTACAAGGCAAGCCGACGAACCAACCAAATGGATGGGCTTGACATGGGCGTGGTTAAAAGCCCACGAGAGATTAGGTACTGAGTGCTTTGTGCTTGACCCTAAAAAGGAAGATGAAAGCAGAATCAGAAGCATGCTAGCTATGATATTAATTAGGGGAGCTATCATAGTTTTTATAGTGTTTATTTGCCCCCATCAGTTGTTATGCTTAAGGGGCCATGCATTAAGGAGCTGTCTAATTTTGGAAAGGGTTTTTCTTCATTATTAGACATTGTATTTTTAAAGATCAATACCAAGCCATATTCCCAAATATTTGATGTAATCTGGTTCACACTTCAAACGTAGATTAACAATTATTTCCAGTGTGCAATTGAGGTTTAAAGGGAAGACTTCAGTTTTATCTCTATTTAAAAAGTACCCCACTACTAGCGAGTTTCTCTCAATCTCCATCATGACGACAGGAAGAGCCAGAGGAGCATCCTTCATAAATAGGAGCACATCATCAGCATATGCTGCCACCACTTGTCTTCCTGACTGGAAAGGAATTCCAGGTATTTCAAGATTATCTCTGAAAGACAAGATCAAGGGTTCAATAACTAGTAGGAAAAGGAGAGTAGATAAAGGGCAACCCTGATGAGTACCCTGAAATAGTGAGACTGCCTGTGAAAGATGACCATTAACTCTAATCTTTACAGTTGGGTTGGAGTATAGAGCCATAACCATCTGTATGATGCTATTCCCCAGCTAATATTTATGTAGAACTGCTTGTAGGAATGGTTGAGAGACTTTATCAAAGGCCATCTCTGTATCCAAGCCCAAAGCAGGTGCCGGGGTGAGTGTTAGTTTATCTTTTTTCAAACATGATAAAATAACCTAATGCTATTTGAGGCAAGCCTCCCTTTTGGAAAACCAGTTTGTGAAGTGGCAACCAACTGCAATATTACCAGCTCCAATCGATGTGCCATAATTGTTACATACTCTTTGCAATCAAGGTTAATCAGAAAAGTTGGTAATTTGATCTTAACATACAGGTGATCCCTCCCTCCTTTGGGATAATGACAATTGTAGCTTAAGTGGCAGAGCCAACTATGGAGCCTGATGTAGCATATTGATGAAAAATGGCATGTAGGTGGTCAGTCACTCTATCTACGAAAAGCTTATAAAATTTGACAGTGTAGCTATCCGGACCTGGAGCCTTCCCTGGCTTGAGAGTGTACATAGAAACAACTTCTTCATCTTTCCTAATCGGACTGTTAAGAGTCGGAGCATCCTCTTGAAAATTGTGTGGGAGATTGCAAGACTCTAAGTAATTATTTATAACTGCGGGTTGGAGCAGGTTCATTATAGTTGTATAATTCTTCATAAAAAGCTTTAAAGGTCTCAATAATATATTGTGTTGCAGAGACCACCGTCTCTTATGAGCTCCTCATTGCCGGGATAAGAGTTTTAGCTTTCATATACTTTAAATAATTTGCTCAAATCGTTCCTGCCTTGTTCCTGTTGCAAACTTTACTGGCATTTTCCACATCAACTCTCTTGCTCAAAATTTGATTACACTCATATTCCAGGGCGCGTAAGTGGGGTAAAGTCTCAGAACCTCTAGTATGTCTAAGTTGTTTATCACATTTTAGTTATCTCTGAGTCCAACTCCGTGAGGTGAGTGGAAGACAGCTTATTCTTAAGTGACATTTGCTGTATCATGACCCCTCTCAGCGTAGCTTTGAGGCCATCTCATCTCGTCGAGGGTAAGGTATCTGAAATGTGGTTTTCTACAAGAAAGTGGTCAATCATCCATGCTATCTCTTTCTTAGTGTCTTTGTCCTCAAGAAACTCATCATTTAGTCTCTACTGTCAAGGAGAAGGTGTGAGATCAAGCACATCAAATTCAAAGGAGATGCATGCATGATCTGAAATTATAATAAGCTCAATGGTTGGGGAGTGATCTGAGTAGAGTAAGTGCTTAATAGCCATTATATAATCTATTCTAGAGAGAGTGTGATGTGGGGAAGAGTAAAAAGTGTAGTCACTGCCAGCAGGATTATTTAGCCGTCAGACCTCAATTAGATTAATATTATTATTATTACAGCAAATTTTCATCTGCTTCTGAAAATTGGTAGTAGTAAATTTACAAGCAGAGATTCTAACAAGGTTGTCATCCATTGAGAGATAGAAGTCACCATTAAGAACTATCCCAAGATTGTCAGGAATCGCTGAGATTTGTTTATTTAACTCTTTCCAAAAAATCATCACATTATCAGTGGGTGCATAGATATTGACAATAAACAACTCAAGGTTTTTTTCATAACCCTAGAAATAAGCCATCTGTCATGATGGTCATGTGTGTGTGATAGTACCGTAAGACCAGATTTCCTAGATATGAGAGTGATAACCCTATTCATTTTTTTCAGTGCAGGAGATATACCAATATCCACAATCCACAGGCTATAAAATTTTGGGTGTGTCTCCTGAAGTAATATGGCATCTTAACTCTTAACTGGATGATTGAGACCTTTTGTGTTCAAGGAAAGTATCTTAATGGGAGTAGTCATTATGTGGTTGTGGAATCATGCATATACTAAAGAGACATGAGAATGGTGGATACTCCCTCAGCAAAGTGTACAAGGATTGACCCCATGTGCAAGCATGATGGAAATATAAGTAGAGCTGTCTGTTGCACAAACTGAGCTACAAACCCCAACAGAGAGCAGCATCAGATAAACCAATGCACCAAGTGAGCAGCCTGAAGAGAAGAGAAGAAAAGAAAGAGTCACAGAATATGACAGTAAGTTAGAGAGTGGAAAGTAAGCAGAAAGACAAAAATGGAGCAAACTTAAAACAAACCCATTAACCCTAGCCACCCACCACCCTTACTACGAAATGTGCCTGAGGTATATTTCCTCATCCCTGTTGACTATGAACACTAAGGCCACAAGCAGGCCAGCCCAAGTTAGCTAAGGTCCCTCCCGATCCCCTCCATCTAAACTACAACAATAGGACTGTACCAAAACTGCAGGCCAAAGCAATACTTGAGATGCACACATTGAAATAATTGAAAAAATTACCACAGAAAACATCTATAAACGGTAAAAAATAATTACAACCACACCAAACCCCATTATGATCATTGAAACACAGAGTACAAGCCAGACTATGTGGGTACAATATCACATATTGTAGTAATCCCATCCCCCATCAAAACGTGATCTCAGGACAGATTAGGCCCCCTCAGATAACCACAACAATAGATGGATATCCATTCACCTCCCAGCATTAATATAAGCAGAATGAGGTAATCAAAGGAAAGAGAAAATAAAAGCATTTTGAATGGATCCCCACCCCACATAACAGCGCCAATGTAACTAACACATCAGTAAAAGACAATGTAAAAATGACAAAACTTATTATATGTAATCAGCCAATCATCAAAAGAAGAAAAACCACAGAAAAGGGGATATACAACCAAACTCCACCACCTCTGTGAAGATCGCAGTACTTATGTTACATTTCAGAACCCAACAAAAATTCTGAGAAGTCCTGGAGAGCAGCCGACTCCATGAAGATCATGGTTTCCCCTTTGCATGCGAAATGGAATCTAGCCGGACAAACAAAATCAAAGAGGATGGAGTGGTCTCTCAGCCCTTGGTGGAGTGCAAGAAAACCCTTCCTGATGGAAACTGTGCCTTTGGAGGAGTCTTGGGCTATATTGATTTCAGAGTCATTCCACTGGATGCTCTTTTACCTTCCTCATGTGTGCCAAGATTACTTTGGTGTACCTGTAATATAACAGTGGAAAGACCATAGCCTGTGGATTGGAATTTCTGGCCCTGTCAAACTAAATCCCCAGGGTGCAAGGTACCCAGGCTTCAAGAAATTCAGTGCAAGAGTTTGCCTCACCCTCTGTGTTTTCTGGCAAACCAAAGATACACAGATCACCCCTCCTATTACAATATTCAAGTTCAGAAAGCTCTCTAGAGAGTATATTGACTTTATTGATAGTGACATCACACCGCTTCTCTTCTGAGGTAGAGGAGTCTTCCAGCAATCCAATCCTAGATTCTGCATCAGTCAGCCTGCATGCCAGATTCCTAAAGTCAGATCATAATGCTTGTAGATCCTGGTGCATAGCTTCTGTGCTTATTTTGGTATCTTTACTCAAGTTGTAGAGGGCACCAAACCTCTGTAAGATAGTGTATAGACTAACAATCTTATCTGTTTTCTTCTGAACCAGGGAGATCGGGAGAGGTGGTTCTACTTTTGTTCTTTTTAGATTTGCCTTATTATCTTTGATATCATTATTGTCTTTTAAATGTTTGGACTTATGGTCTGCCATTTTGAGTGAGCAAGATAGCACAACGTGTAGGTAAAGCATCGGTAATTCTCAATTGGTAAGGCATCAATGGATTCAGGATAAGCAGCAAAAACAGATAGGCTATAATATCACAGGCGATAAGATTGCGAGGGTAGACTGCTATAAAGAAGAGGTATAGCCTCAATGTTCTAGACAAGTGCTTTGATGCAATATTCCTATATCAGGGCAGATGAAGCTGCAACTACAGGATTTCACCTCCGCTAGGCCGGTTTAATAAGCCACTCTGCCATCCACACAATATGTTCCCCACTTAAAAAATCTATTCACATACTTCCGAAATATGATAGATGGTATAACAGCAGCTGTGTGTGATCACAATATTCATGTTTATGAGGAAATGTTTCAGTCCCTTGAAAATAGGGTCCTGAGTACAAAGCTTCGGCCGCCATTTTGTATGTTTGTCTTTTTAGTAACCACTGCATCAGCTTGAGGCTCACGGAGTAAGCAGACCAGTTAAACACAAAAGCAGCATGCAGGCAGAAATGCGCCTGTACCAAAAGCGACAGAAGGAAACCTGGAAATGCTTTGTGACAGGTCTGGAAACAGCATCAGTTGCACATGTAGGAAACGATCAGAGATTCACTGTGGGCATGTATTACAACTGTGGTGGATGGCAAGCAGGGAGAGGATCCCCCATCGAAGCACGCATTTAGGCAGGCGAGGGTCTTACTTCCGATAATACAATGCCTCATCAGTGCTGGTCATGGCTATCTATCTGGCATGCCACTCTGAACACAGCTGCCATTTTTCTTCGGCCAGCATTGCTTTGAAAAATCAAAAATCACTCCAATGAGGCTTACTACCGAAATAATAACGGTAACTGAGTTCTTTATCTGGTTTGGAGAAATGAAATATTGGCAGCAGTTCATTAACATTAATTTAAAGCAAGACTGCCCTTATAATCTTTATAAGGGCCATAAATCATTGTGTAAAATCCATTTTAACATTTATAATTACAAACCTTGAATTATTTGCTTGTCATAAATCACTTTTGACATTTATGCGAATTAGAGGTCATAAATCATTGCTGACAGGTTTACCTTAAATTACACGACATTTGCATATCACATGCCCATAAATCACTTAGCCATAAATCAATCAAATGCTTAGTCCTTTGAGTACATTGAACATTGGTGCTGGCATTTGTTGTTTTGTGTAGGGGGTACTCCTTTTAGCTTTTAGCCTTAACTTGCTACCTTTGGTTACTCCTTCTCTCCAGCCGTCCGGCGGATCCAGGCTGCGAGCGCTGTGTTTCATGTACCCCCTCCACTGACTGCCTTATCTTGCAGTAATTCATCCCAAGGTAAGTAGCCCTGCCACCTCGTCATGTTGGGTGTGGCCTCCCCATCTTCCTTAACGTTCCTTTCTACCATGCTGTCTTTGGGTTACTGCCCATTGGCAGCTCCCCCCAATTCGATCCCTTTTATTCACAGCCCACTAGCCGCATAGCTGCCCAAAAGTTGGCCCAGAAGACCTCCGTCCCCTTTGTGGACAGGTGCAGCCCATCGTCACCGAAATACTCCAGCCTCGTCAGGTTGATTAGGCCATGCCGGACGCTGTCCCAGCCGTTAGCAATGCAGAACCTTTCAACTGCCACATTAATTTTCTTTCTTGACCTTTCTATGGCTTCTGCCGACTTAGCCACCCTCCATATCCACCTTAGGATGATCTCTGTCCAGATCAGCATTGTGTTAACAAGAAGCCTCACTACCCACATGAGATTCCCACTAATGCATGCCAGTAGCTCTCTCCTGCCTAGCTGTGCGAGACCATTGTCCCCCAGGTGTATGATTATAACGTCTGGCTTATGTAGCCGTGAAGCCTGCAGTTTTTCAAGTGTGGGCTTTAAATTCGCCCTCTTCATGCACGGTATTCCAAACCATTCAATATCTGCCAGCTGAGGGCATAGCTCCCTCCTGGGCCCCTTTGCATTCCACCAGGCCTGGGTTCTCCACACAAATGAGTTGCCAACTACCCATGTTGTCTTGAGTCTTGTATCTGTAGGTGAAGTAAGTGCAGGAATGTCAGGCTGTCATTTCCCTTGCCCACTTGTCACCCCTGTGATCTTCTGAGGACATCATGGCTCATAGAGGTGGGGAATGGAGCTCTACTCCTGCCCTGCTTGTTGCCTTCTGATGTAGCTCTTGTAGGTGTTGGGGCTCCATCTCCCAATTGACTTGATCCCTGCCACTGGTAGGCCGCTGATGTTGCTGCCCCAATCAGAAATGAGTGTGTGTCAAAGTTGCCTGCTGCCAACCCTGCTCTGCTCAGTGGCATCTTTAGAATTATCTTAAACTGGAAGGTGCTCAAGCATTCTCCATTGTTGTGTATAAAATGCACCCCATCCCCTGCCGGTCTCCGCCCTAAGTATTTCCAGACATTGCATACTGGGCATAAGTTGTGATCATCCAAACATCTTAACTCCACTTTGGCTCCCTTACCCATTTAGTCAGTCTTGGATCTCCACAGTTGTATTTACATCTGCCTTGCATCTATCTGCACTTCCTGACTCTGTAGGCATGTGTAAGAACTCCGTAGCTGAGAGAGGGCCACTAGTTTGCTTACCTGAAAAGCCCCAAAAAATGCTACTGTGAATGCTGCTTTGAACAGCGTGCTTTCGAAACTGTCTAGGCATATCAAGCCCAGCATTCCCAGCAGCTGCTTCAGTGTGTGCGATTGGGCACCTCGTATCCTTGGTGGGTCCCTCTAGTCTGCGCCACCCTTTCATTGCTGCCCTTATATAATATGAGCCGGATGGGTCCCGTACTCATGCGATTTTGCTAAATTGCACTTCCGCTGTTAGGTGCACCTTCGCCCATGACTTTGACTTTTATTGTGTGAATACCCACTGTGTAAATGTTTCTATCGCCCTGCCTGATTCCTCATGGTTCTCAAATGCCCTTAAACCTGTTGCCTCCTGCACTGTTCTTGCATAGGTTGCATATCGTCTTCCTATCTTTGGGTCTAACTCATGTTCTATCGGATGGGACAGGTCCCCTCCACCAGTCTCACAGGCTGTTCAGGAACGGTGTCATCTTCTGCTTTGCTCCCGGCACCAAACTCCTGAATCTCTCCATCTGTAAGCGAGAGAGTGCATCTGCTTTAGCATTATTTACTCCAGGGACATGCCTTGCCCTAACATCCAAATCGCTTGCTAGTTGCATTTTTGATTAAATATCGCAGCAACTTTAACACTCTTGGGCACTGTGCAGCTACCTTGTTAATCGCCTGAACTACCACCTGGTTATCTGACCACAGGGTGATCTTCATGTTCTTCAGCTGCTCCTGCCAAATAGTTAGGGCCACCACAATGGGGAATAGTTTGAGGAGAGTAATGTTTTTGGTGAGGCTTGCTGCAGCCCATTCTTGGGACCACTTTTTGGCACACCATCTGTTCTTAAGGATCACTCAAAGCCTATGCTGCCAGATGCATCAGTGTATAGCTCAATTTGTTTTGCTGACACCCAGCCTCCTCCCCGGATCAAGGTCACATTAAACTCTTTTAGAAATGTTAGCCATGTCTTCAGGTCCTGTTTCACCCCTGAGCCCAGCCTAGTGTGGTGGTGCTTCTTCTGAAGCCCCTTTAAAAAGTATATGAGTTGCCTAGCAAACACCCTCCCTGCTGGGATGATTCTTGCTGCAAAATTTAGTTTACAAATTAGCCCTTGTATGCTCCCCCAGGATGGCTTTCTGTTTGCCCAATAGCTTTTGAATGTCACTTCTCATGTGCTGCACCTATTCTTGGGGCATGCTGGATGTGCCTGCTCTGGAGTCCAGCTCTATGCCTAAGAATGCCAATGTAGTAGTCGAGCCCACTGTCTTATCTTCTGCCAGTGATACTCCCAGTTCTGCGGCTAATGTTTGGAAAGACCTCAGTACATCTCCACACTCTGGCCCATCAGGTTGCCCTACAAATAGAAAATCATCTAGGTAGTGCAGATTTCTGCCTTTTGGGTGTCGGCTATATAGGGTCCACTCTAGGGAGGTTCTAAATCACTTGAAGAAGGCACATGAGATGGAGCACCCCATGGGCAGAGCCTTATCAAAATTAGTTTCCCCTTCAAATTTGAAACCCAGGAGGTAGCAACTTTCATGGTGGAAAGGGAGTAGCCTGAACACAGATTCCACATCTGCTTTTGGCCCGGGATTGTCTCCTTTATAGGGCCTTCTACCCTCCACAGCTCTTTTTCTTTGTTGATTGTTTCTCTTATTATCTCAGGGTGCTCCCTGGCCAAGCACAGGTTCTTTGCCTCTTTGCTATTGCTTTCCCCTGAATGGGATTCTACAACCTTATTTAAATCCTTTATATAGTAACTTTGCGTCCTCCTTGTTATCTTATTCGTTGGCTAGTTGCCTCCACCTGCATGTGTTTATGGGGGATCTAGCCAACTCTACTTCTCTCCCCGGCCAGGCTTTTCACCCACTACTATTACTTCTTCTTCTCTTTGTCCCTCTTGTGGCTGCTTCCTCTGCTTTTCTTGCACTTTGCCGCTGGGTGCCCTCCCCCACATGTAGAGCACACATGTCTGAATTTGCACGCTGCTCCCCATGTAAATCCATCTTTGTCATATTTGAAACATATGAACGATGCCCCTTTGCCTGACTGTGTTCTCTTCCAGTTTGTCTAGTGCTGCTGTTTGTAGTAGGGCTTCCCTTTCTCTTGCCTCCCTTTCTGATATCTCCCATGAAAGGTGTGTCACAGTGCCCTTTGCTCAGGATCTGCGTGCTGCTGAACAAAAGGCCCACCTCCCGGCGTCACCAACTCAGAAAGCTATCAGAGCACAGAGTTATGATGAAGCGGGGGGGAATGAATTAGGGTAGGGAACTGCAAGGAGAGAGATCTGAAAAGAAATGGTTAGAACAAATATGCATATATTCATTCATAACAGTATAAACTCACCAATAGACTCTTGGACAAAGGCGTCTCTGTGGTATCAGATTGAGACTCCTTGTGAATTGGGTGTAGCCCCTTCTGAATCATGGAACAAGAACAAACTGCAACCTCTGAACCTAGAGATGGCAAGAGCTTTGGACTATGGTCATACTCTGAATATCAATCATGTATCAATTATGCATTCATAACGTAAACGTTTGATCTCAGCCTAGAAATTCTCAAGGACTTAAATATGTATCTCACATATTATTCTTCTGAAAAAACAATGAAACTATAATTTGCTTATCGCGAAAACGTTTTCACATTTACTACTAAGACCTGAAAGTTTTACTCATAGAACTTGAAGCGCTTTGTTCGTTGGGCAGAAGCGCCTTGTTTGTTGTTCATGAAGCGCTTTGATTATCATACATGAAGCGCTTTGTTCATTATGCCAGAGAGCGATTTTACTTGGTTTGTCTGAAGCGCTATGCTCGTTGTGCTAAGGGGCGCTTTACTCATGTGGCCTGAAGCGTTTTGATCCTCTTGCCAAGACCCCTTTACTCATGTGACCTGAAACGCTTTGATTGTCGTGCCAAGGGCGCTTTACTCTTGTGACCTGAAGCGCTTCGCTCGTTGTGCTCAGGGGGCGCTTTACTCATGTGGCATGAAGCGCTTTGACCGTCGTGCCAAGGTCGCTTTACTCGTGTGGCCCTAAACGCTTTTGATTGTCGTGTTAAGGGCGCTTTACTCGTGTGGCCTAAAACACCTTTGATTGACTTGCCAAGGGCGCTTTACTCGTGTGGACTGAAGCACGTGATTATCGTGCAAAGGGCTCTTTACACGTGTGGCCCGAAGCGCTTTGTTCGTTGTGCTAAGGGGCACTTTACTCATGTGGTCCGAAGCGCTTTGATCGTCGCGCCAAGGCCGCTTTACTCGTTTCGCTTGAAACGCTTTTATCGTCGTGCCAGGAGCGCTTTACTCTTTGGACTGAAAACGCTTTGCTCGTTGTGCTAAGGGGCGCTTTACTTTTGGAAGTAACAACTCCCTTCAAGATTAGGCTCATCAAGACCTTACCGCTACTAGTACGACCTACTCGTATCTGAATTCACCATGGAAACAAGGATACTCCGATTTGCTGTCAATCTGCCATGCAGGAAATCTGCTGTTCTTCAGAGGAACCCCCACGAGCTCTGACTGCATCGAAGTCTTCAAAATAGTGAGCAATGTGCTTGGGTGTGGCTGGACTTTATAGGCCTGCCACATCCCAAGATGGCCGCTGCCTCTAGAAACCCGGGAATTGTAGTCCATTCATAGAATAGCACTGATAAGTGCATCTTGTCCACCAATGTCCTGACCCTGCAGCTATATGAGCTTTACCACAGGGCAGGCGACGCAGATAACCACTTCTAGAACAAGAGCGGATGACAAGTGATGCTGCAAATACTCGCAACGGAGTTTTAGGCGGGACCTGGACAGCGCACAGCCTTATTCCTGACAGCGTGCTTGCTTTTTCCCAACCAAGTCTTGGCCTCCCTTGCTATCATCATCTTGAGCATGCAGCCTACCACGTCCTCATCATCCCATTCCATGTCTGGGTGGGCCGGCATTTTTAGCCTGAAGCCCTTATCATAATCTATCCATGTGTGCCCCACAAACTGTCTCTGAGCTTTGTGTTGCTTTGACTCATACAGCCATAAGTCTTTTGCGCAGTGCGGAAACTTCTCCACTATGATACAGGCCATAATCCTATATGCGTCAAGCCAGTTATCAAAGGTCCTCTCCTTTCTTATCCTATTTCTCTCTCTCTCTGTCTCTCTCTCTCTCTTTTCTCCTTTTCTTTCTTGTCTACTGTGGTCAAATAGAGGCCCTCCACTAGTATTTCCAGGAGCGAGAATGTATCTATGTATTTCCAACTCCAAATACACTCCTTGACCGCTAACGGTATCATACTAGCTAAGCAAGGTGGTCTGGCGACCATGTAAGGCCTTCCTAGGCTGTCTCTTTTGAATGCCTCTGGGTCAAGCCCCCCAGTAGCTGAAATTACCTGGTTTGGCGCTTTCACCCACATGTCGGTGCCCCTTACTTGTGTAAACAGTGTCCCAGTGCTTGTTGACGCTAGTTCCTCCTCCATCCTTTCTGGCGATGGGCACCCCTTGCTTTGTGCTTCAGCCCCCGTAGATGAGGCCCTCTTTCACGGGGAGCCTGCTGCAACCTTGGTTCCATTGGGTATCTCCACTCCTGCTTGTCGCATCTGACCCCCCGTTTCGCAAATAGCAATGGCACAAATTACTTTAAACATTCTTGTACAGTAACTCTGATTTGTTCACCATTGCTTGTCTTTGCTTGCTTGCTGGGTGCCGGTACTCTGCTTGCAGAGGTTCTCCACTGTCTTTCTTGTCCCCTTTCTTGCCACCTCTGCTCGCATTTGGCTGTCATTTCTTTGGTTTGTGAGCTGCTTCAATTTCCTCCCTGGTTGTCCTGTTATGCCCTTCTTCCTTGGATGCCTCTTGGGATGGTTACTCGCCGGCTTCTTCCCCTCTGATTTGAAGCTGCCTCTCTTGCTGCTTTCAGAATTTCTTCAAGGTCGATGTGCTGGATGGTGCCCTGGTCCTCCATGCTGGGTGTGGTGTAGAAGCTTTTTAATGCACTGGCAGCAGGGTAGAGTTGCCTGAACGGGCTGTCCTCTGTTGTTTGTTGTTTAATGTTACCTTGGGTCGCGTCACCCTCTGGGCTGTCCCCAGTTGATTCTCGTCCTGCTTCTGCAGGCAGGTCACGCCACTAGAGGGGTGTCACTGGCTGCTCGCCTAATTTGTGTAATTGTTCTGTTGCTCAACTAGGATCGCGTTCCCCTCTGGGCTGTCCTCGGTTGACTCCTGCGGTGCTTCTGCAGCATGGTTGCATCGCCTGAAGGCTGTCCCTGAGTGCTCGCCCCCAACTTTGAATAATGCTTGAATTATTTGTCTGGATCTGAAAGGAGGAGAATGTCTACAGTCACACCTAGAATGGAACCTTCACCTCTCAGTGTGAGGGTCTGTGACTGTGACCCCGTCCCATAAATCCCTTAGTGATTAGGGGAGAATTAAATCAACTCCGGTGGATGTAAAACAACAGGTGCCTCATAGTTCGCAACGGGAAATGACCATGGACACTCCTGGATTAGAACCTTCGAATTTCAGTGTGAGAGTCTGTCATATTAATCATTAAAGCTCAGCTAGCTTTGTAAGACTGCCCTTATCTTCTTTTGTGCGCTCAATTCCCTTCATACACTAAAGAAACAGTTGAGCTGCTCAGCTGAGTGACCAATGGTGCAAGGGGTGCTCGAGAGGTTTACATGTGTAAGGGGGAGTGGCCTCTGGGCTCTGCCCACGTTCTCATTGCTCCTGCTGCTGCTCGTTTCCCTCCCCAGCTGCCGTAAACACATCCACACGCTAGCAGGACTCCGTCTTCATCCCTTTTATAGATGTTGAGTTGAGACTGGGATTTGATCGTAGACAGCAATGGTTACTTATGGGAAGCGCACATAGCCAGTGGAACCTTATATGCCCCCTGTGGCCACCGTGCCAGCACAGTTTCTCTGCCGAGGAAGAACCACTCCTTCCTACTGGAGGACGCAATGCTGTTCCGTGGGCTTTCCTTTGCCGCGAGGCCTGTTCAGGCACTTTCCCGGGCTGCAGTGGGCCAAGGATGACCTCCTCCTTCCAGAGCGTGCTTCTAGGCCGTGGTGGGTGTTACGGTCCTTTACATCTAGGCTGACAACGGAGCACTGTACCGGGGTCATCCTTGCTCTGCTTGGCCATGTTGAGTAGCGCTTAGAAATCATAGGTAGGTGGTGTTCTCTTCATCACGTCGCTGCCCGACCGCCCAGATGAAAAGTGAGGTTCCGGCCAGGACAGCCCTTTTTATGCCCCCCCCGCAATCCCTGATGGTGTGAGGGGGGAATTATTGACCCTGGGGTTCGCACCCTTTTTTCTGTGTGTCATCTTGCCCCCCGCCCAACCAGCATTTCTGCCCCTGTGACAAAGAGCAAGGAGGGGGTGCCACCTTTTTGCTCCCTATTTTTGCGCACCCCTCCTGGGGTCCTGACGTGCTTTCTTGCAAGCCTTAGAGGGGTTTTTGTTCCGAGCCCTCTTTGGGTGCAGGCCTTAGCCCTAGATCTTTTATTTAATCTTACGGCACTCTGTGCTGTTTACGTGCCAACCACATGTTGACAATATATGGACATGGAGTTATATGAAAAATAAGAAGCATCCATTTGAATATTGGTCTCCATACTTTTATTTGCACATGTGCTGCTAAATTTCTGTCATGCGTATCCTCATCATGAAGTTGTGCAGAAGCCCCTTGTTTGTGATGATCTTTTTCACTTGCTTGTGCACATTTCGTTACATTGTATCTAACTGAGAATTTAGTAAAATGTGTTCTTGAAATATTCTTAGGCACAAAATCCTTACAACATGTACTACTCAGTAAAAAATATCAATGTATACATCTTCATCAGTTACAACGGAGGGTGCCTACACATCTTCATGATTAGGGTAAAGGTGGCATACAAGTTGATACACCTGTGCCAAAAGAAGGTGCGCAGAGCAGTATTGGCCCAGCGGCACGCTGTTAATGATATGGCCTCTACTCTCTGTATCAAAAACAGCACAAGCACATCAGCACAATGGTTGAATTATATTTCATATAGGTGAGCTGTGCCATGGGATGGGTCATCACTGCTTAATGATGTGTACCTGTAATGCCTGATTGTTAGACCTGACAACTTTACGGTGGTCATTCCCCAACTTTTTGCCTGCCTCCCTCCACTTTTCTGACACTGTTTTTGCTGGGTTTAAGACTCTGCACAATTTACCACTGCTACCAGTGCTAAAGTACATATGCTCTCTCCCTTAAACATGGTAACATTGGTTCTTTCCCAATTGGCACATTTGATTTACTTGTAAGTCCCTAGTAAAGTGCACTATATGTGCCCAGGGCTGGTTGTAGGAGGCTGGCCTGGCTTGTAGTGGGTACCAAGGGGTACTTACACTCTGTACCAGGTCCAGTTATCCCTTATTAGTGTAGAAGAGGTGTTTCTAGCAGCTTAGGCTGATAGAAGGTAGCTATAGCATAGCAGCTTAGGCTGAACTAGGAGACATGCAAAGCTCCTACTATACCACTGGTGTCATATGCACAATATCATAAGAAAACACAATACACAGATATACTAAAAATAAAGGTACTTTATTTTTATGAAAATATGCCAAAAGTATCTCAGTGAGTACCCTCAGTATGAGGATGCCAAATATACACAAGATATATGTACACAATACCAAAAATATGCAGTAATAGCAAAAGGAAGTAATGCAAGCAATGTAAAGTTACAGTAGATTGCAATAGGAGCACATAGGTACAGGGGCAACACAAACCATATACTCCAAAAGTGGAATGCGAACCACGAATGGACCCCAAACCTATGTGAGCTTGTAGAGGGTCGCTGGGACTGTAAGAAAACAGTGAGGGTTAGAAAAGTAGCCCACCCCAAGACCCTGAGAAGTAGGTGTAAAGTGCACCTATAACCCCCAGAGAGCACAGAAGTCGTGATAGGGGGTTTCTGCAACGAAGACCAACACCAGCAAAGCAACAACAGTGGATTTCCGGACCTGAGTACCTGTGAACAAGGGGACAAAGTCCAACAGTCGCGACAATGTCGAGAGTGGGCCGTTGCCCAGGAAATGCCAGCTGAAGGTGCAAAGAAGCTGCCACCGGATGGAAGAAGCTTTAGTTTCTGCAAGAATGAAGAGGACTAGGAACTTCCCCTTTGGAGGATGGATGTCCCACGTCGTGAAGAAGCTTGAAGAGGTGTTCCCACGCAGAAAGACCGCAAACAAGCCTTGCTAGCTGCAAGGGTCGCGGTTAGGGTTTTTGGATGCTGCTGTGGCCCAGGAGGGACCAGGATGTCGCCACTTGGATGAGGAGACAGAGGGGGCCCCCAGCAAGCCAGGGAGCCCTAAAAGAAGCAGGCAGCACCCGCAGAAGTACTGGAACAGGCACTTGGAAGAGGAGTGAACCGGGGTCCACCCAAAGTCAGAAAAGGGAGTCCCACGACGCCGGAGGACAACTCAGAAGGTTGTGCACTGCAGGTTAGAGTGTCGGGGACCAGGCTTGGCTGTGCACGAAGGAAATCGTGGAAGAGTGCACAGGAGCTGGAGCAGCTGCAAATCATGCGGTACCCAGCAATGCAGTCTAGCGTGGGAAGGCAAGGACTTACCTCCACCAAACTTGGACTGAAGAGTCACTGTACTGTGGGAGTCACTTGGACAGAGTTGCTGATTTCCAGGGACCACGCTCGTCATGCTGAGAGGGGACCCAGAGGACCGGTGATGCAGTCTTTTGTTGCCTGCGGTTGCAGGGGGAAGATTCCGTCGACCCACGGGAGATTTCTTCAGAGCTCCTGGTGCAAGAAGGAGGCAGGCTACCCCCAGAGCATGCACCACCAGGAAACAGTCGAGAAAGCCAGCAGGATGAAGCGATACAAGGTTGCAGTAGTCGTCTTTGCTACTTTGTTGCGGTTTTGCAGGCATCCTGAGCAGTCAGCGGTCGATCCTTTGGCAGAAGGTGAAGAGGGAGATGCAGAGGAACTCTGATGAGCTCTTGCATTCGGTATCTGAAGAATTCCCCAAAGTAGAGACCCTAAATAGCCAGAAAAGGAGGTTTGGCTACCTAGGATAGGCTAGTAACACAGGTAAGAGCCTATCAGAAGGAGTCTCTGACGTCTACATCTGGCCCTTGCCACTCAGAGCAGTCCAGTGTGCCAGCACACCTCTGAATCCAAGATGGCAGAGGTATGGGGCACGCTGGAGGAGCTCTGGGCACCTCCCCTGGGAGGTGCAGGTCAGGGGAGTGGTCACTCCCCTTTCCTTTGTCCAGTTTTGCGCCAGAGCAGGGCTGGGGGATCCCTGAACCGGTGTAGACTGGCTTATGCAGAGATAGGCACCATCTGTGCCCATCAAAGCATTTCCAGAGGCTGGGGGAGGCTACTCCTCCCCAGCCCTGACACCTTTTTCCAAAGGGAGAGGGTGTAACACCCTCTCTCTGAGGAAGTCCTTTGTTCTGCCTTCCTGGGCCAGGCCTGGCTGGACCCCAGGAGGGCAGAAACCTGTCTGAGGGGTTGGCAGCAGCAGCAGCTGCAGTGAAACCCCGGGAAAGGCAGTTTGGCAGTACCCGGTTCTGTGCTAGAGACTCGGGGGATCATGGAATTGTCTCCCCAATGCCAGAATGGCATTGGGGTGACAATTCCATGATCTTAGACATATTACATGGCCATGTTCGGAGTTACCATTGTGACGCTATACATAGGTAGTGACCTATGTATAGTGCAGGCGTGAAATGGTGTCCCCGCACTCACAAGGTCCGGGTAATTTGTCCTGAACGATGTGGGGTTACCTTGGCTAGTGCCAGGGTGCCCACACACTAAGTAACTTAGCACCCAACCTTCCCAGGTGAAGGTTAGACATATAGGTGACTTATAAGTTACTTAAGTGCAGTGGTAAATGGCTGTGAAATAACGTGGACGTTATTTCTCTCAGGATGCAGTGGCAGGCCTGTGTAAGAATTGTCAGAGCTCCCTATGGGTGGCAGAAGAAATGCTGCAGCCCATAGGGATCTCCTGGAACCCCAATACCCTGGTTACCTCAGTACCATATACTACGGAATTATAAGGGTGTTCCAGTATGCCAATGTGAATTGGTGAAATTGGTCACTAGCCTGTTAGTGACAATTTAGAAAGCAGAGAGAGCATAACCACTGAGGTTCTGGTTAGCAGAGCCTCCGTGAGACAGTTAGTCAACACACAGGGAACACATACAGGGCACACTTATGAGCACTGGGGCCCTGGCTGGCAGGGTCCCAGTGACACATACACTAAAACAACATATATACAGTGAAATATGCGGGTAACATGCCAGGCAAGATGGTACTTTCCTACACACCCCCCCCCAAACGAAGGACAATAAGACTAGCCGTGACCTGATGAGTCTTCATTGTCTAAGTGGAAATATCTGGAGAGTCTATCTGCATTGGAGTGGGTACTCCCAGGTCTATGTTCCACTGTATAGTCCATTCCCTGTGGAGATATGGACCACCTCAACAATTTAGGGTTTTCACCTTTCATTTGTTTTAGCCAAAGTAGAGGTTTGTGGTCTGTCTGAACAATGAAGTGAGTGCCAAACAGGTATGCCTCAACTTCTTCAGTGCCCAGACCACAGCAAAGGCCTCCCTCTCTATGGCAGACCAACGCTTTTCTCTAGGGGTCAACCTCCTGCTGATAAAAGCAACAGGTTGATCCTGGCCCTCAGAATTGAGTTGTGATAAGACTGCCCTTACCCCTAATTCAGATGCATCAGTTTGAACAATGAATTTCTTGGAGTAACATGGGCTTTTTAGGACAGGTTCAGTGCACATGGCCTGTTTGAGCTCCTCAAAAGCTTTCTGACAGCTAGCTGTCCACAATACCTTTTTAGGCCTCTTCTTGGAAGTGAGATCATTAAGTGGGGCTGCAATGGAGCCATAGTTTTTAATGAATCTCCCGTAATACCCAGTGAGGCCTAGGAAGGCTCTCACCTGGGTCTGAGTTGTAGGGGGAACCCAATCCATAATTGTCTGGATTTTCCCCTGAAGTGGTGCAATCTGTTCTCCACCTACCAGGTGTCCCAGATAAACCACTTTCCCCTGCCTTATCTGGCACTTTGAAGCCTCGATAGTGAGGCCTGCCTTCTGCAGGGCCTCCAAAACTTTCCACAGGTGGACCAGGTGATCATCCCAGGTGGAGCTAAAGACAGCTATATCGTCCAGATATGCTGCACTAAAAGCCTCCAACCCTTGCAGGACTGTATTCACCAACCTCTGAAAAGTGGCAGGTGCATTTTTCAAACCAAGGGGCATTACTGTGAATTGGTAGCGCCCTCCAATAGTTGAAAATGCAGTTTTTGCTTTAGCATCCTCTGATAGCTTGATCTGCCAATACCCTGCAGTCAAATCAAAGGTGCTTAGATACTTGGCAGATGCCAGTGTATCTATGAGCTCATCTGCCCTGGGTATAGGGTGAGCATCAGTTTTTGTTACCTGGTTGAGACCTCTGTAATCTACACAAAACCTCATCTCTCTTTTCCCATCTTTTGAGTGAGGCTTTGGTACAAGCACCACAGGAGAGGCCCATGGGCTTTCAGAATCTTCAACCACTCCTAGTTCAAGCATTTTCTCAACTTCTTGTTTTATGCAGTCCCTGGCATGGTCAGGCTGCCTATAGATCTTACTTTTGACAGGCATGCTGTCTCCAGTATCTATAGTGTGCTCACACCAAGATGTGGTGCCTGGCACAGTAGAAAAGAGTTCAGAAAACTGACCTAGGAGATTTATGCAGTTGTCTTTCTGCTCAGCAGTAAGACAGTCTGCCAAAACTACACCTTCCACTAGAGCATCCTGTTCTGTGGAAGAGAAGAGATCAGGGAGAGGGTCACTCTCTTCTTCCTGTCCTTCATCTGTTGCCATGAGCAGGGTGAGATCAGCCCTGTCATAGTAGGGTTTTAGGCGATTGACATGGAGCACCCTAAGGGGACTCCTGGCAGTGCCCAGGTCAACCAAGTAGGTGACCTCGCCCTTCTTTTCAACAATGAGATGGGGTCCACTCCATTTGTCTTGGAGTGCTCTTGGGGCCACAGGCTCCAATACCCCCACCTTCTGTCCTGGTTGGTACTGAATCAGAACAGCCTTCTGGTCATGCCATTGCTTTTGGAGCTCTTGGCTGGCCTGAAGGTTTTTACTGGCCTTTTTCATGTACTCAGCCATTCTGGATCTTAGGCCGAGTACATAGTCCACTATGTCTTGCTTGGGAGCTTTTAAAGGTTGTTCCCAACCCTCCTTCACAAGTGTTAGGGGACCTCTTACAGGGTGTCCAAATAGGAGTTCAAAGGGGCTGAAGCCCACTCCTTTCTGGGGTACCTCCCTGTAAGCAAAAAGGAGGCAAGGTAACAGGACATCCCATCTCCTCCTGAATTTTTCAGGGAGTCCCATTATCATTCCTTTGAGAGATTTATTAAACCTCTCTACCAGTCCATTTGTTTGTGGATGATAAGGTTTGGTGAATTTGTATGTTACACCACATTCTTTCCACATGGCCTTCAAGTATGCAGACATAAAGTTCCTACCCCTGTCTGTTACAACCTCTTTTGGGAAACCCACCCTGGAAAAGATTCCCAGGAGGGCTTTTGCCACTACAGGAGCTGTAGTGGTCCTTAGAGGAATAGCTTTAGGATATCTTGTGGCATGGTCCACTACCACCAAGATAAACCTATTGCCTGAAGCAGTAGGAGGGTCAAGGGGACCAACTATGTCAACCCCTACCCTTTCAAAGGGAATCCCAACCACAGGTAGTGGAATAAGGGGCGCCTTTGGAGTGCCACCAGTCTTGCCACTGGCTTGGCAGGTCACACAGGACTTACAAAAGTCTTTTGTGTCCTCTGACATTCTAGGCCAGTGAAACAGGGGGACAAGCCTTTCCCATGTTTTAATCTGACCCAAATGTCCAGCCAAAGGAATGTCATGTGTCAGAGTTAGGAGGAACTCTCTGTACTGCAGGGGAATGACTAATCTCCTGGCTGCTCCAGGTTTTGGTTCCCTTGCCTCTGTGTACAAGAGGTTGTCCTCCCAGTAAACTCTATGTGAGTCTCTGACATCCCCATTTTGCTGTTTGACAGCTTGCTGCCTGAGACCCTCTAATGTGGGACAGATTTGCTGTGCTACACTCAGCTCCTCCCTGGCAGGCCCCCCTCCACCCAAAAGCTCAGCATTGTCTGCTGCCAGCTCCTCTGGTGAAGGTTCTGCACAGGGGGGAAATTCTTCTTCCTCAGAAGTTGAATCATCAGTAGATGGAGGGATAGTGGGTAGGGATTTACCCTTACTCACCCTAGCTTTTATGAGCACTTGGTCCATTGTTCCAGGATCCAAGTCTCCCTGTCCTTTTTGCTTTTTGGCCTGAGCCCTTGTCAAAGCAAAAATATGCCCAGGAATGCCCAGCATTGCTGCATGAGCCTCCAACTCCACTTCTGCCCAAGCTGATGTCTCTAAATCATTTCATAGTAGACAGTCTACAGGTAAATCTGAAGCAACCACAACTTTCTTTGGACCAGTAAACCCCCCCCCCCAGTTGAGATTCACAACAGCCATGGGGTGGCTAAGAGTGTTGTTATGAGCGTCTGTCACTTGGTACTGGTGACCAAGTAGGTGTTGTTCAGGGTGTACCAGTTTCTCTATTACCATGGTAACACTGGCACCTGTGTCCCTGTAGGCCTGAACCTCAACACCATTGATTAGGGGAAGTTGCTTGTACTTATCCATATTAAGGGGACAAGCAACCAAGGTGGCCAAATCAATGGCACCTTCAAAGACTAGCACAGCCTCGGTGGTCTCCCTAACAAGACCAACCCCAACTAAATTACCAAAAGTGAGCCCAGCTACTCCCTTGGATTGGCTATTAGTAGGTTTGCTTCCACCACCACTGCTATTATTAGGGGCACTAGAGGTTGCAGTAGGGGTTGTGGTAGTGGGAGCCTTGGTGCTTTTCTTTGGACAACTTGTAGGAAAGTACCATCTTGCCTGGCATGTTACCCCCATATTTCACTGTATATATGTTGTTTTAGTGTATGTGTCACTGGGACCCTGCCAGCCAGGGCCCCCAGTGCTCATAAGTGTGCCCTTTATGTGTTACCTGGGTTATGACTAACTGTCTCACTGAGGCTCTGCTAGTCAGAACCTCAGTGGTTAGGCTCTCTCATTTCTTTCCAAATTGTCACTAACAGGCTAGTGACCAATTTCACCAATTTACATTGGCTTACTGGAACACCCTTATAATTCCCTAGTATATGGTACTGAGGTACCCAGGGTATTGGGGTTCCAGGAGATCCCTATGGGCTGCAGCATTTCTTTTGCCACCCATAGGGAGCTCTGACAATTCTTACACAGGCCTGCCACTGCAGCCTGAGTGAAATAACGTCCACGTTATTTCACAGCCATTTTACACTGCACTTAAGTAACTTATAAGTTACCTATATGTCTAACCTTTACCTGGTTACCCCACATTGTTCAGGGCCAAATCCCCGGACTTTGTGAGTGCGGGGACACCATTACACGCGTGCACTATACATAGGTCACTACCTATGTATAGCTTCACAATGGTAACTCCGAATATGGCCATGTAGCATGTCTAAGATCATGGAATTGCCCCACCAATGCCATCCTGGTATTGGGGAGACAATCCCATGATTCCCTGGGTCTCTAGCACAGACCCGGGTACTGCCAAACTGCCTTTCCCGGGGTTTCACTGCAGCTGCTGCTGCTGCCAACCCCTCAGACAGGTTTCTGCCCTCCTGGGGTCCAGCCAGGCTTGGCCCAGGAAGGCAGAACAAAGGACTTCCTCAGAGAGAGGGTGTTACACCCTCTCCCTTTGGAATAAGGTGTCAGGGCTGGGGAGGAGTAGCCTCCCCCAGCCTCTGGAAATGCTTTGATGGGCACAGATGGTGCCCATGTCTGCATAGGCCAGTCTACACCGGTTCAGGGATCCCTCAGCCCTGCTCTGGCGCGAAACTGGACAAAGGAAAGGGGAGTGACCACTCCCCTGACCTGCACCTCCCCTGGGAGGTGCCCAGAGCTCCTCCAGTGTGCTCCAGACCTCTGCCATCTTGGAAACAGAGGTGCTGCTGGCACACTGGACTGCTCTGAGTGGCCAGGGCCAGCAGGTGACGTCAGAGACTCCTTCTGATAGGCTCCTTCAGGTGTTGCTAGCCTATCCTCTCTCCTAGGTAGCCAAACCTCCTTTTCTGGCTATTTAGAGTCTCTGCTTTGGGGACATCCTTAGATAACGAATGCAAGAGCTCATCAGAGTTCCTCTGCATCTCTCTCTTCACCTTCTGCCAAGGAATCGACTGCTGACCGCGCTGGAAGCCTGCAAAACTGCAACAAAGTAGCAACGACGATTACTGCGACACTGTAACGCTGATCCAGCCGCCTTCTCGACTGTTTTCCTGGTGGTGCATGCTGTGGGGGTAGTCTGCCTCCTCTCTGCACTAGAAGCTCCGAAGAAATCTCCCGTGGGTCGATGGAATCTTCCCCCTGCAACCGCAGGCACCTAAGAACTGCATCACCGGTCCTCTGGGTCTCCTCTCAGCACGACGAGCGAGGTCCCTTGAACTCAGCAACTCTGTCCAAGTGACTCCCACAGTCCAGTGACTCTTCAGTCCAAGTTTGGTGGAGGTAAGTCCTTGCCTCCCCACGCCAGACTGCATTGCTGGGAACCGCGTGTTTTGCAGCTACTCCGGCTCCTGTGCACTCACTGAGGATTTCCTTTGTGCACAGCCAAGCCTGGGTCCCCGGCACTCTAACCTGCATTGCACGACCTCCTGAGTTGTCCTCCGGCAGCGTGGGACTCTCTTGTGCAACTTTGGGTGAGCACCGATTCACTCCACTTCGTAGTGCCTGTTCCGGCACTTCTGCGGGTGCTGCTTGCTTCTAAGTGGGCTCCTTCTCTTGCTGGGCGGCCCGTCTGTCTCCTCACGCAATTGGCGACATCCTGGTCCCTCATGTGCCACAGCAGCATCCAAAAACCCTAATCGCGACCCTTGCAGCTAGCTAGGCTTGTTTACGGTCTTTCTGTGGGAAAATACTTCTGCACGACTCTCCATGACGTGGGATATCCATCCTCCAAAGGGGAAGTTGTTAGCCCTTGTCGTTCGTGCAGAATCCTCAGCTTCTACCATCCGGTGGCAGCTTCTTTGCATCCACAGCTGGCATTTCCTGGGCATCTGCCCACTCCCGACTTGATCGTGACTTTTGGACTTGGTCCCCTTGTTCCACAGGTACTCTCGTCTGGAAATCCATCGTTGTTGCATTGCTGGTGTTGGTCTTTCCTGCAGAATTACCCTATCACGACTTCTGTGCTCTTTGGGGAACTTAGGTGCACTTTGCACCCACTTTTCAGGGTCTTGGGGTGGGCTATTTATCTAACCCTCACTGTTTTCTTACAGTCCCAGCGACCCTCTACGAGGTCACATAGGTTTGGAGTCCATTCGTGGTTCGCATTCCACTTCTAGAGTATATGGTTTGTGTTGCCCCTATCCCTATGTGCCCCCATTGCATTCTATTGTGACTATACATTGTTTGCACTGTTTTCTATTGCTATTACTGCATATTTTGGTATTGTGTACATATATCTTGTGTATATTTGCTATCCTCATACTGAGGGTACTCACTGAGATACTTTGGCATATTGACATAAAAATAAAGTACCTTTATTTTTAGTATATCTGTGTATTGTGTTTTCTTATGATATTGTGCATATGACACTAGTGGTACTGTAGGAGCTTCACTCGTCTCCTAGTTCAGCCTAAGCTGCTCTGCTAAGCTACCTTTTCTATCAGCCTAAGCTGCTAGACACCCCTCTACACTAATAAGGGATACCTGGGCCTGGTGCAAGGTGTAAGTACCCCTTGGTATTCACTACAAGCCAGTCCAGCCTCCTACACAACTGGCATCAGTTGTCCAATGGCCTTTTACTTTACATAAATAGCACCATGGTTTCTTTACTTGATTAGAAGAGGATTTGGACCCACCACCCCCACCAGAGTGTTTTTGTGGGCCTGATTAAGACTCATTTTTAGATTTGTCCCCACCCTTGTCTGAAGACTTACCATCCTTCTTCTTGCCATCCTTGTCACCCCCTGTATGAACTTTTCTGTTCACTCTTGTTCTGACCCATTTGTCTGCCTTCTTTCCCAATTCTTGGGGAGAGGTCAGATCTGAGTCCACTAGATAGTGGTTTAACAAATCAGACACACAGTTATTCAGAATATGCTCTCTCAGGATTAGATTGTACAGGCTTTCATAGTCAGAAACTTTACTGCCATGTAACCACCCCTCCAAGGCCTTCACTGAATAGTCAACAAAGACTACCCAGTCATGGGAGGACTCTTTTATGGTTTCTCTGAACTGAATCCTGTATTGTTCAGTGGTTAAGCCAAATCCATCCAAGAGTGCATTCTTCAAAACTGTAAAATTATTGGCATCACTTTCCTTAACAGTAAGGAGCCTATCCCTACCCTTTCCACTGAAAGATAGCCATAGGATAGCAGCCCACTGCCTTTGAGGGACCCCCTGTACCATACAGGCCCTCTCAAGTGCAGCAAACCACTTGTTATTGTCATCCCCCTCCTTGTAAGGGGGAACTATCTTGTGCAGATTCCTGGAATCATGCTCTTTAATAGGATTGCTATCAGGAACACTGCTGCTGCTACCATGGGGTCCAAACCCCAACCTCTGTCTCTCTTTTTCTAAGTCTAGGGATTCCCTGTCTAGAGCCAGCTGTTGCTGTTTAAGCTTCAGTCTGGTCTCTTCCACTCTCAACTTATTGAGTTCCCTTTCTAACATTTTGTCATCAGGGTGGGTGGGTTGGGAATGTTTTGACACAGAAGAAAGATTGGAATGGGCAGAGGGAGACCTGTCCCTAACAGTTGGCACTCTAACAACCTGGCCTCCAGGAACAAAAACATCCCTACTATGATGTGAGCTTCTATTACTACCAGCAATGCTAGGTGTTATGCTAAGGGGCAGATTAGCAAGGGAACCCTGTAACACTCCCTCAAGGGGCTCCCCTGAGTCAGAGTGTGAGCTATCTATCAACTTTTCAGATCAGGTGCCACCCAGGGCTTTATCATTCTCATTAAGCATATTAGACAGAAATTCTCTAGTAGGGTTCTTTCCTACCACTAAACCTCTATCAATGCAGAGACTCCTTAGGCTCTTAAAGTTAAGGTGGTCATAAGTTGTATTGACCAAATTAAGAGGAGTTCCTACACCAGACATGATAGAAAAAGTTTAGAGACAGATAAAAGATAGAAAAAGTTTCAGGACTTTTTAAAGAACAGAAAAAAAACCTTTTTCAACTTTTTTGAAACTTTTTAGAAAGTTTAGGAGTACTTTTCAGCACTTAGCAGATAGTGTAAGAAAAGAAAAGCAAATCTTTTTTGGTTAGGTGTACATACACTGAACTTGTTTTGTATATTATTCTCTTATGAAAAGTACACAATGACAAAGTGGTAAGTAGTTGCAAGTACATATCCCACCGCTGCACAACCAATGTAGGAGGCTGGCCTGGCTTGTAGTGGGTATCAAGGAGTACTTACACTCTGTACCAGGTCCAGTTATCCCTTATTAGTACAGAAGAGGTGTTTCTAGCAGCTTAGGCTGATAGAAGGTAGCTATAGCAGAGCGGCTTAGGCTGAACTAGGAGACATGCAAAGCTCCTACTATACCACTGGTGTCATATGCACAATATCATAAGAAAACACAATAGACAGATATACTAAAAATAAAGGCACTTTATTTTTATGACAATATGCCAAAAGTATCTCAGTGAGTACCCTCAGTATGAGAATGCCAAATATACACAAGATATATGTACACAATACCAAAAATATGCAGTAATAGCAAAAGGAAGTAATGCAAGCAATGTAAAGTTACAGTAGATTGCAATAGGAGCACATAGGTACAGGGGCAACACAAACCATATACTCCAAAAGTGGAATGCAAACCACAAATGGACCCCAAACCTATGTGAGCTTGTAGAGGGTCGCTGGGACTGTAAGAAAACAGTGAGGGTTAGAAAAGTAGCCCACCCCAAGACCCTGAGAAGTAGGTGTAAAGTGCACCTATAACCCCCAGAGAGCACAGAAGTCATGATAGGGGGTTTCTGCAAGGAAGACCAACACCAGCAAAGCAACAACAGTGGATTTCCGGACCTGAGTACCTGTGAACAAGGGGACCAAGTCCAAGAGTCGCAACAATGTCGAGAGTGGGCAGTTGCCCAGGAAATGCCAGCTGAAGGTGCAAAGAAGCTGCCACTGGATGGAAGAAGCTTTGGTTTCTGCAAGAACGAAGAGGACTAGGAACTTCCCCTTTGGAGGATGGATGTCACACGTTGTGAAGAAGCTTGCAGAGGTGTTCCCACGCAGAAAGACCGCAAACAAGCCTTGCTAGCTGCAAGGGTTGCGGTTAGGGTTTTAGGATGCTGCTGTGGCCCAGGAGGGACCAGGATGTCGCAACTTAGATGAGGAGACAGAGGGGGCGCCCAGCAAGTCAGGGAGCCCTCACAGAAGCAGGCAGCACCCGCAGAAGTACCAGAAAAGGCACTTGGAAGAGGAGTGAACCGGGGTCCACCCGAAGTCAGAAAAGGGAGTCCCACGACACCGGAGGACAACTCAGATGGTTGTGCACTGCAGGTTAGAGTGTCGGGGACCAGGCTTGGCTGTGCACGAAGGAAATCCTGGAAGAGTGCACAGGAGCCGGAGCAGCTGCAAATCACGCGGTACCCAGCAATGCAGTCTAGCGTGGGAAGGGAAGGACTTACCTCCACCAAACTTGGACTGAAGAGTCACTGGACTGTGGGAGTCACTTGGACAGAGTTGCTGATTTCCAGGGACCACGCTCGTCGTGCTGAGAGGGGACCCAGAGGACCGGTGATGCAGTCTTTTGTTGCCTGCGGTTGCAGGGGGAAGATTCCGTTGACCCACGGGAGATTTCTTCAGAGCTCCTGGTGCAAGAATGAGGCAGGCTACCCCCAGAGCATGCACCACCAGGAAACAGTCGAGAAAGCCGTCAGGATGAAGCGATACAAGGTTGCAGTAGTCGTCTTTGCTACTTTGTTGCGGTTTTGCAGGCGTCCTGAGCAGTCAGCGGTCGATCCTTTGGCAGATGGTGAAGAGGGAGATGCAGAGGAACTCTGATGAGCTCTTGCATTTGGTATCTGAAGAATTCCCCAAAGTAGAGACCCTAAATAGCCAGAAAAAAAGGAGGTTTGGCTACCTAGGAAGGAGGATAGGCTAGTAACACAGGTAAGAGCCTATCAGAAGGAGTCTCTGACGTCACCTGCTGGCCCTGGCCACTCAGAGCAGTCCAGTGTGCCAGCACACCTCTGAATCCAAGATGGCAGAGGTCTGGGGCAGGCTGGAGGAGCTCTGGGCACCTCCCCTGGGAGGTGCAGGTCAGGGGAGTGGTCACTCCCCTTTCCTTTGTCCAGTTTCGTGCCAGAGCAGAGCTGGGGGATCCCTGAACCAGTGTAGACTGGCTTATGCAGAGATGGGCACCATCCGTGCCCATCAAAGCATTTCCAGAGGCTGGGGTAGGCTACTCCTCCCCAGCCCTGGCACCTTTTTCCAAAGGGAGAGGGTGTAACACCCTCTCTCTGAGGAATTCCTTTGTTTTCTGCCCTTCTGGGCCAGGCCTGGCTGGACCCCAGTAGGGCAGAAACCTGTCTGAGGGGTTGGCAGCAGCAGCAGCTGCAGTGAAACCCCGGGAAAGGCAGTTTGGCAGTACCCGAGTCTGTGCTAGAGACTCGGGGGATCATGGAATTGTCTCCCCAATGCCAGGATGGCATTGGGGAGACAATTCCATGATCTTAGACATGTTACATGGCCATGTTCGGAGTTACCATTGTGACGCTATACATAGGTAGTGACCTACGTATAGTGCACGAGTGAATTGGTGTCCCCGCACTCACAAAGTCCGGGGAATTTGCCCTGAACGATGTGGGGGTACCTTGGCTAGTGCCAGGGTGCCCACACACTAAGTAACTTAGCACCCAACCTTCACCAGGTGAAGGTTAGACATATAGGTGACTTATAAGTTACTTAAGTGCAGTGGTAAATGGCTGTGAAATAACGTGGACGCTATTTCACTCAGGCTGCAGTGGCAGGCCTGTGTAAGAATTGTCAGAGCTCCCTATGGGTGGCAAAAGAAATGCTGCAGCCCATAGGGATCTCCTGGAACCCCAATACCCTGGGTACCTCAGTACCATATACTAGGGAATTATAAGGGTGTTCCAGTATGCCAATGTGAATTGGTGAAATTTGTCACTAGCCTGTTAGTGACAATTTAGAAAGCAGAGAGAGCATAACCACTGAGGTTCTGGTTAGCAGAGCCTCAGTGAGACAGTTAGTCATCACACAGGGAACACATACAGGGCACACTTATGAGCACTGGGGCCCTGGCTGGAAGGGTCCCAGTGACACATACACTAAAACAACATATATACAGTGAAATATGGGGGTAACATGCCAGGCAAGATGGTACTTTCCTACACTGGTAGACTGAATGCTACTACTGGGCCTGCAGCACTGGCTGTGCCACCCACATAAGTAGCTCCTAAACCATATCTCAGGCCTGCCACTGCAAGGCCTGTGTGTGCAGTTTCACTGCCACTTCGACTTGGCATTTAAAAGTACTTGCCAAGCCTTCAACTCCCCTTTTTCTACATATAAATCACCCCTAATGTAGGTCCTAGGTAACCCATTGTTCAGGGTGCTATGTAGATAAAAGACAGGACATGTACATGTGTGTTTAATATGTCCTGGCAGTGGAAAACTCCTAAATTCGTTTTCCACTACTGTGAGGCCTGCTCCTTTCTTAGGATAGCATTAGGACTACCCTCACATACTGTTTGAGTGGCACATTCCTATCAGAAAGGGATAACCAGGTCATATTTAGTATGGCCATAATGGTAATAGAAAATCCTGCTTCTTGGTGAGGTTGGATTTTATATTACTATTTTAGAAATGCCACTTTTAGAAAGTGAGCATTTCTCTGCACTTAAAATCCATCTGTGCCTTACAGCCTGTCTCCAATCCACGTCTCGGCTGGTCTGGTTGACAGCTCCATTGTGCATTTCACCCAGACAACCACAAACATAGGATGCTCAGTCACAACTGCTCTCATCTGCATACTGAATGGGTCTTCCTGGGCTGGGAGGGTGGAGGGCCTGACACTTACATTTCAAATGCTCACAATGGACTGCCAAACCCCCTACTGGGACTCTGGCAGACAGATCTATACTGAAAGGGAACCTTGTGCACTTCAAAAACACTTGTTGAAGTCTCCCCCACTTCAAAGGCATTTTTTGGTATATAAACCGGGTCTCTGACCCCACCAAATCAGACACTCATGGACCTGAACCTGCAACCTGTCAAGAGGAACTGCTTCTCTGCCCAAAGGACTCATCTGGACTGCTTTGCTGTAAAGGACTGCTGCCCTGCTGTTGCCCTGATGTCCAGCTGCCCTCTCACTTTGCTGAGAAGTGCTCTCCAAGGGCTTGGATTGAGCTTTCCTCCTGTTTTCTGAAGTAACAGGGCCAAAAAGACTTCATCTCTTCAAGGAAAATCCTTGTGCACCGAAAATCGACACAGCCTGCTGGAAACTACCCACAGCCTGCCCTATGATGAGAAAATCACCACATAGCCGAACCGGAATAATGCAGCCTGACTTCCCGAGCGATGATCGATGCAGCGCCTGCATTATGACCGGAAATTCGATACACAACCCAACCGGATCTACACAGCTGAACCGGAACGACTCAGCCCGACTTTGTGAGTGAAGAATCAACGCAGCACCTGCCATGTGCCGGAAAGTTCAATGCATCGCCTACCGGATCAATGTAACGCCTGTGACTTCTTACCGCATGCCCAGGATTTTTCCTTGCATTGTCCCTGTGTGTCAAAAGATCACCGCATCGCAGTGAGGAACCAAGACTGCATGCCGAAAATCGACGCAAAGCCCATTGCAGCGTGGAAAGAAACAACGCATCATCTGTGCTGCGTTGGAAAATCTGACGCACACCTTATTTGTCTGCGCATCTCCTCCTCTGCAGTCTCCGTGCGTGGTAATTTTGATGCAAGCTAAGGTGAATACCTCTGCCAACTAGGACTCCATTTCTAACTCTGATGCAATTGAGTAAAACGTGTTTGCTTATTTTTTGTACTTGGCTCCTTCCAGAGCTTACAGAGTACCAGTTCATTGAGGCGCAAGGTGTGATTAGGAGAGCTTTGTCATGCACAGCATACAAAAAGACCAGTCATTTGAGCTATGGGGTGTTAGAGAGCTCCCTGCACAGTGTGTAGCACCACAAAGCATGAACAAATGAATGGATGAATTAATGAATACCTTTAAAGAGTAAAGGTTTGTCGTCTGTTGGAGCTGGAGTGTTTTTGCCTATGAAATAGTGAGTGCAGGAGATTCAAGAAAATAGTGATACTATTCTGTAGTTATCAGATTTGTTTATATCATTTTTCAAGTTGAATGAGGATGCCGATTTCAAAGTTTGGGTGTCGAAGTGGAAGAAACAGTTGCCCTTACCTGGCCAGGAATGTGAGGATACTACAGACTAAAAAAGATCTATGCTGGATGATTGCAAGGATCTTATGGTCTGTGGCAGGCCAATGTTGGGTCTGATTTAGAAACAGATGGTGATGGTTAATCTACAAATTCTAGTGGGTGCGGTAGATTCAACATCGAATTACCAAGTTCAGGAGGATTGCTGGCCAATTGACATCTTCCATGTTTTGTCCACGGTCTATTGTTGTGGCAGTACATCCACGTTTCTAGCAGTTGGAGAATTATACAATACCACAAATCTCTAGATCAGATCCTTTGGTATCACAATACTGGACCGTCATTGATTAGTTACAGCTCACATGAACCAAAGGAATTTGAAGGTTATTTTATCCTCCAGTGCCAACTATGAAGTATTTCCCTGCCACCTAGGGTTAGCAATAAGCCTTATCACTGAAGGTGGTTACCTAGATCTTCGAACTCCAGTGGGTAACTGGCTCAGAATAAGGCTACTGGTGCAGTCTAGACTTGTAAACAGCAATCTAACACTCATGCTTAGCTGGAAGTGGTACATCACACAGGTTAGAAGTTCAGGGGGTGGTCCAAGCAAAGAAATATACGTGAGAATTGCTGAAGTGATGAGAAGGAGCTCCCTGCAGAGCTTACAGTAACAGCAATAATTCAGGCACAAGGTACAAAGGGGAGCTCTTTGTCGAGCCTGCGGTAACATGTGCGTGTCCAGGGAGGAGAGGGAGCTTCTCACATAGCTTTCGGAAACACAAATAATCTAAACAAAGGCTGTGAAAATGAACTAACACATATCTCCCAAGCACTGGTTGTAAATGAAAACTTCTTCGAGAGCCCGTAGTAAAATGTGCTTGCAAGTTAATTAGAAGGGCTTCTCACAGAGCATACACACACGTCATCTATAAATAGGTTGAATAAAGCAAAAGGAACTGATACACATCACCCACACACAGGTTGGGATGGAAGCTCCTTGCAGATCCTGGAGTGACACTTGTTCGCTCAAGGATGAGATAATGCTTCCCATAGAGCTCACAGAGACACAGAGCTGTGAAAAGGAATTGACACACATCACCCAATCACAGGTTATAAACAGAAGCATCTTGCACAGCCTGTAGTAATGCATGTTTTTACAAGAATGAAGGAAGCTTCCCAAAGAGCTTATAGCAACTAAAGAGTAAGCGGCGGAGACTCTCTTCATGGCTGATAATAACACATGATAATACAGAGTCTACAGCGAGGTACCTGCAGAGCTTTCAGTGACACAGGCCACCCATGCGCCTGGATGTATTCCCGAGTGACAAGAAGCCCTCTATAGATCCACCTTACTTTACATGTACAGAATATATATGGGACTTCCATGTAACATATGCTCTTACAGGGGTAGAGGGGCTCTGCTGAATTTGTAGTGCCGCAAGTTGTAGGGGTACAGGGCTGAAAAGGGAGCTTATTCACAGCTTATAGTTACATGGTGTTGGTGAAGCAATGGTGTGAGACGGAGCTATGTGTAGTGCTTACAGGTATGTTAGCGCGTCGGTCCTTAATAAGTAAACTTACATGGGGATGCGTATAGGTTGATGAACCTTTTGACTCGTTTAAGATGTTCTTACCATAGCTCCAGAACAGAACCAATAATCAATACACAATAATCAATAATTATTAGTCAATTCAGTTAATCAATGGAGTCAATAAATGTCACACACCATGACTTTCCAGCCATGAATAACCACACCTTTAGTAAAAGTTTAGTAAGTTTATTTCCCTTATATTAACAATGCTAAAGTCATGTAGATTATCTCGGAATCAAGTCAGAAGGCATATAAGAATGATATTGATTAACCAAAAAAACACAAGAAACACAATCTAATCAAATCTTGAATCACAATACATTCTAAGACATCAGTGCAAATCATCAGAAGAGTCAACTTTAATAGGGTGACATAATCCATAGAGATCAGCAAACTAATTTGTCAACCATTTGTCTCTGTAGGTGTAATAGTAATGTAGATAACCTCAACTAATCCAGATTAGCATTAGCATGTGGGGTTTCATGCAAAACTATTTAGAACACAAATTTAGGAAAACATCTAGCTAAGGAAAACTACTAAAACAGTGCACTTGGTACCTATAAAGAAAAGGCATAAAAATACAATTCAGTCATATTGTCATATCTACCTATCCACGGTGTGGGTAAGCAAACAGAATCAATCTTCGTCCTCGGGTCATCAATTGATCAGCAACACATCAGGCTCTCAGTCAGGGAGTATGAGTCCAATGACATAATCTCAAATCTCTTCTAAGTCTCTTCTGGTTTCATCTCTCGCAACCTTCAATTTCTCTGCCTAAGTTCCCTCTGTCGCGTTGTTATACCAAAGTCACCCAAACTAACTCTCAATTTCCAATTGGTTAATTAATCGTATGTTACTACTCTATCCAATAGTGATTCTATACCAATTCTAATATTTTGTCTTTCACACAACTTTGATTGGTCCACTTTACGATGTTCTCATCATCCGGCTCATAAGGTATCAAATTTGTTGCATCTTCATCTCTAGTCAGTGACTTCATTGTTTGCGTCCTGGGAAAGAACCTTTTGCACACATTACATACAGTCCGATACATTTTAAGGACACTGTCTCCTGTTAGTCAGTTCTCATGGAAAGCTTCTGCTAAGCTTTTTATTAAACAATGAACATTTCACAGTCAGTTTACTCTGTCAGCATTTTCTATTAAATGCTAAGAAATAAAGCTTCTGCATGAGGCCTGGCAAACTTAGGCCAAGACACTCGCTAAGTGAAGGCCTACAATTAATAAGCTAAAACGTACTTCATAACCGTTAATATGAAATATTACTTCATTAATCTAATACATTTTCAATATTTTGTAAGTATTAATCATCAATTAGTACATTTCGTAAACACTAGTGGCTATTCTTTGAGGTCACATTTTCAAATGTGTGCATTATTTTTCTATACGTTATTCATTTTCTACAAAATTCATTATTCAAAATACATAAATACTCATTAATAATTTCTAATTTAAGACATCTGCTTCAGCAATCCCTCCTCTGATGACTAAGGGGGTCATTCCGACCCTGGCGGTCCAAGACCGCCAGGGCCGGGGACCACGGAAGCACCGCCAACAGGCTGGCGGTGCTTCCCAGCCCATTCTGACCGCAGCAGTAAAGCCGTGGCCAGAAAAGGGAATCCGGCGGTTTTCCACCGGATTTCCCCTGCATGGGCTGAATCTCCATGGCGGCACTACAAGAGCAGCGCCGCCATGGAGATTCCGACCCCCTTCCCGCCACCCTGTTTCTGGCGGTTTTTACCGCCAGGAACAGGATGGCGGGAACGGGTGTCGTGGGGCCCCTGGGGGGCATGGGCAGTGCAGGGGCCCCCTAACAGGGCCCCATAAAGATTTTCACTGTCTGCATTGCAGACAGTGAAAATCACGACGGGTGCAACTGCACCCGTCGCACCCCTGCAACTCCGCCGGCTCCATTCGGAGCCGGCTTCATTGTTGCAGGGCCTTTCCCGCTGGGCCGGCGGGTGCTCCTTTGGCGGGCGTCCGCCGGCCCAGCGGGAAAGCCAGAATGGCCGCCGCGGTCTTTTGACCGCGGAGCGGTCTTTCGGCTGCCTGATTTTGGCGGCCGGCAACCGCCGCCCGCCAAAGTCAGAATGAGGGCCTAAATGTCTCATCACACCAAATTTACCAACCACAATTTTATAATTTATTTCTTCGACATTTCGTCTTCTCGTTGAATTTTCCCTATAAATTCTTTCCCTTTTTCTTTCTTCTCTCCTTTGATTATTTTTAGACCTTTTCAATTTAATTCTTTTACACAATTTGCATAATCCCCATATTCCTAGTAGACAACCCACAACAATTAATATTCCCAGTATAATTTTTAATAGAACCCCATTCCAAATATTACTAAGCCAATTTCCCTCCAAAGCAAACCCCTTACCAACCTTTTCCCAAACACCTGGTTCTTTTAACTGTTTCAAATCACTACTTGGTCAGTGCATCGCTCTGCCTCCTGTGGCTCCACCCTTTGAGAAGAGCCCTGTCCCTGGCTCCTCTGAACTTCTGACCCCTGTCAGGAGTTCGTGGCCCTCCTCCACCCACAGGCTTCAGCCTGCGTCCCATCCCTGGTGTCTAGTGGGAGAACTCTGCTCTCCTACTAGGCTACCTTCTGTCTCTATCCTCCTTTTCTCTGCTTTGCTTCGCTCTCTGCTCCACAACTGTCCCTTAGTGCTCCTTTTCCTCGTTTCTCTCTCACTCCACTCTCTCTCTCTCACTTTCGCTCCACCCCTCTCTCTCTCCGCCGCTACTGACCCCCCACCTCCCCCCTTTCCAGCTCCGCCCCCTTTTTCACACCGTTTTTCATCCCCCTTCCTCCTCCCAGCTGTCCTCTCCCCCCCACCTTCCTACTTAATGGCAGCCGCTGTGTGGTAGACTGAGCAATACCAATGACCTGGTCAGTGCATTGCTCTGCCTCCCGTGGCTCCACCCTCTAAATAGAGCCCTTTCCCTGGCTCCTCTGAACTCCTGAACCCTGTCAGGAGTTCGAGGCCCTCCTCCACCCACAGGCTTCTGCCTGTACCTCATCCCTGATGTCTAGTGGGTGAGCTCTGCTCTCCTACTAGGCTACCTTCTGCCTCTCTCCTCCTTTTCTCTGCTTTGCTTTGCTCTATGCTCCACTACTGTCCCTTAGTGCTCCTTTTCCTTGTTTCTTTCTCACTCCTCACTCTCTCTCTCACTTTCGCTGTCCCCCTCTCTCTCTCTCCCCCGCCACTGCTGCCCTGCGGCCCTTTTTTCGTTTCCCCCTCTTTTTTGTGCTGTTTATTGCCCCCCTCCAACCTCCCAGCTGTTCTTTTCTCCCTACTTAATGGCAGGCGCTGTGTGGGCGCACCAAAGGCAAGCCAGTCTGCGCCCGTCCACGCCTGGACCGTGCCCAGTGCCAGTACCCCTGGGCCCCGTCCCCCACACCGCCACCATGCATGTCTTCACTAGGACACTGCCACCCTCCACACCCTCAACACCGGCCGCTCTCCCACCTGCCTTCAAGCCTCCACGCAGACCGCCCGTGGACCCTTCTCCTGCCGGAACCTGCACCTTCACCAGCCTCCACCCGAACGACCTACCCACCAAGGCAGGACGCAACCATCTCAGATGTATCCTCCTCAACACCCGCTCTGTCCACAAGCACGCAGTAGAGCTATGGAATCTACTTGACTCAGCCTCCCCAGATGTCGCCTTCCTGACCGAGACCTGGATGAACCCCTCCTCAGCGCCTGACATCGCAATAGCCATCCCGGATGGCTACAAGATCACCCGCAGGGATCACTCCAACAAACCAGGAGGAGGCATTGCCATCATCCACAAGAACTCCCTCAGGATCACGACCAACACTGAAGACACCGTCAGCACCTCCGAACTCCTGCACTTCCAAATCCACAATCTAAGGGACCCTT